>NC_090953.1:23833571-24142041 GCF_040807025.1 Struthio camelus
AGATAGCAGTGCAGAGCTGGGCCACAGCTCAGCACCCGCTGCCTCGCTCCATGTGTGGCCAGCACGGCGTGGAGGGCAATCAGCAAAATGCAGCCTGAGAGATGCAGCACAGACGCACCCCTCAAATGTGGTGTGCGCACAGCACAGATGCACCCCGCAGACGCAGGATGCACACAGCACAGATGCACCCCACAGATGCAGGATGGACACAGCACAGACGCACCCCGCAGACGCAGCGTGCACCCAGCACAGATGCACCCCGCAAACACAGCGTGCACCCAGCACAGATGCACCCCACAGATGCAGGATGGACACAGCACAGACGCACTCCGCGAACGCAGGATGCACCCAGCACAGATGCACCCCGCAGATGCAGCGTGCACCTAGCACAGATGCACCCCGCAGACGCAGGATGCACCCAGCACAGATGCACCCCACAGATGCAGGATGGACGCAGCACAGACGCACCCCGCGAACGCAGGATGCACCCAGCACAGACGCACCCTGCAAAAGCAGGGTGCACCCAGCACAGGCGCACCCCGCAAACACGGCGTGACCCAGCGCACGCCACACGCCCACCCCACGAGCGTAGCGGGGGGGGACACAGGACGCAGCACCAACCCACCCCAGCAACGCCAGCCGGCACCCCACTGGGACTCGGACCTTTGCAGAGCCTCTCCTCCCTCCCTCTTCCCCACCGCCCGGCCCGACGCTCCCGCGAGGGTCACCCAGCAGCCCCAGACCCTCGGCAGCACCTCGGCCGGCAGCGCGTCCTCACCCCCCGGCGCGGGCCGGCGGCCGCCCAGGCGACGTCCCTCGGGGCCGCCTGGCACACTCACCCCGTCCGTTCTGGCTGGGCCTGTAGACGCTGCCCACGCTGAGCCGGGGCTGGTTGGCGGCTTGGCCGTCGGGGAGCGCTTGGGGCACCTCGGGGCTCCTGGCGGGCAGGAAGGGCTCCGGGCGAGCTGCCCCGTAGGGCTCCAGCGGCCGGTAGGGCGGCTGCGGCTCCGCGCCGCGAGGCGGCACGTACGGCTCGGCCGGCACGTTGCCGTAAGGCGGGTACCGGCTCGACGGCGCCTCGGGTCCGTAAGCGGCGCCGGCGTTGCCCAGCGAGCTGTCGGCGCCGACGGCCGCCGCGTCCTGACCGCCTTGCTCGAAGGCGGCCCCGGCGTCGTGGTAGAGGCTGTGGGAGTAGCGGCGGTCGAGGCCGTCCGGGGGCTGCGCCGCCGCCGGCACGTAGGGCCGCTCCTGGCCTGGGTAGTAGCCTTGGGCTCGGTAGGGGCTCTGCTCCTCGCCGTACTCGTCGTAGCGGGCGCGCGGCGGGGCGAAGGGGTACAGCACGCTGGCGCCGGCCGAGGCCACGGCCGCCGCGCCGGCCCCCGCGCCGCGGTAGTAGGCGTACGCCTCGTCGTAGGCGCGCGGCGCGGGGCCGTCGTAGCTCTCGTACTGGCTGACGAAAGGCGGCTGCTGGAAGGGCACCTGCGCGTAGGGCGGCTGCCCGAAGGAGGAATACGCGAAGGACGCCGAGGAGGAGGAGGAGGAGGAGGAAGCCGCCTGCCGCTGGCGGCCGCCGGCCGGCCGAATCCGCTGCGAGCCGGTGCTGTCGCCCACGGGTCCCTCGCGCCAGTTGTCGGGCACTTGGCCGAAGCCGAAAGGATGCCGCGTCTGCCCGCGCACCGTGTCGGAGCCGGCGCGGAGGGGCACGGCGGGCGCCTGCCTGCGCACGTTTCCCGGCGGCCTGCCGGCGGGGCCGCGGGCCGCGTCGGCCAGCAGGACGCGGGGCACGCTGCCGGGCCGCTCGTGCCCGGCGGGCACGTACTCGGAGCCCGTGTTGAGGAGGCTGTAGACGCGGCCGTTGTTCTCCCACTGGATCAGCTGGCGCCAGGGCTCGTGGCCGCCCTGCGGCGCTTGCCCCCGGGCCAGGAGGAGCAGCCCGCAGCCCAGCACGGCCCGCAGCTCCCAGCGGCCGCCCTCCATCGTCGCCGCTCCTCTCAACGAGCCCCGCGGCGTTCAAACGCAGCCCGAGAGGCGGCCCGGCTCGCTGCCGCCCCGATAACGTTTCCTCTCTCTGTCTCCCTCTCTCTCCCTCTCTCGGCGGCGGCTTCCCGAAGGCCGGCGGCTCTAACTCTGCCCGTTCCCGGGCGGCTGGGCTCGGCGCGGCGCTCCGGCCGCCTCCATGGGGAGGCCCCCGAGACGCCCGATCGCCTTGGGATACTCGCAGCAGGGAAAACGAGCCCCCGTCGGATCCTGCAAAGGCTTCGCCGGGCGTCTCCCCGAGCGGGTTTTGGGTTGTTTTTTTTTTTTTTTTTTTTTTTTTTTTTCACATCGCGGCAACGTCCCGGGCTGGGATGTCCCTTCCTCCAGCCCTCTCCCGCTGGCGCTCTCCCTCGCGCGCGCCGAGCTGGATGGGTTCGCTCCTGAGCTGAATGAATAAGCGAGAGGCTGTGAAAAAGTTTGGAGGGTTTCGGGACAGCTCGCCTCCGCTGGGTCCTAGAGACCACCAGCTGCCCGCGCACCGGCCGCACAAATCCGGCGGCCCCCACCCCCCACCCGCCCACCCAGCGGCTCCCGCGCGCCGGCCCCCCCGGGGTCACACCAGCTCCGGCCCGGGTGACGAGGTGGTGGCACGTCCGCGGCCGGCACGCTGCGCCTCCGCTCGTCCCCGAGCCCACCTGCAAATCCCCGCTCGGAGCCACGGGTCCTGCTCCCACGCAGAGGTTTTTAAGCCGGGAGATGCTGGTCCCACCGGCTGACCGCCCTCCACCAGCACCACCTGCAAAACCCCACGCCGGCGACCTCGGCGAGCCTCGTACCGAGCCCAACAGCCGCCGCTCCTTGTCTCTTTTGGGACGGCGGCCGAGCCCGGTGCGTTGTTTGACCACGTAGCTACGGTCCGGGGAGGACGAGGGAGAGGTTACCGCGGCCTCGGGAAACCGCTCCGAAACGGGCCGCTTTCATCCGTCTCCTGGCTCATAAAGAGCTCAGGTTTCCCTCTGAGATTCGAGAGACGTTTTAATCGTCTTTTTTACCCCGGAGCGCACGGCCTGTTTTCAAACAGGTCTTAAATTCTCCAGTTGCCCCCAGAGGGTTTGGATTTAGAGCAATCCAAAAAAAAAAAAAAAAAAAAAAAAAAGCCCTCCTTCTACCTCCCCCCGAAACAAACTCAACCGAAACGGGATAGTCCGGGCTGCAAAACATTCCCCGAGCTTGAAATGTTGGGATCGTTTCAAAGCAGGATCAAAAGTTGACATTCCTTTTTTGTTTGTTTGTTTGTTTTTAACTGGAATGAAGTACGCCTTCACAATTTTAGGTTAAAGCACTCAGAAGTTGGTACTGTGCACAAAACGGAGTGAAATACCCCTGCAAGAAGGGGCCAGGCTTGTGCGAAGAGGTGGTGGCTCCATGCCCTGCCCTGCGATATCACCCTGCCCCGTGCCGGCGCTCAGAAGGACCCAGTGCAGTTATCTAGACGTGCTTCTGACGGACCCAGACTCACACCAGCTGACCGGACCGGCCTCACCAAGATCCCTGCGGAAAGCAACGTCCTCCTTGGGAATAACCACTGCACTTTGGAAAAGGGGCACAGCAGGGCCTCGAAAAACCAGGACTGGCTTTTCCCGGTGAAGCCCGGGGCTGAGTCCTGCTGCCATCATGTCCACACTGATGCCAGGCCTCCAGCACTGCCTCTTCCATCGCCCTCGGTGCCACCTCACCTTGGGGGGGGGGGGGGATTTTAGGAGGTGTCTTGGGCGTCCCACGAGAAGCCTTCCACCTACCAAGCGAGAAAATCTCAAAACTCGAGTCTCTTCCCGAAAAGCTGAGGACGTTCCTGGGCAGCATCACTGAAGGTCGCTCTGCAAAAGCTCCTCTTTCAGTGGGCGCCTTTTGCTTAAAAAAGCAAACCCCCTCAAAAGGGGGAACTTCCACCCCCAGATTTCTCCCTTTTCTCCCAATTTCGGCAGCTCTTCCTCGGCATCGTTTCCGAAACGCGCGCAAGGTCTCGCCTACGATACTTCCAACCAACGCCAGAGCTCTCGGGAACGCAAGGGAAAACTGCGGATAACTCAGCCAGGTGGCGGCACTGCTAAAAACGTTAAACGAAAGGGGGGGGCATCGAAAAAGGACAAGCCCCAGGCAGGCTCCCCAGCTCCACCGCCGGCCGCGCACACCGGGACGTCAGCCCCCGGCTCCTGAGCTTTGCTCTCGTTATTAACCACGCCGTTGCCTAGGGCATGGGTGAGCCCAAGAGCTCCCGCCCGGACGCCTGGGTCCTCCTGCCAGGAACGCTGCCACTTCTGAGCCAGCTTGCTGGAAAGAGGAGGGAGGGCAGGGGAACGGCTGCGGTTTTACAGCACAAAGGTTTCCACTTCAGTTTAATGGCTGAAACAAGGGGGTTTTTTGGTGGTGGTTTTTTTTTTTCCCCCCCAGCGAATCCGTGCACGGCTGCTCGGCTGCCTGCGAGCGTCTAGCGGGCACGGCAGCGTGGCTGGGCGAGGGGCTGCTGCTGCAAAAAATAAAGTAAAATAATAAAATAAAAACCTGCCCGTGCCTCAGTTTCCCCAGCGGAAACAACGCCAAGCCTGTGAGCCCTGCCACGCTCAGGCCGTCGGGCTTCGAGGGCAAAGGGCTGGCACCTTTCCCTAGAGGGAAGCTTTCCTAACGCCGTCCCTGGACGGACCCTGCTTAGGTGGCTCATGACTGCTTAGGTGATGGGGAGGGGAGCCACACCGAGACCAGGAGCAGGAGGGGGTCCCAGCACCAGACCCTGCCCGAGGGGGCTGAACCGGCCTCCTCCCACGCCCCGAGGGCTTCCCCGCACTCCAACGTCCCGCAGCACTTCCTTCCTTTGCTGCCTCGCTCGGCAGCCTGCACTCCTCCCTTCTCCCCGCGGGGACTGGAAATACCAGAGTTGATGTAATCGGCAGGGCAGCGCCTGCCAGAAAGGAAAACTCGGCCAAACCTCCGCCTGCCCCGGCGCAGGGCGGCCGCCGTGGCCTCCACCGCCGGCCGGCCCCACGTGCGCCCCGGCAGGGCTCCCGGCGCCCCGCCGGGGTGGTTGGAGGGGTGCATTCGACTCCCACGCAGCATCCCGCGAGGGGAGAGCATCCCGCGGGCATGCCGCGCCGGGCTGCGTGGGGCAGGCGAGGAGCACCCGTCCGTGCAGGCCTGGCCGAAAGCAGGACACGCAGGGTGGACGCTGGTCCTGCAAAACATCGCGTCCCCACGTGTCCCGATACCCACTAGATGGTGCCACCAGCCCACGCTTGCGCTGCCACCGGCACCCCGGCTTGCACGGGGTGACAGCGGGCAGCAGCGTGGGGAAAGGAGGTTACACCAGCTGCCTTTCTGCCCCATGTAATCATTTTTCTTAGGGTCTTTTGCTGGATACCGTTTTCCATCCTGCTTCTTCATCAGCACCCGCACAGCCCGTCCTGCACCATGGGCTCGCACTGCCTTGAGTTACCGCACAGGAGAAGTCACCCAGCACCAAGCTCTTCCTCCCCACCGGCCCCTGGCCAAGCTAGGGCAGCGGGAGCAGAAAGGCCCTGGGGGGAAGCAAGAACCTGTAATTATGTCTTTTGTTTCCCAGGCTCCCGAGATATAATACAGAACTTAACAACGCACCAGCCAGCAAGGGAGAGCCGGCAATATCCTCACGCGGCCACCGCGGCACACAGGGGCGCGCTTGGGAAAGGGGATGAGGGCAAACACTGCAAAGGAGGCTCCTGGCTGGACGGCTGGACAAAAATCCTCATCCTGGAGGTGAGGTGGCCAAGCAGAGGTGGGGGGACAGAGGTACCACAGCCTGGACAGTCGCACTCTTTTTCTGCCGTGACAGCTCCGAGGGCCCCAACGTCACAGCACTGGGACATCCCCCATCAGCCATGCAGGGAAACTGAGGCATGCCAGCCCCGAGCCAAGCTCTGCACCAGCCCTCCGCTTCCCCCAGCATGGGATACCTCCCTCCCAGCTCACTACTGGGGTCGAGACCCAACTTTCTAGGTGCTGTGCTATTAACCCTAGAACCTGCCCATTCTGCTTTCACTTCCCAGCAAACTGGAGTAATTACTAGAATGGTGAATTCATTCTATTCCAAAGTGATTAAATTACTTAGCCAAGTAATTGCCTAAATACTAGCTTTCTATTATTTTATACATTATACATATACACACACTTTTTTTTTTTTTAAGGCAACCTAGCCATGTGAGTAATTGGGTGTCGCACAACCGAATTCCTGGGAGAGCGAGCATGGTCTCCCGGATGGAGCGAAGTGAGGCCGGCAGAACCCAGAAGGGATTCGCTAGCTCTAGATGGACAAGTGAGGCTGGCTGGGGCCAGGCTGATGGAGCACGGGGTACACAACGGGGTACAGCAGTGCAACAACCGGCTAACGAGGAGCTCATCTAGCTCACTTTCACATCAGCCTTGGCCCTTTCCTGCAGGGAAGCAGACCCCCATCAGGGAAGGAACCTTCTGCTCTAGAAGGTATGAGCATCGCTGCAGCAGTAGGCTGGCACCGCATCCAGCCGCCTCTGCCAGGCCCAGGCAACTCATGTGCAAATGTGTCCCCGGGCAAGGGGACGTGCCCTCCACCGTCAGGGTGGCTGTGCTGGCACCCACGGGGAGGCCATCAACCTCACCAGGCCCCTGAGGGATCCATGCAGCCCAGGGGCTGCTCCCACACGTGAGCCCATAGGGAAGTGGATCGGCTCAGCAGGAGCAGCTGAGCTCTCGGTGGCTTTTCGGGGTGCCTTGGAGTGCAGCAGTTGCCCAGACAGCCCAAGGGAAGCCGTATGCTGTCAGCTGCCTGTGAGAAACACCAAATTCTGCAGGACTGTCGGGGAACCCAAGCTTGGCAGTGGGGGACTTCCAGGCTTCAGGCTCATGAGCTCAAAACACAGCCAGGACAGTAGACCTTTTGGCATCAGCCAACACAGTCAGACTTTTTGGGGAGGAGTGGCAGAATATTACTCTTGGTACAAGAGCCAAATGCAAGGCCGGACAGTCCCCTGGTACCTGCCCTGCCCTCACTGTGGCTGCAGGGGTGGAAAACCTGGAGATTTCCCAGAGATGGCTCAGAGGACCGCTGTGGTGGTGGGAAAAAACGGCACCAAAGAGCACAATTGCCACAAAGGAGCGAGCAGCAGGACACAGTCACCTCCACCTGCGCTGGTCGCTGTCTGCACCAAGGCCGGCATCTGTGCGGCCACCGGCCCTGTCTCTGCCACTTGTGTTTTGTAAGAAAGCACGGCTCTGGCTGCATTTTGGGGGGAGCCCCGATCCACCCAGGCACGGAAAGGCCGTGCCCCTGCCGCGTCTCGGCTGGGAGAGAGCAAGCAGCGACCTCTGCGGCGAGGCGCAAAACATCCTCCGTGCACCGTGGTGGAGCACGAAGCCGTCGGCCCGGTGAGGGTGAAGCAGAGGGCTGAGCACCATCCGTCACGGCCTCAGCCAGCCAGGGAGACGCACCGGCCCTCCTGGTTGACAGGATGCTGCTAGAGCCTGAACATCTCCCCCGCGCTTCAGGAACTTCCAGCGATAAAATGCCTCCCGTCCACCTCTCGCCTCACCGAGACGCACAGTTCGGGTCAGGGAGGGCACCGTGTTTTGCTCCAACTTCAACCTGCCCGTTTCCTCGTTTCTTTTGAAGCATTAATTTATCAGAACTGCCTTAATGTTTCAAAACGGCCAGGTCAAAGCAAGCTCAGGGGAGAAGAGAGGGAATTCAACTGAACTCACGCCTCTGCTCTCCTCCCGCAAACGGGTCATTTGGGGCAAGGGAAGACTCCTCACAAGCAGCTTCCAGCAATTTGCATCACATACCTCACACCCCAAAAATCCCCTCCCAGCTCTGCAGATAGCACAGAGGGACACTTCCAGGCAGGACCTCGGGCTCCTGCTCGCCGTTTCATGGGTCTGCAAGACATTAGCTGGCCGAGCTGTGCGTGCTTGAGCCTGCCTGGGGCCCACAGCTTTAAGAGAGGCAAAGCTTCCCCTAAACTCCCTCTCTTTTCCAGTTCCCACCGCAGGGATGACCACAAAGCACCAAGAGCAAGTTCAGCCTCAGCCCCTCCGCTGAGGCAGTTGCTACTGGCAGGAAGGTTCAGAGATGAGCTGATGCCACCAAGGCCACCCACGTGAGCCAGTGCTGGAGGAGGACGAGGACGATCAGGTCTCACAGTGCCTGAGCCCTTCCAGATTAGCTTTCCTCCCGCAAAGCATCCAGACTCTGAGGTCCTGCAGCATCACTGGACAAGGAGATAGTGCCTGCAGTCCAGCCAAACCAGGCAGTACACCCTGGTGCTTGGCTGGCTGGCCACGTTAAGGAAGCTCAAGCAGATGCAACTGAGCTAACAAGCAGGAAGACACCAACCCAAGTGGCTGAGTGAGGCCAAGGAGCTCCGAGCGCAGCCTTTGAGAAGAGCAACCTGCCGTGAATCTGCTGCTCTTCCCCTGGCGAATTTTTCCTGCTAGGCCCTGCGCCTAACCTGTTTGCTCCGTTGCTATGATTCCTGCCTCCTCAGCACAGAAATGACCTCCTTTCACGATGATCAAAAAGCTTTTCTCTCCCTAGACAAAAAATAAAAAAAAGAAAAATCAAGATTAAAAGAAAATAATCAAAACGAATTTTCTCCACTTCTGTCTGATCCATTTCATTCTCCAGATACACTCCTGTTGAACGATTTCATGGAGAATTACGCAGAGAAAGGACAGCTGTATTTCGGAGTCAGCGGTTCCCCTGGTCTGCCATCTTGTCTCCCTCCCTGCTATAACGCATCTGTGTTTCTCTTTTGAAGCCCCAAATAATCAAGTCCCGACAAAGAGGAAAGGGAGCAGAGCCCCGGCCTTCCTGCACACATCCCACTGCCTGGGCAGGGACATGAAAGATGTATCCAGAGGCAGCGGAGAGACCTCAGTTAGAAAGTCTTTGTCCTAGTGACAACCGCTATGAGTTTGGCAGGCCTCAGCACGACCTCAGCCAGAGGCAGAAGGGAGGCGCGGCGTTCAAAGAAGCCTCAGGAGAGAAATCACTGTTGTGAGCAGCAGCCTCCATATAACTCATTTAAACTTTCCAGTCAGAGCCAGTCAGTGCTTTCGGCAGGGGAATGCATTTTAAACTTCATTTGTACACTCGCCTAAATGGAAGGCACTTTATTACTTTTATCTCTGCATCTCAATTGAAATACTCACCAGCTGGGTGTAAACAAGCCCTTAACTTCTTCTCTGCTAGCTGCCGACAGCCACAAAGGTCATTCGCCGCAATTGATGCCTTCAAAATCTCCTGTTAAACTATCCGCTCCCTGCTTTTAAACGTCAGGTAATTTCCAAGCCAGGGAAAGGCATATTTGTCACCCTGCTCTCCCACCCCTGCTTCTGCACTATGGCTGGCTCGCGGGCGAGAGCGGTCGCCGCCTCGCTGCGGCTGTCATTAGAGATGCTCAAGTGTGTGTCTCCGGCAGGTGGGCCACCTCCCATGGTTCAAACAGCAGCTGTCAGAGGGGAGCAGGATGGGGCTTCACCCCTGCAAGGAGCCCTGAAGGCAGATGCTGGGAACCGGCTGCGGCATCCTTGCAGGACCACAGGGGACAGCATCTCCGAACCCTCGCCTTGAGAGCCTGAGCTCAGCCTGGAAGCAGGTCAGTACTGGGGTGGGGGGGGAAGTTCTCCAAGGCTGGGTCAGGAAGCACACAGACCTGCCTGTCCCTAGCTGCTGAATCTGCCGGACGCCACAGCAGGGAGCCAGTAAAGGTGGTGAATATAGGGGAGCTGAACAGCCAGGGTCTCCCCTCACACCCTGTGCTCACAGTGCGCCAGTGGCCCAGAGCTGGCACCCAGAAAGGGTATGGGAGCAGGGCAAGCACGAAGCAATGCTTCCCCAAATATTCTCCCAGCCTCCAGTATTTAGTGGCACATAGATGTCTTGGATCATCTCATCCTTTGGAGACTTCGATGATGCTTTCTTCATGAATTTATCCCACAGCAAGGGGCTCCACAGCCAAACAAGGTGAGCCTAAGGTACCCAAGGCAAAGCCTTCTCCTTGCTGTTGCACAAAGGCTTTGCCTCACTATCTGAAACAGGGAATTGCGAGCAGGCTGCGGCTCGAGTGGGCACAAGGCGAACGCAGCAGTGAGCACAAGAGAGGCATCCCAGCTAGCCAGGCCTAGCTGCAGAGGGTGGCAGGCAGGAGCAGCCCTGTGAATTTTGCACTGTGCCTTTGAGGCGGCAGCTTGACGATGCCTCGTTTCCCCTCCCCATCAGATCAGGAGCGGATGGTGTCTCGCTGGAGAGAGACAGCAAGACCTGGAGTGATGCATCAAGCAGATGGGAGCTGCCAGAGACATTCAGAAACACATCAGTTCTCTCCTTGGCCCTTCCCAAATCCACCTGAAGCCCAGGGACTGAGGAGGAGCTCGGCAGCTGAACAAGAAAGGGAGAAGATCATACCTGACAAACAGCAGCCGTTGCAGGGGAAAAAGCATATTTGAGCAGAGCCTGCCCAGGGGGCTAGGGCACCAGGATATTTTGGGGAGCCAGCCTTTCCTTGCTAGAGCTAGTATCAAGGCAGGGTGGCAAGAGAAGAGGAAAACCTCATGATCTGGGAATGAACTAGGAAAGAGCGAGCTCAGGGTGAGGGCAGCTATCAGTAACTCCAGCACTACAGCCCCGGCCATGTAGCTGGCACAGACATCATTTTTATCTGCATCGTTACTGAGATAGTCTTGGAGCGTTTGGAGCATGCCAGTAGAGCATTCAGCAGGCAGGGCAGCAAACTGCAACGCGGACGCACATCTACACTGCCTAAGGGCATCCCCTGACCTGGAGAAACCACAGCATCCCTTCCAGCAGGGATACAGCCACTAACCAACGTGGCACACAAGCTGCAGGTTGCCAAATGCAGACGTACAGGGTTTAAGCCCTGCTCTGGCTCGCAGCTAGAAGGGAAGCAAGACAAGCCACACGCTGCCTCCTGTTTGTTTCCCCGTTTGCGCAAATGAGAAGTACCACCTGTTTTAAAGCCTTCAGACTGCGCAACAAGAGGCATAATTTAAATAGCATTGCTCCTGATGCACTAATCCAAGCGTATCAGCAAAGCATGCTTTGGCTGGAGGGGTAATAACCTTTACTAGATCATCCAAAAGAGCAGAAAAGCAGCACGACTATCCAGGCCTGCCCACCCCAGTCCTCCCAGTAAGGTGCCTGGAGTTCAGCCCCCAAAGAGAAATGCCTCACTCAGCCCTTCACCTCCCACTGACCCCCACACAGCAGCATCTCTCCTTCAGGGCCACACGGTTGCAAGCCCCCAGGAGGTGTCTGCAGGCACCTTTGTTCCAGAGGAGGAAAACACCTCCTTCACCAGCTGCACCTCCTTTGCACCTGTTCCAAAAAGCTCCTGGGTCCTGGGAAATCTGCTTGGGGTTAAGGCAGGGGCTGGCCTTTGACCAAGCAGTAGTGCGTGAGCGCTGGATCCATCCCCAGCTGCTGTATCCGGACAAGCAAAGGTGACTGTTTCCAGCTAGCGGCAGCTGGAATGGGCTGTCCTCACTGGTGCTGGTCACTTTGGTCCTACAGCTAGTAGCATGCCATGGAAAGATTGGAGAATGAGACGCATTTCAGGAAGAAGTTCTCCCCAAAGGCTTTAGTTACACTAGAGCATTACACACATCAGGAACACGGGCTCTGTCCCTGCCTTGAGGGAATCACCTATGCCTATTTCTCTGACTTTACCTATTCTACTGTAAAATAAAGATGGGGCACTGGCTAAGATGAGGTCCCAAACTGGGCAACAATGCAAATAATACAAAATTCATGAGCAATTATGCAGAGAAATCAGAAGCATTCTGGCTACTGAATGAAAGGGAATCTCTATTAGAAAGGGAATCTCTTCTATTAGAATAGGAGTTGTAATTCAGTCCCGGGAGTTTAACACTCAAAACCTTAACACTGTGTACTGAAAGAGGTCGGGGAATTTGTCAGCAACCAAGGTACTAGCACGAAGCAGCATGTTTCACACACAGAAGTGATTCTTGCAAGGCCTCAGTTAACAAAAACCTCTAAAAATCTGAAGTTGTCCAACTAGTCAGAGAAAAATACCTCCATATGACCAGTATCATGGACTTGTCTTGAAAGGTCAGCTAGCTGATGTTAATCTGATCAAACACTGCACAATGCTTCTAGCAGTCCTGGAGGCTCAGCTTTTTGTTCTCCATATTGGTAGAGAAAAAAATCCTAAGTCTCATCTCTCAAGACAATTTTGTCTCCTCCTCTAAATATCCACATTATAAAACAATTATCCAAACTCCCTTCCCTTGGACAGTTTCTGGAACTCGCTCACCGATTCAGGACTATCCTTCAGCTCAAAAACATTGCTGTATTATTAAGCAGCAGTTATGAAAAGAGCAGAAAGCAGCTGCAAGAATAACCAGTTCTTTATTGCTTCCCAACTGATGTGATCTCCAGGGCAGTATTTTTCAGTTTAATGTTTGTCATTAGCACTTCACTTATTCAATATTCACTTCGCTTAGCATTTCTGCATCGAGTCACAAAGAACACCACGCCAGATTCGCAGCTGGTTCCAAGACAGCCTGGCAGCAGCGTCTCTGCCAGTTTACGCCACTATGGCCATGGACTTCCTGCTATACCTCAGAGATGGATTTAAGGGCAGCAAAGTTAGCAAGGCCGCTGAGGACCCAAAGTCCTCAACAGTTAAGCAAGGTCCCTAGGAAAGGCACAGTGCTTTGGATCCGAGAGGCGACCCAAGAAAACCACCTGACCTCCTGCCTCATCCTGCAGGCAGTTTTGCATCTCCCCAGCCCAGAATTGATGTTTTCCCTTCGGCTTAGAGCAGTTGCAGGAGGAAAGAAGGAGGTGGGTATAAGGGCAGAGGACAAGAGCAGCTGGGAAGGATGAAGGGCACTGGGACAACCTCGCTTCCATCAGACCCAACATGGAGATGGCCCCGAGGAGCAACCCGGGTGTCTCTGAAGGACTCAGCCCAAATACAGCTGAGACACTGCCTGGCTTTGAGGAAAAAAAGGCTTTGATTCCACTTGTCACAGATTCTGCTCAAAAGCACATTGGAAAGCTTGGGTCAACATTTTGCTATCTGCCTACTCTTCCCAGCCCTTCAGTCTCTAGCTGGACTAGTAATTTTTTCTTCTGGCAAGGAACGGATGACCCCCAACACTGTTTATCAGCTTAATTCTACGACTGAAGTTTGCTGGCAAAGATACATTCTGTTAATCTAATAATTAATCACTTGGAAAGAGCACAGCATACAAAGCCTCCTCTCAGTCTCCAAGCTCACTCTGTGCTGGGGACAATGACTCCATCCCTCCATCAGGTGGGGAAGAACATTCCCCTCTTTGGTGCTCAGGCTAGTGGCCCCAGCATGAGCTTGCTGTTCATCAGGCTGACCCCACAGGAGTCACATCCCTGGTCTGTGCCAGGCTGGTAGGAGCAGAGCTATGGCCCAAGAGGAGGCACTTTTTGGGTCATCTTCTCTCCATTTTGTGTTCAGTTGGTCGGATGTGCCTACACTTCCCTGGTTTCTTCCTCCTCAGGGGAAGGAAGAACAAAGAGTTTCTCTCCTACCTAGAACCATCCCAGCTAAATACTGAACCACCACTACCAAAAGCAGAGAGGTCCCAGCCCTGTGACTGACACCTTGCATAGTCTTGGGCAAGTCACTTCCCTGCCCCACATTTGATCCAAAACCTGAACAGCTTTTTCACAAGCAGACTGGAAACTAGCGAGGGTGTGCAGGAAGCGATCACAGTCCTCTTCTGAGCAGATTCAGCATGCACTCCCATGCTTGCTTTATGGCTTCCCAATATTTTTGAATTCTTGTAACGTTTCTCTCAGAAGTATCAGCTTTGCTTTCCGTGCCGATTTTCTTCTATCGCATTTAGCAATTAAAGGTGATTTTCTTTTCCCCTGTGTTTCTAATGGAGCTTATAATTAACATGCTCCTGATTTACTTCCTTGTTTGCATGCTGGCCTCAGAGATGTCAAAGTCCTCCAATGATAACACCATCTCTGCATTTTATTTATAGCGAGTCTCAGCTTTGGATGTAAGACCACAAGGAGGGGAAGAAGCAGGGACAGGAGGGGCCCCGGACTGGAAAGCCAGGTTGAGCTCTGGCCTCTGCAGTAATCGTCTTTGCCCAAGTCCCTTGATCCCTCAGGATGCTCCATCCTACTCTGTGGAGCAGCTAAGAGGAGGCAGCTCTGCTTCATCTGCTTCACCCAGCTTATTCCAGCCTCTGCCTGCAGCTACACGTGGGTTTGGGATCTGCCCCACCACGGAGCTGCACGAGGCTGGACATGCTGCAGCTCACGCTTGGCAGCCCAGCTGCAGGCCAGGTGGCTGCATCGCTGGCAGCCTGTGTCCTAGGCTTCCCCATCAGCCCTGCCACCCGCCCCTGAGCCTATGCCCCATCCTCCAGCAAGGTTTTCCCAGCCCAAGTCTTTTAGCCATCCCTTTGGCACTACCTGCCCCTAACCTCCAGAGGGGCTCCATGTCAAGCCCAGGAGGTTTCCCGAGGCCTGTGTGGCAGAGGACCCCTGGCAGAAGACATTCTCCAGGCCACTGTAACTTCTCACCAGGCCTCAGGCAGCACCAGTTCCTGTCAGGTGCAGGGGAGGATACAACCTGCTTCCCCCACCTCTGTTACACAAGAGGCCCCGAGAAGCCTGGGGTCAAGTCAACTCTTCTCAGGAACTCCAGACACGCCAGGATAGATCCAGGATACATCAGGGCAGCAGAACTGTGAGGAATAGGCAGACTGGAGCCCCATCCTCTCACCTCCAGCAGTGGTGCTAGCAAGATGTCACTGGCCCAGAGCAGAACATTAGGAGACAAGGAGGGGGCACAAGTGCCAGAGCTGAGTTTGCCCACTGGGGAGTTTCTCTGGAGAAAAGAGCTCTCCCAAGGTACTTCCCTTCAGGAACAAAGGGGAGGGCATAGCCACAATGTAAATCTGGCTGTCAGGAGCACCTTTTCCCAGAGAATTTATTTTCAGGTGCAAAGGGCATTATCCTTGCATTCGCAGCAAGACTTCGGGCCCAGACAAAAGCAGCAAACTTGCCGGTATTGCTGAGGAGCTTGCTCTGTAAGCAATAACAGAACTGTGCAATAAGCAGGGCTGTGGATAGCCCAATCCACCACTGTGCAATCAGAGAGCAGGTCATGCAGGATGGACCTAATTAAAGCTTGTTGGGGAAAGTCTCTCTGAGCAGCTCCTGGCTTTACCCCTCGAGAATAAACTTTGAGCACAAGGGGGAGGGTTTTAGCAGAAGCCTGCAGAGGCGATATACAGCTACTGAGACCAATGGGATTTGACCTGTCCTAATAGCCCAAATTAGCCTTCAGTGTTGGACCAACTACCAGGGAAATTAAAGGTGACTGGAAAAGCTTCCTTTTAATCTAAGAGGCAGCCAGCTCCCAAGCTCATACCCCAAAGCTAAAGCATGTGGAGTGCGTGCATTTAGCTGGAGGTTTCCCTTAGCTCTTGTAAATTTAATAAAGTTGTCACCCTAATCTAAATCGTTCTGCATGAGGAATGTTCCCTCTGTTATCTCTGCAAAACTCCTCCATTTGGTTTCCGGCCCATTCAGATCGCTTTAATGTTTTGCAACCCAATCCAGCTATTAGCAAGGCCAGGAAAATCCATCACACTCCTTTAGATAAGTTTCTCATCCAAAGGAGGCTTTCCCAAGTGTAATCATCTGACCTCCTGAACCTCACTGCCAACCTGGCTTGGCCGGTCTCACACCAGTGGATCAGGTTGGGGCCTCCTGGGAGCCTGGGCTTTACTAGCCCACGTGGAGAGCAGTAGTGTCCTTAAATTGCTTGGCTACTCTAGTGTCATGCTGTGGCACTGATTGCCGTGCAACAACCCCAAACCAGGTGCCGGACCTTGCATAGGAGGCCACGCTTGCCCCAGACGAGTGGGGAAGGTGAGCTGGAAGTCACTAGGAAGACCGCTACCCTCAGCAGCCCAGCCACACTGTTCTGAATTACTTCATTTCCAGCTTTCCCATAGTACATGGTCCTGCGTTACCCAGCAGTCTTTATTCAGGAGAGCGAGGCTCTGACTACAGCAGGCAGTGCTCATGAGCAGAGCAGCCATCAGCGATTGCAATAGATGGTTAAAGCTTCCTTGGGGTACAGCAGCACCACTGTTCAGCTATATGTTACTGCAGCAGGCAGGCAGTCTGATTATCAGACCCCCAGCTCACCAGCACATACAGCTGGGACAAGGCTTATGGGAAGGTGGTGGAAAACCTGGGCAGGTCTCCTCAGCCCCAGAGCCTGCTGGAGATGTGCCTCCATAGCAGTGCATGGCTCAGCAGAAAGATCTGTGGGTGCTAGGGCACTATAGAAAAGGCAACGTGTTCCCTTCTCCAGCATCTCCCCACCTGGAGAAGTGAAAACACCCAGCTTTCAATGACAGACACACTGAAGTAGAGCCAGGTCCTGCTGGGGAACCACCATGAACTCAGAGCAAAGCTAGTGGAGCTGAGATACCACCCAGCCTGTCCCTACATCCCAAGGGAGAATCACCTCCTGCCCCCAACCCTTTCCAGAGCAGCTCCAAATTTTCAGAGTGCATGACCTGCTTTTTATCAATCCTAGGGCTTGGCTACCCTGATGCTGGGATTTTTCCCTAGTGTCCAGCTGCAAACTCCTGATGCAGACCTACGCAGGGCTCCTCACTAGCTCACTACCAGACATCAAGAGAGGTTGAAGACACAAGCCAGGCTTCCCAGACCCCTGGTCCACATATCCCAAGTGTGGCCTGCATCATGCTGCACGCCTTGTATCCGATGCCCAGCTAGGATGAGAAAAACGTCATGCTCAGAGTTTTACTTCAAAACAGGCAGCTGAGCCACAGGGGAGTTCTTCTACCTTCATGACTTCTTTGTTGATTGCCGCAAGGCAAAAACAAACATTTTTTTCCTGCAACTCCGTTCCTCTCCACCAACACACAGTATACTTATTAATCACATTCAGCACTGCAGCACCCAGGGACCAAACAGACAGTTCCCCCCAGGACACTGCCGTGTCACACGTGGTACAAGGGAAGCTTGACCTGCCTGTCCCAGAGGTAACTCCTCTCCCTAAGAGCTAGGGGTGTGTTTGCCACCTGCCGCCAGGCTCCCACTTGGGTCCACAGCAAGGGAGAGGCATGGCCAGATGTGGGCCCACCAGGGGCTGAAGGCCACTTGTCCCCGGTCTTGCTAGGTTTCCACGACAGCCTGCAGCAGCAGGCCCATAGGCCCATAGCTCAGCAGGGCTGACCCCAGGCCAGCAGCACAGGTTCAGCACAGCTTCCTAGGCATCAGTAGATGGCAGCCTTGATGTGAAGCGAAGCTCTGCAGATGGCTGGAGCAGCTGGGCTCAGCCCTGCCCCAGCAGACAGTGGTGGCTGGAAGCAGCTACCCGATTGAAAACAAGCTCCACTGCCTTCTTCCCCATCCTTTTGGGATCTGTGTGCACATCCACCAGCATCTACAGCAATCTCTGCGGGAGGTGCAGGCCAAGGGGCTCCCTGGCAGGTGCTCCCACCCCAGCTTCCCTCCCTGTAATATTTGCATGTCAAAGGCACACAGGGGCTCCCCCGCACCCCCCCTCCCCAACACTCACACTGTGTATCCTGCAGGCTTCACTTACGGATGGGAAGGAGATTGAATTCATTATCAAGTCAGAGTGGATAATGATATGTTTTTTAAAGTATGTTGTGTGCAACAGACTTTTCTGGAGTGGCTTATTTTTAGGATGAGTCTATAACCTTCTAAATAAAGCACCCAAACTTCAACGAGCTATTCTGGGGAGAGTCACCACTGGAAATGCTGGATGACTCCCAGTCTGGACTGCAACAGGGAAGGAGGTAAATCCTCCTCCCAAGAAAGCGGTGCCGAGCATCTTAACATCAGCTGCACGCCGTAGACTACCTGTAGCCAAGGCTCCCTGGGTGCCAGCACCTCCTTTGCAGGTGTGGCAACACACTTAAAAACAAGACATGGACCTGACTACAGAGCCTCTGCTTCTCAGCATCAACTCCACGGCTCTCGCCGGATGAACCAGTTTAACTAGCAGACTTTCATTCAGGCTGTTGCAGCCTTAGCCCAGTTGCTGTCTAGGCTCTGCTCACACCTCAATGCAGTGCTGCAATCAGCCCCCAGGGGCCCGTGCCCAGGCCTGCTTCCTCCCACAGCCACGGGAAGTCATACGAGGAGAGCACAAGGCTTGCTGGGGCACAGAAAGCCAGAGATGCAGCTGGGCCATCTGCTTATTCACAGCTTTGTCCCTGTGGAGGAAGCTCAGGGGCCAGCCTAGGATGTGTGAAGTTATTCAGGCCATGAGATGCAGCAGATGGGAAGGAGTTTTGTTGGTTCATGAACAGGACAACAAAGCTCAGGCCCTGCACAGGCTAACTGGTCCCGTTTCTGGAGGGGCCAGCAGCCCGGGAGAGCCAGAGCCTAGAGCAAGGTCTCACGGGCAGAAGCAACGGTAGCATGAGGGTCTCAGGGTTGGGCTGATCCCATGAGGGTGGCACAGGCAGCAAGTGCTCACCAGGTGGCCTAGGGCATTGGCTGTACTCTAGGGAGGCTGGACCACAATGCCACTCCTCATCCGCTCACGCAGTGCGGGCTGTCTATAAGGCAGGGAACACACCCATCCACCACACACTCTGGCATTGGAGAGGCAGCTCCATGCCCATGGAGCAGCTCTGGGAAGGGGGCCTTGCCCCAGCACCCAGAGGCAACCATGCACCCACAGGCCCCCTTCACTCCCATCATCCAAGGAGAAGAGCCATGCCAGCACGTGGCCCAGCCTCTCTTTGCCATCAGGAGATGGTTCAGCTCCCATCACATCCATATGCACATGCAGGAGCCATCATCTTTCCCAGGCAAGGCTCAGCCCACAGCCCAGCAGGACAAGCTCCCCTTACTGCTTGGCCTTGCACCATCCCCAGCCCAGCATGAGGCTTAAAGAGGGTGAATGGTTTCTCAAGGCCAAGCTGAGATAGAAGGATGAAGACCTTCAATGGCACATTTGAATCAGGGGAGACACCAAGAACTTATACAACAGCTAAGCAGTGAGCAAGAGCAGGGCATGGGTCCTCCAGGCGCTACAGTGAGGAAGGCCAGCATGCAGGTCCCTGGGGTGGCAGTGGGGACACACCACCTGCTCCATCTGTCACAAGCACACAACTTGTAATCTCTCCTTGCACCAGAAAATAAGCAAAAAACACCAAAGCATAGATTTAAAGCAATCCAGGAACAATAACAGCACAACAGAGCCAGAGGCGCATATAAGATTTATGATATCCCCAGAAACACTGTGTTTGCAGCCCAGGGTAACACAAAAATTAATCAGAGAAGTAGAAGAACCACAGTCACAGCCTCAGGCCAGGGCTAGCCAGGCAGGGGTGCAGCAAGCAGGAATGCCCAGGCACCAGGAACACATCCTGAGCAGCACACTCTCCAGCAGAGGTGAGGCAAAGCTAACACAGCAAGCCACAGATGCCTTGGGACACTCAGTGACACCTATAGAGCCCAGGGACAGATTTCCACTTTTCAATTCAAGACCCCTAGAGTAGCAAGCAGCAACATAGACAGGGAATCAGCTATATATCCACCTCCCAGCTGGGTTCCCAGGGCACCTCAGATGCTTCAGCTCCAGAGCTGAACCAGCCCACCCACAAGCCAAGCTCCTCCAGTTCAGCCCCCAGTCCTTGCTTACCCTAAGGGAGCTGCCTTCCAGCATAACAAGGGATGCCATAGCTGCTCTCCCACATGCTCACACTTGCAAGAAGCAAGAAACCTCCCCAAACTACCAAGCTCTGCCACCTCCTCCAGCCTTTATTGCCTCTGGCTGCTTTCAGGTGTTTTGTGTTTGTCCCTCAGGTTTAACCCCATCAGTGCCTTTCTGGCTGCAGGTGAGCTCTTGGCTCAGGAGAGATCCTGTGTCAGGCTCTCCCAGATGGTGGCACATGGACCTATGGGGTCCATGAAGTAGAGGGGTGATAGCCACAGCAGTTGCCACCAGCAGAGGATTGGGCCCTAAACCTGCCAGTGGTGTTCCTGCTGTGATGGGGCATGCTTTGCTTGCTTTGTAGGGCACCTGGCACGCAGAGGGGCAGCGTGAGCCCTGCAGAGCCGTGTGGGTGAGGCAGAGCCCCGGCTCCTGCTGCCACTGCTGGAGAGAGGTGCAGGCTGCATCCAGCCCATCTGCTAACAACAGCTCAGCTGCAGATGTCAGCTGAATTATCTTTTCTGCTGGCTGGCTGAAAGCCAGGGCTGGGCAGAGTTGGCTAGCAGAAGGGAAAACCCAGGGGAGGTGGCAGCCCAGGGAGGGGAGGTGGCCAGACTCAGCCACGTACCTAGGAAGACCTGGATCACTGGCCACAGTCCCTGTGCGTGGTCCCTTCCCCTCTGCAGTACAGCTGGCAGCACGGGGTGCTGTCGTACCTGGGTGCAGTGGGTCAGCCAAAGCCATCGAGGGACAGCAGCTGGAGGGCTGCTAAGGGGATTTAATGGGTTCCCCCCACGTCTTCACTTTATTCACCGTTATGCACATACCCAAAGGTGTGACTCTGGCCCTGCTGCCCACCCATTGCACTCCTAGAGGTCACTCAGCATCCCCATGCCTTGGTTTCCCCAGCACTCTTTGTGCATCCCACACAGTCAAGCGCATGCTGCCTCCCCTCTTTCCTATGTCCCCGTGAACCTGGCCCCGCAGGACGCCAGTGCCTGCGCCCTTGAACGCTGCTCTCTTCCATGATCTCTCCCAAAACACTATGCCAGGGGCCAGAACGGCACTGTAATGGGAATTTCATAGGGGGATGGATGGGACAGCAGGCACATGGCAAGCCTGGGACAGAGCCTGCATAAGAAACCAGCACACGTGCCACCACTCCCTTTACAGCTTTTCTCCATCTTTATCGCCAAGTGTTTCGGGTCACCAGCAACTGAAGACAAGCATCTGCCTTCTCCATCCAAGAATACAGCTCCAAAAACATCAACAAGCATGGCTGGGGCCAAGGCCTGCAGCAGGGAAGATTAATAAACCCCAACACGTCCCATGTCTTTCTTGCAGTTGCTTTAAAAGGAGAAACAACACCCACAGCCGTGACAAATGTAGTCTTTGTCTCGCTCGCAAGTGGAATATATAAAACCCAGAATGTGGTGGCTGCTTACACTCTGGAGTGGTAGGTGTATAAATATATAGTGAATAAAATGAATAGTTTTGTTTGTTCTGCTCTTATCTAATTTAATAGCTTCTGGGTGAGCAATTACTCTCTGTAACAAGAGCAAATAAGCAGCATTAGTGTAATTGGTTGAATATTACTGTACTTTGTGCTACATAATGCAACATTAGGACCTCAGCACTTACTCTTAAAATATATCTTTCCGCTCTGGTCACACCAAGACTGGAGGGACAGGACCCTCGTTAGCGCATGTTGTGTGTTAGCCTTGGTTTACTGGGTAAGCTATAAAAAGCAGCTCTGTTCTAGCATTCCTGACTAGGAAGCTCTGGCTTTTAACTTATGCTGCAGAAGATCTGCAGGATCAAATCTTTTCTGGAGGAATGACTGAGATGTCTCACTACAGATCCAAATGCATTGACGTTTGATGCTGATCCTCCAGCTAGCCAAAACAAACCAGCTGTACTCAGGGAGCTGGGTACCCAGGCTGGAGATTTGAAGGCCACAGGATGGCATGATGAACATATCATCTCCTCATGGGCTTGGAAGTCCTCAAAGACCTTCTGTTTTTTCGTTTCCAGCCACAGAAAAGAGGTCAGCTCTGAATTCAGCCTCCCTGCGGTCCCTGCACGTACGTCCAACATAAAAAGTGGCAGCAGGAAACTAAAGCCCTGTACATCCCTGGCGTTTGAAAGGAGAAAGAGAAAATCACCTGTCAGGCAGGGAGGAGAAATCAGCCTGTGTCATCTTCTGCTGGACCAGCTATGTACACAGGTTTGAATGGTCATTAATGCATTCCTTTCTGCTTGGAATCATATCTGGGTTAATGTCCTCGCTTGCATACTCTCTGTGATGGACATCTCCATTGGAAGCAATTGAAACTGTGACAAGAACTGTCTGGGAAAAAAGAGAAATTGGCTTTTGGGTTGGGGAGGGGTGGAAATTTCACATAATTCAGCTTATTTTCTTTGTTACTGTCAATGAAATGCAAGAGACAGCTCTGGATTTGTTTTTGTTGAGAAGAAATCGGAAAATGGTACTTAAGAGAACAAAACCATAACTGTTCTGCATTTTTATTGTGGGGGAAAAATTGCCTCCTTTTTCTGGAAAGTAAAAAGCCCCAAATCCTTCTCCCCACACCCTTTTGGAGCTGCAGCATCTTTGCCCAGGTGACAAAGTGTTTCCCCCAGCCATTTATCAATGGGGAGCAGAAAATAAAGATCAGATGTAGTGGGCATATAACCGGCATTTTCAAAACTATGGAAGGCAGGACCTGCCTGACCCCATCTCGCTCACAATCCCAATGCCCACGAGCTCTGCTGTGTCCTGAGCCTCAGCACTGGCTTTGCCGCAAGCCCTTCCCAGGCTTGCAGGGTGCGATGGGAACGTCGGCGCCTGGCCAGCTGCAGCAGGGAGGTGAGGCTCCTTGCCCGCTGGCAGAAGTCCTGCAGTGACTTTGGGCACCGAAACCCGCCTGCAAGCAGGGCGAGGATAGCCCTTGCTGGGGAAACTGGGGAAATGCTGCTTTATCCTGTCCTCATCTGCTTCCACCTGTTACTACTGGAGGCATTTGTGTTTGCTTTATCAGTTCTCCCCCTGACAATTCAGTGGTGACTTCTTAATCCCACCGCAAGCGTGTAATCCCCCCTTTCATGATCCCAGTGTCTCAGGTGCAGATGAAGGGAACGGCACGGCCTCAGCACCTTTCCTCAGCGATGTCCCCCCTGCCAAGGTGCAGGGATGGGAGACAGAGCTTACATCTGGCGCTTAATCCCTGCGGCTCTGCGCGGCGAGGTTTTGATCTTGGAAATGCCTGCAGGCTGAGGATGCTCTGCTTCTTACATGGACACAGAGCCCTGAAAGCAGCTGAAATCCCCTTGCCCTGATCCGGTGTTACAGTATCAGCCAGGTAAAAGCTCACTGAAGCTGGGAAAAGCCTCTTGGGACTAGCTGTCTAATGGTTGCTCAGGTATGTAAAGACTGAACCCAAAGGAGCCTGGCCTCTTCTGGGTCTTTGAACACCCCACACAGCAAGTCCCAGCTTGAAACCTCTAAATACCTTTGAAACAGTCCCAGCAGCTCCAGATGTTTCCAGTTGGCCCTGCAGGTCTTGGAGGAAGGAGCTGGAAAACCATTTTTTTGCCCAGCACCGTCACCAATCCGCTCACTGCAGTGGGGTGATGTTTGCTCTGGGCATGCCTCACTTTCCCTCCCTGCAGAAGAGCTGATGTAGGGGTTGAAGACCATGCAGGAAAGTCTGTGCAGGTCAGACGGACACCTCGAGCTGACTTCAAAGTGCCTCGAGGAAGGAAAGGGACATAATATCCTCCTTGGTCTCTCATCCAGCCCCCTGTGCTCTCTGGGGATGAGGAGGCAGCGCATCCTCAGCCGGGGGAACCCAACGGCTCTAACCTCTCCCATCAAAACCACCGCAGCCCCAAACCCTGATCCATCTCTGTGCATGTGGATGGGATGAGCACGAATTTTAAGTAAAAAGGAGGGAAGGGAAGGAAAGGCAAGCCAGAGAGAAAAGCCAGACATGCCGCCCCCTTCCTCTGGCTGCAGCTGCAGGGCTGATTTCCTTGGTAGCTAAAGGCTACGAAAACATTTTC
The DNA here is from genome assembly GCF_040807025.1 of Struthio camelus. Taxonomy (NCBI): domain Eukaryota; kingdom Metazoa; phylum Chordata; class Aves; order Struthioniformes; family Struthionidae; genus Struthio; species Struthio camelus. The sequence continues at coordinate 23,857,403 of NC_090953.1, forward strand.
AGGGTAGGGGCAGAGGTTAATTGCTGCATAGAAAATAGAGGAGAATCATGATGAGCAAAGAGGAGCCGGGCTCCTGGAATGCCTGACACGGTCCTTACGGCCACCACTAGCACCATGCCAGGCCAAGTGCTAGATCAGAGCATCCCAGTTTAGGCTGAGCCCACAGCATCTCTGAACAGAGGGTAGGGAGGGATCTTCCCAGGGGAAGGGCTGCCGGCAGCAGGTCAAAAATCTCCTTCCTTGGCCCAGACAGCAGCAGCTCCAGGCTCCTAGTCCCAGTTTTCTCCCCTCAAATTCTTGCCCTTTCCTATCCCCCTCCCCAAAACAGAGGGCCCAAACCATTAAAGAGGAAGAGTCCCGGTAGGTGTCTCAAAAGGCTGGTGGCTGGCAGGACGTGGCTGCCTGGAAAAGCAAAGCCACCATGAGAGCTGCCAGGAGCAAGGGTGCTCCTCCCCACTGCCCGGGGAGGACAGGGAATACCATTACCCAGCAGCTGGTTGGCCCTAAGACCTAAAGGTAGCACTCCATCAAACTCCAGCCACTTCCCGAGACGATGGGTTTTTCTTCTTTTTCGGACAGGGAGAGAGACAGCCCAAAAGAAAAATGCTTCATGAAGGAAAGAGCAGCCAGTTGGCTGCCTTAGCAGGGAAGTGGTCCCGAGGGAATAACTGATCACGGTGAGCTAGGAAAGGTGGGTTAAACCCCCTCTCATAGGATGGTGTTTGTTTTGGGGGTGCGGGGGATGCCTAGCCCCTAGGTCCTACGGCAAGAGAGGGATGCCTAGCAATCAGAGCCCAAAACAATTTATCTTTTTGCAAAGGGCTGCATGGCGTGAGCTGGGGCAAACTGGCCTTGGCTGTTTGGGGGGAGGCTGTGGTCAAGCAGGAGCAATTGCATTCATTGGACCAAGCTGGTTTGTCACCCACAGGGAAGGATACATCTCAGCTGCACAGAGATACAACTTTGTGGAGCCTGCTACCTTGACTGGGCCATGCAGGGGACCCAAAGAAAGTCAGCACCCCTCTGAAACAGCAGCACCCTGCAAAGAGACCTTTTGCAAGCAAAATACTCGTCTCCTTTAAACCTTTTACCAGGGTTAGCTCCCAGTTGGTACAAGGCTGATTATCAATATGCTTTCATTTATCCTGCAAAAGCTGCCTCACGCTGTGGCACGGGCGGATGTGTGGATTCACAGCATCTAAACTCAGCCAAGAATAGCAGCAAACCCAAATCGGATCACGCTCATTGACTAACCTTGTTAATCCTACAGAGAAAAGCCTATGAGGTCGGGGAATTTCTGATGCAAGGGCAAAGCCGGCTTCATTTTGATAAAAGCAATTTATACTCTTCTGTCTTCAGATCTCTGGGCTTCGGTGAATAAAAGGGAAGCAGCAGAGGAGGGGCAAGTCAAACCCACAAGGCCAGGGGGCTCGGGCAGCAATGCCCGACCCAGGCAAAGGAAGCACCTTTGCAAAAAGCCCACAGCAGGGAAACTGCCTGCACACACCAGTCCTCATGGCTGCACCTTGCCCAGGTGCTCAGCAGCAGCCTGTGGGGAGCCACGGTGAGGCCGCATCCTCACTGCCATCCCGGAGCTATTCAGAGACCCATTGGCCAAATGCAAGTCCCCGTCAACACCAACTTTCAAGGCAAAGAGGCAGCCCAAGCAGTGTGTGTTTTGCCAGTGACTCGTTCCTGATGGCTATGGCTTGCAGGGACAGCTGTGAGCAACGAGAGAGCTTTTCCCTCTCGTTCCTCTGCTGTTCTTATGGTATTGAACACATCTGTCTTCATACTAATCATGCTACTTCTGCATTTCCTTGGGCTCCTGAGCTACACCAGGCTGCTGGTAGAGAGCTCCGCTCGCCCCGCAGCCTCCCCACTGCCCCTGAACCAGCGATCATCCCCACCAGCCAGCTGGGGCCGCAGCAGGCTGGGGGTACAGCTGGTGGGAGATGGAGCCCAAGGAATTAGGGGGGCTCCACCGTGCACACACATGTGCTGATGCCAGGGACTGTCCTCCCACGCCGGTGCCCACCTGAACAGCTTGAACTGAGATGCCTGATGAACAGAAACCCTCACACTAACATGTGTCTGGCCCTTCCACAGCCCTCTGGCCATAATCCCAACCACCAGACCTTGAGGCTTATATTCACACAAGACAAGAGCTTTTGTGAAAGGACCACCTTCAGCTCCCAGCTGGAGCTGGCGAGATTAACGGGGATAGTCCTCCTTCCCTCTCACCTGGGCCTGCAGGGAAGCAGGAAGACCACCGTTTTTCCGTTATTCAGCTCTTCTGCTGAGGCTGCTGCTAACCCTTCCGAGCTCAGTGCCTCCCGCCTGAGCGAGGAAATTTCCTTTCTTCCTCTCTTTTCTCTTCTCCCTTTCCCAGAATAAACCACAGAGCAGTCAAGTCAATGGTGGTCTTCTGTCATCCTAAATGAGCTTAATGAGCAATACAGGAGCCCCTCAGGCAGTGCTGGTTAGGCATAGGTTGTGTGATACCCTGGAGGGCTGCTCTTGCCTAAGCGTGGCAGGACGTTTCACCCCTTTAGCTCAACTTTTTTCTGGAGAGAGACTTCCTGTCTTCTTTTTCTCTCTAGGAGAGAGAAAAGAACAGACCGACGAATTGATCACAAAAAGTATGAGAGAGCTTTAACTCCCCTCTGCTGCCTCCCTCGCCTGCTCCCCCTAAGGTGCCATGGTTGAGTTTCCACTGCTCTCATTTCCAATTCTGATTTCAGTCCATAAATATTTAAATACCAGAACCTGACGCATCTTATTTCACTGGGGGAAGTTAAGAGATTGCTTCCTGCCATCATGTTTGCCATGTTTACTATCTCATTGGTGAGCTTTTGGGATCTGTTGAAAGCCTGAGGAGCTCCCAGTGATGTGGGGCAAGGGTGAGCTCTGGACAGTGACACATCTTAAGGTTTGCTGGGTAGAGCAGCATGCAACAAGAAAGCAAGCTGGGCAGCTAGTTCATCAGAAGTGGCTAGGAGATGGTGGACATGGACTGATGTCTTTCAGGGCAAATACCTAGAGGCCAGCAGGAACAGGTTCAAAACAACTAGAAAGATTTGTGGTTTGTCAAGCAAGGGAGAGCCAAACAGCAGAAGTTGTTGCCATGGTACATTGTGAGGGGCTCAAGTTGACACAGAGTCATCATAGATCAATCATGGAAGAGAAATTGCCTTATTCAAGTCAGGCAAGCAAGCTTTGTAGAGAGAGGCATGGTAATCTGACGGAAGGGTTAGCGAACTGATACAGTTGGGGAAAAAACACAAACCAAAACAAGCTTTCAGGTACAGAGCCCACTTTTAAATCCGAAAAAGAAGCAGCAAACTCAGGTGCCCACGGTGCAGGCAGGCACCCCGGCAGCCACGGCGGTGGGCCGACGCTGCTCACATTCATCACCCTGCTTCCACAGCAGTCTCTCGGTCCAGGACAAGTTTGCTTCTGAGGAAGAGTTTACTGAGGCTGAATTATGCATGGGCTGAAGTTTTACTTCCAAGGCATCATCACCTTCCAACAGCTGTGGCAGCCGCTTAACGATTTTCCCCGCCAGCCCGGCAGAGGAGAGCATGGGAGCAGCGGAGGTGTGCAGTCAGCTTTAGCCTCTGTGCCGCGGCTCCCCGCCTGCGACAGGGCGATAACGGCACATCCCTGCTCCTGGGGTGAGGAGGCCTGCAGATCGGCACAGGATAATATCCACCAGTAATAGGAAATACATAAGACCCAGGATGGATCAATATTAGAGATCAGCATTACCCTGGCAGTATTTTGATGAGGCAAAGGGGAGGGCTGGATGCTCGCTGGCCTGGCCCAAAGCTCGGTTGAGCACGTGTTTATTTGGATGCTGTTTCCCCACCTCTCTGCTAAGCAGAGATACTGAGCTAGGCTGGGGTGAGGGGTGGAGAGGGGGCACAAACTGTGCTCAAACTGTTCAGAAAATGGGTATTTTTTGCAGTTAGACTCAATGCTGGAATGGGAGGCAGAGCAGACACACAGGACTCGGAACGGGGAGATCTCCTCAGTCACTAGCCCCTCCAGAAATCTCTCCTTGAACGTGCACTGCTGCTCGGACGTTGCAGGTGTGGGTGACTTGGATCACTGCATTTTGTCCGAGTGCTGCCACTGAATGGTCTGCAATGGTCATGAATGCCCCCGAAACGGGGCTGCAGGAGGTGGAGCGAGCCTCATTATCGATTCTGCACCGCACTTTGTGTCTTATTAGCCTATAATGAAGCAGCCGGAGCACCAGGCAGATTTGTGGCGTTAAAAGATGGGTTTTCAAGGGAGGGGAGGATGTCTCATGAATCCAGGCTTTCTTCTTAACCTGTTAACTGCTCACTAAGAGCAGATGATGCTTTCCCAGGGCCCTTGGCTTGCGGCAGACCCTCCAAGCATCACACCGGGGGGCCATGCTGACGTGATGTTGGAGACGTTCCTTGGGCACAGGATCTGGAGAATTCCCTAAAACAACCGAACACAGGTCTAAAACAAAGGTCTTGCAGTTTTTCCAAACAACATACCTCCCCCTTTTCATGCTACAGAGGGAAACATTGCCATGACCTTCTTTGGCTGCCCAAGCTAAAATCCAGCTCCAGGTAGAAAAAGGAGAGAGACAGCTTTATTTATCTACATTTGTGGCTGGCAGGGTTTGGAGGGTTGGGTAAGAAGCTCTGACTTTGGAGAAAAATGTGTGGTCAAAGGGGGATAAACAAAAATCGCTTGACAGTGCCAGTATTTAGACAGTACTGGTATTGCCAGCACCAATTGTCCAGCTACTCGTGTCCCCTACTGCTTCTCACTCCTACTGTCGGTGACGTTTACCCCTGCCCTGAACTGTCTCATGGGTGGCTGGTCTTCTTTTGGGACCTTCTGACTTTCGAGTCCTTCGAGATCCCCTCTGCTGTCCCCAGCGCTCCTCGCCGCAGCCAGCCTGGCAGCGGTTAGCACGAGGCCTTCCCCACCGCGGCTGCTGGCCGAGGAAACCCCCCTTTGCTCAGCACGTCCTTCGCTGCTGCTTGCTTTCAGATAGCTGGGAGTCCTCAGCTCTGCCGCCCTCCCTTCCCTCTGCCAAGCTGACGTTGCCCCAAGGTATTTCTGCGTGACACATGGCCTCCTTGCCAACGTAGGACTGAGCCACTGGGAAATCAAACCAGCTATTTCTCTGTCGTTGCTAGAACATAGTCAATCACTTGCAACGTGTGCACATTTAAATACCTCTCTGGGCTGGAGGAAACCTGGCACTGAAATGTTTTAGCTCTAGCTCAAACTCCTCCCCTCCCCAGGTCTTCGGCTCTAGTTCGGGCTTGGCTTCTCCTCCGTCCTGGAGCAAAGGTTCCCATTGGCTCAGGCAAGGCTTGGGCCCAGGCTTTGAGGCTGCATGGGGATGAGACTCAAAACACAACCCGTCCTCTTGCATGGGGGCGACGCTGAACTTTTCAGCGCCACCTGGAGACTCCCATCTCAAGGCCACTGCCTGCTGCCACCAGGAGAGGCTCAGCAGACCTTCATCGCTCTCCAACTTGCTTGCCCAGCATAGAGGGACCCTCGCTTCCACAGCAAGAGCACACCACTGAAAACCTTCCTCCTGCTCCAGCAGACAGCTCCCTCATCACACATGCACTGGGCTGCTCTACCCTCTCCAGTGGGTTCCCTTTTCCTGTTAAACTGGAGAGAGAACATCGCTGGTGGTAGCAACTTCCGGAGCCAATGTGGGAATCATTCCCTCAGGAGGCAGAGCAGATCTGCAAGGACAGTTTCTCCTAGCAGCCCCTCGGCTGCTCCAATCTCAGCCTCGACAGAGGTGCTGGCCACCTCTGGCCCGCTCTTGTGCATGAGTCTCCGGCCTGTTCCTGCTTACCAGCATCACGGGGAAAAAAGTCCCTCTGCATGCAACGTGCTTTGAAATGGAAAAGAAAGAGTAGGAGGAGAAGGGAAGTAGCGACACTCAGAAAGCCTAATCTTGTTAAAAAATCTCAGCAGGGACGCATCGTAATTAATACGAACAAATTCATTTCAGAACAATCCTTCATTCAGTTCGGAATAAATCAGAAGCTGCCACCCAGCACATTGCACCATCACAAAGAATAAGGCAGCAAATACATGCATATATATCAACGCCACGTTTCTCAGGTGAGAGTGTGGCTGCTCCAAAGTGTAATTAACACTGGGCCAAGCAAAACACAATAAATCCTCCCCTTTCTGCTGTTGCTGTCACCACTGAAAAGGCAGTTTACAAGCAATATGGGGTTTTGCCAGCATCGTCTCCTACCTGCACCCCACTGCCCACATCCCCTGCCCAGGCTGAGGGTGCCACCCGGTGACATGCATGGTCGGAGACCTCCATCACAGCTCGCGGCACCCTGGGCCACCCAGCCCAGGCTGCAAAACACCTCCCACAGCACCCTATCACCCATGAGGGCATGCCATAAAAACAAGCCACGTCTAAGCACAGAGCCTGTTGAAATCCTATTAAATCCAAATTTTAGTTAAGGGGGGAAAAGAAAAAAAAAGCCACTTTAGAGCAATTACAAAGTTTAGGAAAACAGGCCTCAGTTCTCTGCAGTGTTTAGCTACTGGGTGAAATAAATTGAAAAAACAAATAAATAAATGTAGATTTGTTTTGAGTTTTTGGAGGGACTGCCTTGTTTTTCCACTGCTAAAAGATTTTCTGCTTCCCTCTCCCCTTTCCTTTTTCCAACAGCAAAAGGGAGGGAGAACTTAAAAAATACAAAGGAAGGTTTTATTTTCTCAGAGAAACAAACTAACAGCAAGAATGTTGCTGTGTTGCTTCTGTTTCCAAATTGGTTCTCTGAAATCTCCCATTAGAAAACAAACAAACAAAAAGTTTAATTTTGGGAGAAATGGTCTGGCAAACTCGCCAGGAATTTTTCAAGTACCTCATTTTGCAGAAGTGCTTTTGAAAGCTAAGCCAGCACTGACTTTGATTGTAATGCTCGTCCTTCCAAATCTCTTCTCGCGCTCAGCGAAAGCAATGAATTTCTTTTGCGAGGCTCAGTTGAGACAGGCTATGAATGCACCATCCACCTCGAATAGGAACCTTTATTTGTCCGAAGTGCTCCCACAAACGAGAACGCCCGGAGCTCGTGGTCCAGCTGTGTCGTGTGCCCAGATGCCTGCTCCAAGACGATGTGCAGGCACCAAATAGCTTTGCCATTACACGGTAAGGAGCTCAAAGAGGGCCAAATCCTCAGCACAACTATTTTCTAAAATTTTCCACCTGCTCTTCGCCACCCTCCTCTTCCTCCTCCATTTCAGTGCCAGGTTTTCTCAGGATTTCTTTTAAGAATTCATGCTCTTCTGTGTTTGTCATTTTTTTTATATTCTCAGACCTCCCGTAAACCAACCGTTTCCTCTCCCCAGAAAGAAATCCAGGAAATTGTTCAGCCCAACAATCCCTCTTGGGGAAAGACAAACAGAGCTTGTTAAAATTCTCTCCTGCACACAAAAATAGCTGGAAAACAACATTGGACTTAAATTACGAAGGCGCAAATGTGCTGCAACGTCCCACTAAGACAAAGGCGGGACATCTGCTCTTCACCTTCATGCTCTGTTTCATAAAATGTCTTGAAATAATAACAAATAACAAAACACCCTTAACTCTGCCCTCTGTGAGCTCTTCCTTGTGAAAGAATAGGAGCTGCTGCTTTTAGCAGTGAGCCCCAATGACGAGCTGGAGGCCGCCTCCTGCATCAGTAGACCGCAGCCTGAATCGTCACTTCCCTGCCAGGTCCCCATATGAACTTCACAGGTCTGGCCATGCTTACCCTGAATTCGGTCCTAGACCAGCCCCTGGGCACAGGCTATCTGACACCTCCCATTTTCCCCAGGCAGAAAGCTGTGTTTTGGTTAACACCATAATCCCAGGAGACAGCCCTCAGCTTGGTCTGGGAAGAATCGAGCAGAACTAGGACACCCAGAGCCGGGGGCTGTTTCGCACATGCTCCTTGGTGGCTTTCCCCAAAGCTCATCAGGGTCCTTCAAACTGTGCTCACAGGCTCCCCCTTCCCAGAGAAGCACAAGAAGGCTTTCATCCCTGGAGTCCTTTCCACCTTTCTTCTCCTCTCACCAGCTCTTCTTATCTCCTAAATGAAGTATGTCAGGCGGCATTAGCTCAGCCTCCCCTGATCCCTGCCCAGGGAGCATCTATTGCAAAACAAATAGCTCAGTGTCAGCAAAAGTGTCTGGAGTGATAAAAGCCATTCAGCAGAGAAGGTAAGCTACAGCTCTGTATTAATATCCACTGGACGCTTTGAAACTTATTAGGGCCTTGAATATATCGACAGATTTTCTGCTCCACCTGCCAACCCGGGTGAGGATGAATGAATTCCTCATGGTAGTTGGAGTCTCTTTCTTCTCCTTCTCTAACCCTCACTGAGATTTATGACCCTTCTGTGGCTTTTGTCTTTCTGGGGAAATGACAAAGTCTCCAAACTTGGCAAAGGACTGAAGAGCTCCCTGCTGTTCAGCTGGTGATGTATAACATTTGACTGTGACACAACACGCAGCCAGCACTCCAAGAGCAATCATCTCTGTACCCCTTGGAAAAAAGTGAGGAAGAAAGGTGTGCTGGCTGCATCAGTTTGGTGGCCAAGAGATGCATTCTGAGTAGAGGGAGAAGAAAAAAAACTCATGGGTCTAAAGATGCTCCACAAGTGTCCCGACTGCAGTGCTCAGTAACAATCCAGGTACCAGCCATGGAGGTCTGAGTTTTCCTCCACCTTCTGACCCACTGACATAGTGATTTGATTTCCACCTAGGGAAAGCAATCTCATGGCCAAGGGGCTGTCTGAGGACCTCACCCAGTCCTGTGCTCACAGGCAGTGATACTACCCTTTCCTACCCCCAAGTAAGTTGAGTTGTCTCTGTTTGCCTCAGTATCCCATCTGTAAAAAAGGGGTGGCAACTCTTGGCAGCTGTGGAGCTACAGGCATAGTGAGGCCTTTGACTGCACCCCAGAGCCTTGGTGTAAGCATGGTCTGATGGCTCAGAGGACAGAGGCACCAGGGCACCGCAGAGGCAATTCCCAGGATTCTCCTGGGACAGTCTACTTAGTGGGGATAAGCCAAGGAGTCAAGAGCCTGGAGAGAAAGATGAGACTGGGCATGAAGGAAACAGGTCCTGAACTGGAGACAGTTTGGTTATAAAGGAAGATACCAGCACCTCCAAGGCAACCCATTACAGGTCCTGCTTTTGTGGTCAGCCTGGGAGGAAGGTGTTAGGTGTCTGCATCTCTCCTCACCACGGGCTGGGACAGGGGTGGCTTTTCCTCTGGAGCCAGAGCTGCTGGCTGAGTGCCACCGACAGCCACCAGCAGAGATGTCCTGATGAAGGAGTGACTTCAGCCAAGGTGGGAAGTGACATGGCAGCAGCCCTGAAGGGAGTTAGGAGAGTCAAGGCAAGCAGAGCACAAAACCACCCACAGGAAACAGAGACACACAGAGATCCTTCCTGTGACCAGTATCTTCCTTTCTACATCTAAAGCAGCAGCCAAACTGCCCATAACAGAAATGCTACAGGGTCCCAAGACCCCCTGGTAACCAGCCCGTTCCGCAGGGAGACGCGTTTTGCAGGATCAAGGGGACACACCGTGTGTTTGAAGCTCTTGTGACTCTCGCAGCATCTTGAGTCGTGCCACAGCCTCTCAAACAGCCTGTTCTCGGCTTTCCTGTCATGTCTGATGAGTGTCACCTGCAGGTTCCCCAGCATCTGTCAAGGTCACTTTGAACATGCCACAGTTCAGTGGGTAGCTGTGCTCCGTTTCAGTCACAATTTTCCTCCTCGTGCTTATTTATTTTGTCCTTAACTAGCCAGGTGCCAGGAAATATTGGCCCTTCTGGCTCTTTCCAATTGAAAGGAAAGTAACTGAGGGAGGGAGGAAGCCAGGGCAGAGGGAAAGTGCAGTGCAGGGAGATGTTTACTTTCTGCCTCCCCTCTTCGCCACAGATCTCCTCCTCTGCCAAAGCTGAGACTAAACCACACACAGCTGGTAACTTCTTCCTCCTCCCCTGCAGCCAGCTCCGTACTCACTGCAAAGAGCTGAAGCCTCACTGATGTGCTGGAGCTGGGCTAGAGATGGACCGCCAAGCAGGGCCTGGATGCTCACCCACAGGGACCATCCAAGGAGCCCCACCGGATGGCAATTTCCACACCCGTGGCCAAATTAGTGCCTCCCCCAGCACAGTCTGGTTCATCAAACCAGTGGCACATGAGCAAGCCATGGGCTCTCCCATGCTGAAAGATGAGATATCTGATGTCAGCCTTGGGGCTTCATTAACACAGAAGCTGGGACGTTAACATGATCTGAGCAGGTGCCAGCTAGCCTTAAAACATACCCAGATCCCCCACTATGAATGACTGGGGACCAGGTGATTTCATATCTGGGAAGGACTGTCCTTCTGCCTAGGCCCTGCCAGGAGGAAAGAGGAGCTGGGAAGATCTTGTCTCCAAACGGACCCTTTGCCTTTCTGCTTCTCTTCATCCTACTACTAATGCTGCAGGTAGGGATGATACCCTATCTTGGGCTGGGATGTTATCAGCTTGGTAAAAGCTGGAACAGGACAGCAGGATCAAAGCTGGATGCTGATGGCCAGGGATTTTAGTCTTGGCCACAAGATCCATACAAACCGCTCTGGGCCATGAGGTCAGAGCCAGTCTCCTGATTAGTGCATTTCAACAGCAGAGCCCAAAAAGCCAGGATAAACTCCCTTTTCCCTCTTCTCCCCCTTCAAACCACACCAGCTTGCATGCATATGTTTATTGCAACCCAACCAGCCTGCCTCCTGCTTCTTCTATTTCCTTGCCTGGGTGAAGAACTCCATCAGTGCAGTCGGCACCTGAGGAAGATCAGTTGAAATCATGACATGATGGCCTTTTCCCTTCAGCCCTGCAAGGGCCATGCCCAGCTGCCTCCCTGGGGAGGCCCTGCCCCTTACCTTGGCTGCATGTTTCAGGAGGCGGTTGTAGGTGGAGCAGGCTTCAGAGATCAGCTGGTCAGCGTCCAGGTCTATGAGGTTCCCACAGAGCTGGCCAGGGGAAGAGATGGAGAAAAATCAGAGAGGTCTCATGTGTCTGCTCAGGGGAGGAGGTATCAGAGAGAGGTGGAGGATGGGAGTCCCAGATTTCATGTTGGATTTTCAGTCCAATTCTCCTCCTCTTTCCTGAGCATCTCTATGTGTTCTCCCCGTGTTGCCTCTTCCCTTGCATTCCCTCTCCTTGACCACTGTGAGGCCAAAGCACAGGACTCAGAAAACCTAGGTGTAGTCCTAGCTCCCTTTTCTTGTCCCGCTCTGGTGCTTCCTAAGGGAGAGAAAGGCATAGCTGCCCACAGCTGAATAGCAGGGTTCCCTTTGCATACTTCCATCTGACTAATCATTGTTAGAGACCAGAGCCTCCTTTGCCTCGTCAAAGTTCCTTCCCCTTCCTAATACTTAAAATCTTAAAGTACCCGGCCGTCCATTCTCCTGAATTTTCTCACTCTTCTCTTAGGAAAATAAAGTCATTTTTACAGGCATGCTAGATTACTGAAACACTCTGCTTGGAGGCTAGGTACGCAAAGGCTGGACCTGCAGATGTGGGAAACTCTTTCCACTAGCCCCTGTGTACCTGCATCACAAGCTATCCTGGGGTGCCTGGCTCACCCCATCACCCCAGAAGGCTTTTGCATCCCGGCAAAAAGCTCTCACTGCTGGGTGCAACAGTGCCAGGGCAGCAGCCCAGCAGTGCAGGGCTAAACGGGGAAGAGAAGCTGAGAGAAGGAAAGCTGGGAATCAGAGACAGCCTGTTCCCTCTACACTATGATCCCAAATAAGTCCTTGTCTGCATTTATGATCAAATTGAGCTTTTTCCTTTCAAGCCACTTTCCTTGTTTCCTCATTTTGGCTGCTGTTAAGACCAATAAGCAGCTCCTCCTGAGCCCTAGCAGCTAGGGGGCCAAGTACAGCCCCAGACAGCTGTGATGCAGCGGGATGGGATGCCCTTCCCCTTGCAGGGCAGAGGGATGGCGGTGAACTCTCTGCAGCAGGCTCCCCGCACACATGCTCACCATCAGGATGTCATCTCCAGCCATGTTCTCCCGCAGGATCTGGTCTCTCACTGTCTGCAGCAGTGTATAGGCCACAATCACCTGGAAATTTCGGCAGGGCTTCCCTGTCAGGAAAACCTTGGGGGAACAGATGGGAGAGGAGGGCGGGGAGGGGAAAAAAAATCTATCAGGGAAGCCTATGGGCAAAATCTCCAAGCCAGGATAACCAGAGCCTCTCATACTAGCCACTAAATTCACTGATAGGCTAAAAAAATAATAAAGCAGCAACCCAAACTCCTTGATGTTCCTCCTGACAATTTTGACTCAAAGGACCCCAAATACAGGGAGGAGGTCCCTGGGTGCTGGGGGAGGGAGTTACGATTGTTACCGGTCCAGAAGAGGTTGCAATGATCCGAGGGAGGGCTACAGCCAGTGCAGACAGGTCAAACCTGGTGCACTTGGGACCCCAGAGAGAGGGAGGTGTCTGGGGGATGCCTTTGCCATAAAAACATAGGAGCAGATGTAGTAAATGAGCTACATGTAGCCCTATATTCCGTTCCTGAGGTTCACTGAAAGCAGGTGTGCAGGGAAGGGTAACAGTCCAGGCAGGCATGAACAATACTTGCTCTGGATACCTCCTAGTCACCAATAATTTACAAGGACTTCCTGAGCCATGGAAGCCTCTGAAGGGGTGTCTCTGCCATCAGCCTGCCAAGTTTCTCTCTGAACCCTGCTGACATTTCGCATCCTCAAAATCCTGCAGCAAGGAGTTCCACAGTTAATCTTCTTGTCAGGTGAGGGCTGTTTTGTTTGTTTGTTTTTTTCTATGGAGCTCTCTGTGCTCCAAGATGCTTAAGCACAGACTCTGAGGAAGAAGGAGTCCTGGAGGCCTGAAAAGCTCAGAACTGCCCTAGCTGCACATCAGCTATTTTACAGAACTCAGCTTACATCTAAATGGAAAGCCTGACCCAGCTAGCTCTGTGCAAGAGCCTTCCCCAGCCAGGGAGGTAGGAAAAGTAGGAGGCAGAGAAAAAGTATTGAGGCAGAGATATTTTAACTGAATGCACGTCAGAATCACTCTCTGAATAAGCATGTATGTGGACACCCTCAAAACAGACCTGGGACCAGCCAGGCTGTGCTGACGAATGTAGCCCACCCTGCCGCCCTAGGGCAAAGGCGGTTTACAGCCAGTTTCAAAGACCTGCTCTTGTCTCCAGGATTTCTCTGCTTCCTCCCTGCCCCAACAGGGCTCCCACAGCCCCGAGGTCTCGCAGCCCAGACAGAGAATAATTAGAACCAACACTTGCCGCACAGACTTCATCAAGAGGGGTGAGCGCAAAAAGAGAGTCTGTGCAAATATTAATTGAGATAATCAAAGCCACCAGGGAGAAAGGCTGAGAAATGAGATGCAAAGAGAGAAGCTTGTGCAGGAAGGGTGAGGTATCCTGCTGCTCCAGCTGCCTCTCTCCTTCCTGGAGTCCCACTGTGGATGCCAGAGCCACATCTAGATAGGGAGGGCTCTGCCAGGGCCAGCTGCATGTAGGTGCAGATCGCGCTGCCCCACAGCCTGCAACAAAGCCGTTTAGGCTGGCAAAGAGCACTGCATCAGGGCTTAGAAGATCTCGCTGAAGGGCTCAGTGACAGTGCTGAGGTTTCTCTGCTTGGGCTGGTGCCTGCTTTGTAAACCACTGGGAGCTCTAGCAATAAGTTTTCAGCCACCTGAGCAAGGTACTGCCACACTCAAAGCGATGCCCCTGAGCTCAGGAGGATGATTAAGAGCAGGATCTTTATCACACGCTCAGAAAAGAAAGCGCTGGTTGGCTGCAGATGCTCTGAGACATGGCTGAGGAAGGTGGTAACAACAACTCTTTGGGGTTATGGGAGCTAAAGTCCACCTAAATTTGGATTAAAAGGCATTTAAGTGCTACAGATCTCATACCAAACCCAGGCCCTTCAAGATTCTCTGCTAGGAATAGAGAATTAGATATCTTCTAGCTTTGAAGAGTTTGGATCCAGTGACTGTTTATCTGTTAAGGGCAACATACCTGGCCAAAGCACTACAGTAGCATATGAATGACAACAATCCTCATCGTCCCAGGTGTTCCCCAAGTATCTGAATCTCTCTACAGGGCCCACTGGAAGCTGAAAGCCACCCAAGACTCTGCCCTCTGTTGTCCATTACACCATCCTCAGGACTCACGGCAGGACACCAGCCCTGCAACACACCACTGTTTTCCCTTCCGGACATGGGGCAACTTGACCACCCTGCACCCAGGGAAACATCGTAGAGTAGCAGCAACCAAAAGAGGATGAGGGGCAAGTGACCAAAAACACACTGAGCATTGCAGAAGCAGCATTCCCGTGTAGCAGTGGCTTGGTTTACGGGTATGTCTACTTTTCCAAAAGAGCAACAACCCTCAAAGAAGCAGACACTTGTCATTAAAAAGCACTCACCTCCCAGAGCCTCCAGACATCATAGAAGGATTTGAACACTCGCTGGAAGGAGAAGCAAAACCAGGGGAACAGCGACTGAATAACTTGTGTGCCTTTTCCTTCTGAAAGATGAGAAGAGCAAACTCTGATCAGAAACTAAGCTGGACTTTGAAGGCAAAAAGAGGCAGTTAGGCTGTGGAGCAGGGAGCACACGTGCAGGCTGGGTTTCTTCATTTGATTGTTGCTTAGGCTGCAAGATGCATCTGCCAAAATTTGTTCCTGGTTGGATGAGGCCAAACCACACTCTCACCTGGGCTTTCTGGCTTGCCCTGCCTCGACCAGCTCTGTGCCCTGTCACACTGCTGACATGGGGTTGCACAGGCTTGGCTCTGTTGGCACCAGCCAATGGAGACATGCCTCATAGTAAGCCAGAGAAGGCACTGGGAGTGGTGGAAAGACTGTGCTGAAGCCTGGAGGAGAAGGGACATTTTCCACCGTAGCAGCATCAGCATGAATCAAAGACGGGCTGACCCACCCTTTCCAATGGAAGGACAGTTTGGCAGAGGGAGAGCTCAGGGAGATGCTCGAAGGCTGCAGCCTCAGCTCCATCTTCATGCAACTCACAGAGGAAAGGGAGATAAATACAGAAAAATGAGTGCACAGGGCTAAGGTCTTTCAAACTGCTCCCAGGCAGTTGTCTCAGGAGATCCAAGATGAGTGACCCCTGCTCAGCGTCCCTGACCTACATTCTCAGCATATTCAGCAGGCGTAGGTGAAGCCTATCACTGTGCAAATATTTACCTTCCTTTGCTGGCATCCTCTCTAAATGATGCTGCCTGGCCTATGTGAGCATCTTCTCTGGGCTGGAGGGCAGTGAGGAGGCTTGAGACTTACCCAGGTGTTTTGCAAAGGTGGGATCCATAAATGTAATCAATGCCTTCAGCATGACCAAGTTCTTCCCCACACCTATGTTCATCACACAGCTGTGCTCCTGGGGGACACAGAAAGCAGGAACGCAGAGCAGGGGAAGATCAGATGGCCCAGCTCGTTTACAGCTGCAGCCAGCTTCACCCTTCCCATAAGCACAGAGGCCTGCTAATGGAGGATTTACCCCCATTACCACGGCTCCAGTCCCTGTAGAGATCACCAGCAGAGTTTGAATCCAGGCCTAGCTAATATTGCAAGATAGGGTGCTACTGATTAAGCAATGCCCACTTCTAACAGTCAGGGGCAGCGGCAGGCTTTTACCCTCCCAAGACACAGGGCACACAGATAATGTAATCGATTACATGTGTCCCTTCATTCCCCTACGGGTGAACTCATCTGCCTTATGCTAAGCAGCCCCTGGATACAATCTCTGCCTGCCTGCTGCTTGAAGACACATGG
This sequence comes from Struthio camelus, assembly GCF_040807025.1. NCBI lineage: Eukaryota > Metazoa > Chordata > Aves > Struthioniformes > Struthionidae > Struthio > Struthio camelus. Next base: position 23,873,277 of record NC_090953.1, read on the forward strand.
GGATCCTGAGCGGATTGTCTTTCGGGGCAGGCAGCAGATGCTGGCACTGATGGGAGCTCACCCGGGGGCGTATGCAGCTACAAAACTCAGAAACCTCCCGCCTGCCTCTCTCCAGAGTCAGCAGGGGTGTTTTCCTTCAGCTGAACTTTGCGGAACTACTCTCTGCAATCTCACCATGGTGCCATCCCCACTAACGCCCCCTGAGCCTGGCCCTACTCCTGGGTCTGACATGGCAAGGATGAAGAGGGTCAGCCCAAACCAGCGGTCACTCTGCGGTGGCCAGGAGAAGGTATTGTGTCTGGTGGGGGTGCGGAGGTGAGCCTGAAGGCTCAAGACTATGGGTGGCTGCTTTCTCCTGAGAGCCTAATTCCTGGCATGGAAGTCAGGCCAGGATTGATTAGGGACTTTTGCCGTCTGGACTGTTTCACCCAGGCAAGAAGCACCCAGAAACTTACTGTTTTCTGGAGGAAGAACTGGAAGAGCCAGTAGATCTCATGTTCCTGCTCAGCTAGAAGATGGAAGAGCAGGAGCATCTCACGAAAGCCTTGTTGGTACTCTGCCAGGAGAGAGGACACACATATGCACTTGCATGTACCCAACAGCAGAGTCCGAGATTGGCACTGCCAGCTGCGCACTAGGGGAGTGCCAGGTGGTCGTGCCAAGAGCAGGCTGGGCGAGAGGTCAGGTAGAGCCCAGCAGGGCAGCAGCAAGGACGCAGTCCAGGCAAGAACGAGTTATGAGGAACAAAGAAAAGAAAGGCAAGGGGAGTCCCCAGAAACCTAGAGAAGAGCGGGTGAAGAACATCCTCCAGGGGCTCAGGCAGGGCCAGCACAGTGTCCCTTTGCTAACTCACCATGGGGCCTGAACTCAGCTGGGAAAAGGTCTTCCCCAGGAAAAACTCCTCTGGGGCCACACATGAGATGCTCCCCAGATACTCACCAGCCTCCATGTTGCATACGTAGCTCAGCAAAAGGATCTTTTCCATCTGCTTCTTGTCCACCCTGGTTTGGCCTTGGGCATCTCTCGTGTACAGTCTCTGCAGGTCCGAGTCTGGCAGGAGGGAGAAATGAGCACCTGAATTTCACATCTGGAGCAAAACATTCATGCCAGGCTGCTTCACACCATCAGTCCTGCATGCATAAAGGCCTTGCAGAAAACTTAACAGGCAAAATAAGTGGCCTGGACAGAGCTGGGCCAACGGACTTTGAGCTGGTGCAGTCATTCTTGCAATCTAGACTTGTTTGAAAGTGACCTCTTTGTTCAAAGGTGATATCCTTATGTGGTTGGAAACCCTCGAGAGGGCTCTGAGACTGCTTTCTTGCTCTGTTTTTCACCAGAGATTTCTTCCTGGTCCAAGAATTCTGTTACCCTGCTTCCCTTCTATCTCAAAGTTTTGTCTACATATTTGCCTGCACGTATGAAAAGTTTTAGTTCTGAAAAGCTTGACTAATCTCATAACAGCTCTTTAAACAGACCACTTTGTACAGAAAGGTGGAGAGTGATTTCTTCTTCACCCAGTCATGGAGAGGAGGGGAAAAAAGGAAGGGAGCAAGGAGCTATATTTGGCTGAAAGCATTACATTTTTCTAAGGTCTTCTCCAGCTGGATGTAGCATCTTTCATTTCTGAAGAAGCAACTCAAACTCAGCAAGACATTTAAAAAAGAAGGAAAAAAACCCCAAACCCTACCTGCTTGCCTCTGCTGGATTGATTTATGCAGGTTACGTTGATTTGTAACATAAATTTTGCAATATCATTTAATATTCCTTTTGTTGTACAACTTGGAGAAACCTAAATGGGAATCTGAATATAATAACACTATTCACTGAAGTAAGCTCCTTTCATCCACAAAAAATGGGCCTGGGGGTGATCTCCAGACTCCCAGCCTCCCTCTAATGACATCTCTATCTCCTGTCTTTCTATATGTAATTCTCTCTCTCTGGGTCACTTGACCCATCACTGAAAAGCTGATGGCTCCAGGCAGTGTTGTAGCAGGTGCCAGCTCTAGCAGTCAAATACAGCAACTCAGGATGAGAAAAGAGGTAGAAAAATGTCACAAATTGGAATGGCTGTGGAGAATTTTAGGTATTCAGAAATATAATGATGTGCATTGGAGCTCTGCCAGACACGAGGTGAGCATGTCTGCCTGCACAGGGCAGCTGCGAACGCGTATTAGCGAGCAGGTTTGCAGCCCTGCACCTCCTTCCAAAGGCAGAGCCACCCACACCCCGGGCTCTCTCCCACCAGGTCCAGCTACCACAGCAGAAGGATCATCTAGCTCAAACCAGGTAGAAATCCAGCACCTATAATATGCCTGAAGACCATGCAGATGCACAAGCATTCGTGCTTGTACAGGGGAGGAGCAAGTAAGCACTTACTGATGAAACTGCAGACTTGAGAGAAACCCCTGAACTGTGTCTCCAGCAATGGCTGTATCTTGTCATACATCTTGGCCAAGGACTCATAACTCTTCCTGCAAGAAGAGGATGCATGGCTGCCCACCACAGGAGGCAAGGACATTGCCCAGCCGTTTCCCTGGGCATGTGGCAAACAGCAAAACCCGCTGCATTAAAGCTTTGCAGTAAGCTTTTCTGGTTTGGGAAGGACCGGTAGGACCAGCTACACTGTCTCCCACTTGTTACCCCAAAATGGCTCTGGATCAGCAGCAGAGGAAAAAGGTCTCCAAACACCAACCTCTAAGAACAGAGTGGGAAAAGCATGAAAGGGAATGGCTAAAATAATAGTATCTGCCCCCAGGGCTCTGGGAACTAAAGGGCCGGGAAGGGCCCGGGACTTCCCCAGGAGCATGTCAAGCCAGCAAAGGCACCTTGCACACCAAGAGATCAATTCAGTCTCTAAACATCTGCCTTCACCCCAACCTGAAGTGAAAGACAGACACCTCAGAGAGGTTGGCATCCGTTCATAGGGTAACATAAGCATTCAACAGAAAATTACCTACCTGCATGTGAAAGCAGCTCTGTGCTACCCAACAGCTAACAAAGGTGGACAGCCAGGCAGACAGCCAGACATACCTCCTCATGCCTTCAACCGCGAGCCTCTCGTCTCGCGAACTGCTCCAGGGGTAGTACCCGGTGAGGAACTTCCATGCTTCTGACCTCACGGAGGGGTCCAGGCCCTGGGGACGACAGCACAGGCAGCTTGGGAGGGTGACAGCCACCAGCATGGCATACCAGGTGGCTCGACAGGAGACCACAGCCCCAGCAGTACATTTGGGAGCATCTTTTGTGCTCTTATCTGGATAGTCTTTTGTGGAGCTGGTTGTATGGTGTTGGCCCAGATCACGCTATTTGGACAAGTGCTTTTAGGTTTTCCCATTTTATTAGTAGGAAACTTCGCATTGTGGTTGAAATGTTTCCACGTTGTCATCTCACTTAAAAAACAAACTGGTGAACAGCCAGTATGTGGGGTTTTCAGGAAGGTTTCCTGACAAACAATAAAAGTTTCAACAGAAAATGGCTGCAATATTTTTTTTAAATAAAGTTGTTCTATCTCAGTCATAATTTCAGAAGCATTTTCACCAAGATACTCCAAAACAAACATGTTCAAACAAACCACAACTTTCCACCACACAGCAAATAGCATTTTCCCAACATCGAAACTTCTCGGGAGGCAGCGTACCAGTCCTGCATGTCCACGGGGTCCCAGCCCCTGCCAGGCATCATGTCATTAGAGGGCAAGGCATGGCCTGGCCAGACGTTATCCCAGATCACCTGAACTACACGCAGCCCCAGCTGTTTCCACAAGGGTCAGTTCAAGACCAAAGTGGCTGCATTTAAGCACAAATAGTGAAATTTCTCACTACCAGCCCAGGCAATGGGAAACCAGAGTGTTTTCACAGCTCTCGAAAAGTGTGACAGGTTGTCTGGGTTCATCTCTGAGCTCTCCTGGCTCCTTTCATGGAAATGAAAAGCTTTTTTTAGAGGCTTAAAAAAAAAAGTGCTTTGTGATAAAAATCAATTCTTCCTCAATGGGCAAAGCTGACTAATTTGTAAACTGCAAGAAAAGAAGAAGAAGCAAGAAAGCAAGCAAGCAAGAAATGCCAAATGAGGATAAGTGTGCAGCATCGCTAGGCAGAAGGATGCTGTTTGATCAACAACTTATATAGTCTAGAAAACCAGGGGGGAAAAAAAGCGCCACCTTTCCAGGGGACGTTAACCCTTCAGCTGCCTTCCCAGGCAAACCTGCTCTGAAGCCAGGTGGGAGGTTGGGAATGTTCATAGAGGCCAGAAGTGTTTCACAGCTCTGTGCTGCTCCCAGGAGTGTTATTGGTTTCCTGGAGCCTTTCCCCTCAGCAGCCACAAGCAACTGCTGGCTTTCACCGGTGGGCACCACCCGGGCATCGTGCTGAGAGAAAAATGAAGGTGGCTTGAAGGTCCCTGCTCCATCTCCCTGTGCTGTCTAGCACAGACTTGCTGCTCAGTCCAGACCTGAGCTCCCCGAGGCAAGAGGATGACACACGTTACCCTCCACTACCCATCACTCTCATTGTTTCAGATCTCCTTACCCTGTCAAGGATGTTGGATGAAATAAAATCCCAGGACTTCACCAGGTGGCCACTCTCATCGAAATAGCCTTCCCACTCACTCTGGTCAATGGGCAGCTTCGTGGTTTCCTAGAGGCAGGAAGAGAGCTGGGGGTTAGTCAGATGAGGAGGAGAGTGGGGTAAGGGTCTCTCCTGGGCTTAACAACAGGAGAAAAGAAGCTGTCCAGCTGCACAAGCCATCTCCAAGCAGGGACCAATAATGTTATCAGAAGTACACTTGACTATTTTAGGTAATGCAACCCTAAACAGAGGTTTACAGTCCCACCTTGGCTTTGTTTACAAGAATTGATTGGGTTCCCAGATGGCTGCTGTGGCTGGAGTAATGAAAACGGCTTCTTCGGCTCAAGAAGCATAGGTATGACCACAGATGTGAGTTATTGCCAGATTTCTGCTGTGCAGGGACTGAGACTCCAATAGCTGATAAATGCAGAGCAGAGGCTCTTTTAGCATAAGGCATTGTGGCTCAGGTCTGGAAGTCCTACCTTCAAACCCTCCCAAGCTAGACAGCATGTCACCTCATGAATCGTGAAACATGAGGCTGGGTCTTTGCTCTCAGTCTCAGCTTTGTCTGGGTAAGCAGCGCTTGAACACCCACCACCTTTCACTGCTTCCCTCAGTTCCCTGTTATGCAGCTGCAGGGTGGCCTGTCCCTCATAGCATAGGAAAGGGTGGACGCAGCTACCCATGCTACCGTTGCACCTTCAATTCAAGCATCTCTGCTTCGGTGCCCAGGCCTCCCAAGAACAGCTTTCAGCACAGTGCTAACTACCTGTGGTCTGACACAAGGCATCTCCCTGGCATACGCATCCCCTGCTGCCAGCATGTCCCAGGCTTGCTTGTTCCACCTTTTCTTTCTAAGCTGCCAGCATTCAAGTCCCTTCACACTCGGGGCCCAACCTGAAAGGCAAGTGGCTGGTGCTTGCCCTCTGCCTCCTCCTCCTCTGGCCTTTTTATCCCCTGCATCTGCATCCCTTTCTTCCGATTCCAAATTGCTGCCTGGGTTGACACCACCCTGAGGCTTACAAATCACATCAGCAACCTGTTTGCCTTCAGCTCTTAATTCTTGTCGCCTCTGCACCCTAACTCCCATGGTGAGAAAATGCAGCCCCAAGCCTACATCATTCCATTTAATTCCAGTCCAAGCCTACTTCTAGCAAAGGATGAAAGGCAAGTATGGTGCAGGTTAGAACTGCTAATTAGAAACAACCAGAGAGGAGAAATTAAGGGAAGGAAAAAATCAGCAGAGCAGGCGAGGAGAGTAAATGTTATTAGAAAGTTCTGCACCCAGCAGAACAAACAATAATGTACCTCCTCAAGTCAAAAGGTAGTCCGTGGACAAATGGCTATCCAGGCAGCGATGCTCAGGAAACGCACTGTCAATACTGAGGCCCAACTCTTTTAACAGAAAGGGAGCAGGGAAGCTGACTTTTTTTTAAACCTGGTAACAAACTGAAGGGAAATGAGAGTGAATTTTCCTGCCTCTGGTGCACTTACTAGATCTGGGCACTGGCACAAATACCAGGCTGGAGAGCATTAACACCATTACATTTAGCGACATTGGAGAGCAGCACTACTAGTCACTTCCAAAAGGTATGCAAATTTGCATCTAATGCACATGCACCTTGTATTTTCAAATTATTTCATAGGAAGAGGATGCCCTAGGTTCCCTTCCAAGCCCCTCTGTTCCCACAAAGGGCGAACAGCCTCCTTGCTCCAGCCACTAGCTGCCGACAGCATCCAAGACCTTCAAGTGCATGAGCACAGACATCACTAGCAACGGGTCTGACTTCTGAAGGTGGGCACCTTTTCAGATCTGCATGCCCCGTGCTTTTGAACCCTCTTTGGTTCTGCTTACAAAAGGGGGGGTTGGTCAATTTTTTGGTTTTTTTTAGTCTGTATGATCTTGATCCCACCTGCTGCTTCTGCACAGAAGCCCCAACAAGAACCAGCAAGTCTGGTAGCTCTTGCTACAGCTACCAGACATGGGGAAAGAGCATACTGGTCAACGTATTACCATCACAAGGAACTGCTTGCAGCCACTCTTGGAGGTAAGGTGTCTGGTCTGACTCCAACAGCCGTTTGCAGATTTGTTTATTCAACTGTTACCAAATCTCCACCCTCCAGGAGAAAACAGACCATGTCCTGGTTACTGATACACTTGTGACAGTTTTGCTCACCTTGGGAATAGGGGCACAGGCGAAACATGCTGCAGAAAACCCAGGCTGGCTCCAGGTGAGCCAGGTCAAGGTGCACTACTGAGCCAGAAGACTCAGCCAGAGCGGCCTAAACTGGAACATCTTCACGGCACTAGGCTACACCGCTTTGTCCAGTGCTTGCCCTGAAGCTCCATGGTAAATCACAGCCTACCAGCCTTTCAGATTCTGGCTCTGATACAATGTCAGGGTACGTTTCTGTCACCCTGCACATACACGTTTGGGCTTTAATCTCTTCTCTTTCCTCCTGAGAAAATATCCTGAGCTGAAAATAGTGTCTGGAGGAGTATTTAAAAAAAAAAAAAAAGTATATTGTGTATGCTTGCCCAGCACTTACTCTGCTCTGAGCGCCCACAGTGGGGTCAAGATACTGGGCCAGGCGAGTCAGTTTGCCTGTTGTCATGTTCATTTCCCAGCTTGTCAAGAGCTGAGTGTTTGGTGATGGCTAAGAGCTGCCAAGAACTGCTCTATCCCTGCTAGTCCCCTTGGTGTTGCTGCAGCCCCCCATTTCGGTGGGAGTCTGTCAGCTGACTCGAGGGCTCTTGGGCAACAGAGGTCTATTTGGAGCCAGCAAGGCCCACACACTTACCAGGAGGGAGGAAAAAGAGGATCTGATCTGTGAAATGTTTTTTTCAGAGGAGGTACTTTCCATTTCTCAGCTCAATTTGCCTTCAAGTGCTCTGCAGCACAACAGATACAGCTTTGGAAGGGGCTGGATTTTAGACCCTCGTTCTTCCTTCACACATCTGCAGAAGGAGGGGAGGGGGCTGTGTGCTTCCAAAGTGGAGACACTGGTAAATGCCAAGAGGTCACAGAGATATGACGTCACAGTGATGCAAAGTCACGCATGACAAAGGCTGCAAAGGTCAGAATTCTTTGCAGGAATGTCTTTGCAGGTCCACGCTGCGAGGAAGTGCTTCCCTGAAGGACTGGGTGCAGATCTGAGCCTCTCAGCAGGAATTAAAGATAACCAAACCGTTTAGCATCTCCCAGGTTTGCCAATGACCTATTTACAAGGGCTTTGGTAGATCTCAGTCTATAACCCATGTATAACGTGATTACAAGGCTGTGTAATTGCTGCATAATTGTCCTTCTTCCTGAGGCTGGTGCACCCTGGGGTTCCAGCCTCTCAATCTTAATTAAAAAAAATAAATCTTAATCAATCTCAATCATAATTTGGGGTGGGGGGGGGGAGGGAAAGAGTCTCTTAGCACTTACCATTGCAAAACTAACCTTTCAGATGTAAGAGGAATGTGAACCCATGTGGTGAAATTAGCCTGAAAAAGGATCTCAGAGGTGCCAAGTGCCCCATCATTAAGGCTCTAATTGAAGACTATTTTAAACAGGAGTTTAACTCCTCAGCGACTAATCATTTGGCAAGAGCAAAGCCTTAGGAAAAGCAAGGTCATCCACCTGCCAACTACAAAGCATTTCCAGGCAGACAGGAATCCTCATCACTGGCTTTTACAGAGAAGGAAAATGGGACACAAGCAATAAGACCGGTGCAGGCAGAGCTACTTGCCTTCCTCTAACTGGTGAGGCACAGGAGGTTTATCTATGCGAGCAAATCACTCTGTTCTCATCTTTGAATCAGAGGGAGCAATTCCGTATCTCATTTTCCTGGAGTAGCAAAGATTTAAGACCCTACACACTCCATTCCCACTCTTTCGCCGACCCATTCACAGTGCCTTTGGTTGCAGAAATGCAATTATACATGGGACCTTGATATGCATCAGGGTTAAAACCAGGAAAAGGTTACTGATTGCAAAGAGATGGTGACATCTGATGCATTGTAATTACGCCATGTTAAACACGGGGCCTTTAACAGCCCAGACTGGCTGGCTGTCCCTCTGTGGGCAAGCTGCAGGCAGTCAGAAGCATGGAGGAGACCTGGACACAGCTCTCCCTCCTCTTGGGACTATCCACTCCCCTTGGAGCCCTGAGCGAGTCTGTGGCACCTCCACTGAGATGATCTGGGAGGGACCCTTCCAAGAGAAGGGTTTTCCAAGGCAGGTATCTGGAAATGACTGCTGAAGGAGAAGCTAAAATTGATGGTAGGGCTTAAGGACACCATGAAAGAGAGGAAGTCATACTGAGAATTTTGCAGATTCCTGCTGAACATGAGCTCATGGAGGGGAGCTGCTCCACATGGAGAAGTTACTCCTGGAAGTAAGGATGGATGACACAAAGGCACAGACTCTAACCAGTGAGGGAGACACCAAGATGATGGTCTTGGTCATTAAACCAAAAAACAGAGGAAAGGCAAAGGATCTGCTGTAAAGGAGACGAAGAAAAGAACAGCAAGCAACGAGGCAGAAAGATGTAGCTGGGAAAAGTCCATCTTGCAGAGGCAGGGAAGGATTCACGCACATATCCTCAGGGTCACCTGTGTATGACCCCAGTGCCCTGTGTTCAAAACAAACATCATCAAGCAGGCAGGCAGACTGCAAAGTTTATCTGGTTGGGCAGCAGTGCGGAAGTGAGCCAGTCAATTGCAAATCAATCAGTTAACCCCCATTACTGCAAACAAACCACCAATCATCTGAAAAATACCCTGCGAGTGTTATCAGCTGTGTGGTTGATACGCTCATGCACCATGCAAGGGAAGGTTTGCCCAAAATCACTGTTTCCCTCCCACAGTCCTCTCATCTAGAACCTCGAGAGCTGCCCCACTAGCCCTGCTACGCCAGTACTTCTAGAGATAAGCCACCAGAGAGCAGATTATGTGCTTGGGGAGAGCTGAAATAGGATTATATCATGTGGCACATGAAAGAAGAGAGGACTAGGTGCAAAGAAATTCTCTTCTACTGCCGTGTTCTTGAGGAATAACTGGGCCAGATCTTGTCTTGTGTAATAACTACTTTGTTGTCTTCACTTTTGACTGAGGTTGATAAGGATCTGCCCCACTCATTTTCCAGGGAAGCCGAAGAAAGTTGCAGAAGGGCTAAAAAAAAGAGTGAAATGAGGAGGAAAAGAGAAAAGAGTGATCCCAAGAAGCTCTGGGGAGAGCTAATGGAGGAGGAGAACACAGCTAATTACATTCCCAGAAATCTCACCACTTCCAAATGAATTTTTAATGAAAAAATAATGCTTTTTTCCAGTTATTTAACATAGAAAGGAAAAGCTCCGGAGATCACCATACCATCCCCCAGTATCTACCACTTCTGGGCATCTTAGGTTTACACAGAGAAAAGAACTAGGGTTCTTTCCAGCCAGGTCGTCTTGACCATGGGGAGACAGGACCAGAAGTGAGTTCAGCCTTGTGCAGACCTGAAGGGTGAGCTCAGCTGACAATTGGCTCTTTAAAGTGAAGCCAGGGAGATGTGAACTCATATAGAGTTCACATAGAGCGGTCACATAGAGTTCATATAGAGAGATCAACTTGTGATTGCATGCACTGGAACTGAAGTTAAAGAGACTTGCTGTAGAGGCCCCAGTTGTAGGCTGAAGAGTTTTCTATTTAACGCAAGGATGCACCCCAATCCCCCAGGCCTCTGAAAGCAATGAGAAAACCTTGCCTAGCATGGGAGCCTGTGGAAAGGCCAGATGATACCACAAACCAAAAGCGGCCAGTACCTCCAAAACCGAGAGCACACGCTCCTCCACCATGCAGGGAGATCCCCCATGACAGACTTCACCTCTGCACTCAGCAAGTAGCACCCATAACATTCAGGTCACCAGCGAAGATGCATCATGTTACTGTGCAAGGCGTTTTAAAGATTTCTCTGTTGCACTGCACTTTTCTCTGGGATTTCCTATGAGGAGATCAGGGCCAGTGTAATTCAATACTATTCTTCATGATGGCTTATCAAGGCTGCAACATTGCTGCATCCAGGCAAGTTGCAGCCAGCCTTACCTGAGCTGTGTCACCCCTCAAAGAGCCTCAGAGAACCACAGAGAGATTTTTCTTGATTATGCTGCCACGTGTGGTCTCCTGTCCCACATGGTCGAGGAAGTAGCACTGAAGACGTCTTCTGTGGCATGGCACAGGGTATTTAGTAACGTGATACACCACTTCTACCTCTATGTAGCCTCCATAGGCTCCAGCCTCTCTGAACAATTGCTTCACCGAGAGGGAAGGGTTTCTCAGTCTGGTTCTCAGCATTACAATTCCATTGCTTTTTAAGCCCTCTAAGAGAGCTCTGCTTGGAGCCAGATGAGTCGGCAATCCCTCATGAGCCACACACTGTGAAAAATTTCACTTACCCCAGGAGATAAAGTAAAAACCGAGCATAGATATAGGCGAATAAAAAGTGGTTAATTCGAAAGATGGAGGAAAATTCTAAGACTAGTTTTGAGATGAGAGGGAATTCATCCACACCATTTCAAACAATCTGCAAAACTATGGTACAGTAGGACACACCAGGTCCTGCCTGGGACGCTGCACTCCCTAATGCCCCTGAATGATCTTCCCCCTGCAGACAGCAGATCCGGGTATGGAGTGATTTCCGTGGCCAAAGCCCCCTCACTGCCCTCGCAGAAGTACTTCCTGACTCCCCATCTCCCATTGCACCAGCCTAGGAGCATACAGCCCTTGTCCTGTGAGTTCCAGCCACCCCCAGCTGCAAGATAGTCATGGGGCCCTATAACTGAGGACCTTACCTCCAACCTTCACCGAAGCATTACACAAGACATACACCACTGGCTGTCCTCAGGTCAGAAGAAAAAGCCACCTGGCAACCTGGAAGCCCTGAATGCTTAGGAAAAAGGGAAGAGGACAAGATAAACATGCCAAAACATGCCGTAACACTCCCCAGTGGCTATCAGCTCCTTGTGGTCTGTGGTTTATAAGTCCCAGAGCCACAGGCTGTACTGGTACCCCCTGAGTTCAAAAAAACCTTAATGATGTTTGAGCTTATTTCTCCTTCCCACCCTCAACATTTGCCTAATTCTATCCTGAATCAGTTTCTAGCTAACACAACAAACACAGCTGAGCTGAATTATGGGTTGTGTGAATAAGTCCTTTCTTTGTCTGTTTTAAAACTTCTTTCATTTGATGTCTTTTGGTTCTTGTGTTATAAGAAAGAGTAATCACTCCCTGCTCACCCTGCCACACTGCTCAGGGTTTTATAGACCTCTACCATAGTCCCCATCAGTCACCTCTTTCCTATGGTGATGAGATACAGTCTATTTAAGCTTTTCTCATATAGAAGCCGTTCCATCCTTCTGATCTCCCTTGACACCCCTCTAAATCGTTGTACAGGGAGATTTGATGTCTCAATACAAGCAGCTAGGAGCCAGAAGACACGCTTGAGAAAGGTGCAGGCAACTTGCTATAACTGGCCAAAACCTCTAAAAGTGAAAAATGATTTTGATTATTTCCTTCTTTAACTATCTCTTTTAAACTATCCATCTTTAACACTCACAGAGGGCCAGTCTTTTAGGCCAGTCTTCCTGAAAACCTTGCATCTTCAAATTGTCTCAAACTGTGTCTTGAATCACTGGGCAATTCTGAAATTCTTGACTACTTTGCCTGGTGAGTTCAGCTCAGTCGTAGTGCTCTCCTGGCTCCCAGGGAGACCACAAAATACTTGGGGAAGAACAAAGAGGTAAGAGATTTCCAAGGAATTCTTGTCTCCTACTTACGCAAGTGAAACTTGGAACCACAGAAATCAGTGGGAAAAGAGGAGATGGGGTGTTCTTTGCTGAAGCCAGGATTTTGCCTTAGTATCTTGCCCCTTAAGCAAGAGGGTCTTAAAATAAATTGAAGGCAGGGACACTCTTTGTGAGGCAGGAAAGGGTGTTGGGATGTAGCAGCCCCTTTGGGTAGCGTACCCACCATCGTCCACATAGTAGATAAGCTTCTGTATTAGCATCTTAAAGCGATGCATCCGTCTTTTATGGATGGAGGGCTGAAAACACTCTCTCCCTGCCCCCATTTTTGTTCTTAAAAATTGTTCCATCAAAGAGATCTATGGAAGGCTCAATTCCTAGCTGACAAGCTATCTGTTTAAAGTTTATGTGCTCAGGAACAGTCACAAAGACTTATTAATGGGAGGCAGCAAGCCCATAGGCAGCTGCTACACAAACATATCTCCATTACTATTTAATGCTCTCCAGCTTGGTGAAATAACACATTCTCACTCCTTGCCCTGCCCTCTCCCTGCTTCAGTGGTCAATACTTGCTTATTGCCTGCCAGCAAGAGCAGATAGGTTTCCGAGGGCCTGACAGAGAGACAAGACAGCACAGGGAGACCACCTCCCCAAGAGGGGTGAAGCAAGATGCATGACCTGCCCTGGATCCCTGGATCTCCAGGCCACAGCTGCAGCAATAAGAGAGGGCATCGCAGAGGAGGTGCCTGATAAGCAGGTCTCCCCCCAGACCACAGCATTTCAGTCTGCAAGGAAGGACAGCAGCTCACACTGTGGCTCACACTGTGACGAGGTGGACACAGGAACAGCAGGGCCATGTGTCTTCTGGGGATCAGAAAAGCAGTTAAGAAGCAGCCAAGTTTAAGAAGGAGTAAATTGAAATAATCTCCAATTCAAAGTGACAACCTGGAGTATTTTAACCCTCTCTGTCCCCTGGAAAGGCCCCTGAAGACATGGGGGGAGCTGTACATGGATGCTCTGGGTAGAGAAAGGTGTTGGGGGCAAGAAGGGCTGGAGACAGATAGAGCCTGAGGCTCCACCTCTACTCCAGGACAGTGTTGCAGGGCATCCTGCACCCCAAGGACAATTAAAAAAAAAAAAATACAGGCACACTGCTGCCATTGTCTGGGAGGAGGAGGAAGAGGGCAGCAATACAGAGATAGATGCGTGGCACACGACTTCTCTCTGGGCTGCCTGGTGAGCTAGTTACAAGGAGATACCCTTCCCTGGCAGTTCCACAAGCCAAGAGAGCGGCCTTTGTCCTTACCCATTCATTTGCTGTCCATGGAAAAGTGTTCTCTCCAACTCTGGTTTTATTCAAGCTGGGAAAATAAAGAAAATAAACAAATGAAATAAAAATGCCCCACTCTCCACCCTAAACCATGTCAAATAGGAAATCTAGGTAATTGTATTCACATGCTTGCACTGGGCTATATTTTACTTCTAGCATGCTAAAAAACAGGGCTTGACCTTGCCTGCTTGAAATCAAAGATTTATCAGCAAACGCCAACACAGCTCATCAAAACAGGAGATGAACATAGCTGAGATGAATGGACAATAAGGCCGGTGCTGCTTTCTCTTTCTAATGCACGTGTAAATAAATGCAGTGTTTCCAGCCAGTCAATGATATTTTAAATGTAAATGATCCTATGTTATCGCTAGTGCTTTTTCTAGTGCAAGATTTCAAACCTTGGCAGTTCTTCCTGTGGAGGAAGAGCCCTGTGGAGCACGGCCACCCTTTCAGACCCTACCAGTCACATAGTAAAACCCACCTCTGACTGAGAATTGTAAAGTACACCGGATACCAGGGACACCCCGGGGAATAGGTGTCTAGAAGCATGGCATAACGGGGGAACAAGAACAGCATTCCTGGGCCCCACCGGACCACGGCAGATAGGTGTTCAGCCAGGTCACAGGGTCACCCAGCTGTGCCAACTTGGGGGCTCTCAGCGTCCCCATGCAGGGATTTGAGAACCCAGCAGCGGATGTGCCCTTACCATTGTGCCTCCAATCCAGCAGCTCAGGCGTGTTCTCTTCCCAGGCCCTGGGGCTGGTGGTTGACGTGGCCGTGCTGCATCCTGCAATACCCACTTTTGTGGGCTCCCCTCGCTTCTTGGAGGGATGGGGCACATCTTCAGCCTCTCATCCATACATCAACCTTCTGCCCAGGAAGGCTAGACCCACCAGCTTAGCGTCCTGCTCTTCTGATAAATACTTACAGCCATGCAGTTCAGTTTAATTTGACAAGAAAACAAAACAATAAAAGCGTTCAGACAAGAGATAGGTATTAAGCATGGGAAGACTTTATTGTGATGAGAGATCAGAGAGGCTGGGACTGTTAAGCCTGAATGGATGAGATATCCTGGTGGAAACATGCAAATATCTTTGAGCATGATCTTATGCCAAGCTTCCTCCGTAGATCAATATTGCCAAAAAATTTTTCGTTCAGATTTCTCCATCATAATATGCTCCTGCTTTCAGAGGGCTCTGAATTTCTTCATCATCCATGATGGAATCTAGCCTCACATCACTCCCAGAAGGAAGAGAAGTACAGTGTTTCTTCTATAGGTAGGGAAGAGTGGCTGAGAGCTGTGCTGAAGACAGACAGAGCCCAAGGTGATATTTAAACCAGCACCCTCTCTAACCCTGTGTAAAGGCTCTGTCTATCAGTCCATCATTCTCCTCCATTTTAGAGCCAGACTTTCAAACAAACTTAAACATCAGGCATAGAGGTCTTTTGAAAATCCGTCCTCTGATGGTGAGACTTGCTAGAGACTGAGCACCTTTCATACTCTAGCCTGGACAGCAGTGAACGCTGGCATCCCACAAGCATTGAAAAAACCTTGCCTCCAAAGCCACGTGCTCCATGAATGGATGGTTTTATATAAATGGGCAGTAATGATGAGTCTTGTTCTTTCCCAGCAGCCATAGCGGAAAAGCCATCAGCATTAGAAATAGACACTCCCCAAACACTCACAAATCTTTTTAATGCAACAGCCTCCCGTATTGATTACCCACAAGGCCCTGGTGTGGCCAAATTAAGCAGCTGCTGGGAATACCCACAGAGATTTATGGACTCTGCTTTGCAGTATTTAGGTTTCTGTGAGGACACAAAGGATGTCATTTTTGGTATTACTCCATTTGTTCAGGATATTGCTTCCTTTTATAGGTTGGATGAATTTTTTTTAAAGCACTTTTATTAAGTCATTTCCTAATGAACAGGCAAGCCAACTGGCTTTTTAGAAGAAGTCAAGGTAGTATTGACAGTTTATGTCAAAGCAAGAAAAAGCACATTAACTCCCTGAAGTTCACCCGTGTAGAAACATCTTGGGACCAAAGGGCATAGAAAGAGAAGATCCAACACAGATGTGGTACCCATGATTCACTTAATACACACCATAATCTTCTACTGAGCCCAGGACTGGACTTCAGTGGTGAAATATTCCTACCTATGAGCCCCGCTCAGTGTCTATTGCAAGGAAGGTCCCTCACCTACTGGGAACTGTTTCCTTTGGCTCAGGTTTTGATGATAAGCTGGATATTCAGATGGGGCATCCCGAAATGGATAGATGTGCAGAACAATATAGTGGTTGGTATCTGACTGGTAGGGGAGAGGGAAATGGGTCCAGTGCTGGATTCCACCTAGAGATGATCTACAAAGCAAGTGGATCCGGAGAAGGAGAGCCAGCTTCCACACAGACTAAACGAAGGTATGCAAAAATGTGGTGATATATAACAGGAACAGGTCAAAAACCAGCAGAACAGAGTGGAAAAGGAAATTCAGAAGTACAAAATAGCCTTCCAAATTCCTTTCTCAGCATGCAACACTGCCGACAGCCAGCCCATCCAGCACAACTAACACCGGACAGGAGCAAACCTTGGAGAAGACGCTCTGGTCTAGAAGAGCGGCCAGGGTCTAGCAACAGACAAGAACAACTGCCCTCAGCTTAGTTTATGAGAAGAAAAACATCCACCCACAGCAATTAGAATCATCGTGGGTTGTTCAGTGACATTGCCAGACCAGTGCAAACTCCTCGTTTGGAGACGCCGGTCATTTTAAAAGAGGCTTATTTGGGGTGAGCTGGAAAATTACAGGGGGCGAGGAGACAAATGACACCAAGATCACCTACACCGTTGTTTGCTCTAAGTGAATTACACTGGTTTAAATTCAGACATGAGGTTATACCCAGAACATATTTCCTGGATAAATAAGCCACTGGCCTTTTATATTTGTAACTAGGCAACATGCAGACATGTGGGTGTAGGATGCCAAGGAAGTGTTTAGATTGGTTATTATAACCTTTTATTTACTGTTGGGCCAATGCTATTCTCTCACGCTGAAGAGGAAAGGAAGGTTTATTGCCAAGCTGAGTGGATTTGGACTCCTGCCTTATAACTAAGCCCCATAAGAAAAAAGAGGTATTAGATCCTCGTTTCCCACAAGCGCCAGATTAAGGGTTCCTGCTGCAGCTCCTGTACCAGCTCGTAGTGTGGGGAGTAGTTCTTTAAACATTTAACATGCTAAATCAGCAGCACAGAGGATGAAAAAGTAAAAAAAATCCTGGAATAGCCCAATTTCCAGCCTTTAGAGATAAAGCTCCATTAAACTTTCATGCCCTCTCTTAGCCTTCTCATTGCCCTGCTCAGATCTGATTTAGCAAACACATGGCCATAAGCAGGACTAGGAACCTGCTTTAAGGAAATTAAGGAAGAAAATAATACACCAGAGCCTGGTCACAGGACAGCATAACACAATCTCCGAAGAAATGAAGGCTATTTCTCGTGACGCACTATCATGAACTGCTCGAGGGTAGAAGGTTTGCAATGAATGCCCACCAACAAGTACTATAGTGTGTTTTCAGCCCCATTGGATTAGGTTTTTTTGGCATAACTTTCCTGATTCCTTCTCGCTATGTAAATTTTTTTGTTACCAGTTCTGCAAAACTTTCGATGGAAAAAAAAAAAAGGTAACTGGTGTTATTCATAGTGCTTGCATAGACCTAGCAGTCTGGAATACAGTATTTGGGGCTAAAGTATCACTTGCCAAGACGATTTCCAGCAGCAGCTAGTAGCTGTAAGTCACATCTTTAGAAATCCTCCAACCCCTGGATAGCACAAAAAAAAAAAAAAAATCACCTGAACCAGCATCTGTTGCAGCAGTTTTCTGTATTATTGGAAGCAGCAGTTTGTTTGGCTCTTGTTCAGCAGGTCACATTTTGAACTCCTAACATGCACCCCAACTTGCTTTCAGGAGGCCACGAGAGGCGCACTTGTACCGCGTGCCAAACAAAATGCTATCGTGCACGACATGGCAAGCACGTTCTTGGCTACAAAGTACCACTAAGACAAAAAATTCACTTGGGTTTTAAAAATAATTAGACATTTATACAGAGAATAGAAAGCTCCAGGATTATGGTTGGGGGGAGGGGAGACAATAAAAAATGAAGGTAATTATAGATTTGACATCTATATTTAGTGAAATTTTCTCAAACTCATGGAAATGATTAAGAGTAAACTTCTTGGTATGACGTTCACTACAATACAAAAGATCTCAGTGGGGAAAAAAACCCTCCAGAATGGTTCAAGTCAAAATGCAATCCTCTCCCTCCACCCAGCGTTCTGCGGAAGCTCTTCTAAGCTTTCCATGTCGTCCACGTTTGCCCTCATGCTCTGTTACCACGACTGCCTCTTCACAACCCTGAACCACCCTCTGCCTTGGCCCTGCTGGCGGCACCAAGGGAAAAGGCCGTTTCAGCAGGAGCCAGGCACGCGAGCCGAGCGCTCCGACAGGTTGGCACGTCCCGTTGGCGTGCCGCCTCTGCCACAGGCTGTTTCACAGCGGCGTTATCCGCAGGGAAGCAGATCTGGAGTTCCCCTTTGGTGAGCTGCCGTGGAGTAAAAACCAAATGTCACAAGCAGATATGCTTTCCGGAGATGGAGCTGCTCCTTTTTTTTTTTTTTTTTAAAGCCTATGTAGCACGGGGAAAAGTCAGCTATCTGTGCTTTCAGTCAATTCACCATGGGGAGTGAGCTAGAGACAGACAGGGGCTTGCTTCCCGCAACTGCACATTTCACTCATCCAAGGAGTTTGGGAATTGATCTGCAGTTCACAGGCATACTACCCAGGTACCACGATCATTTGATATGAATCGTTTCAGCAGCTTAGAAAGCTAGTATGATGTAGCATAAAACCAGTTCAAGCCATTTGGTTCAAAGAAAAAAACAGCTCCCTCAGTGCTATCATGGCCAGCTGGGTCTGATGCTCTGCTCTTTAGAGATGTGGCTTCTCCTGGGGAGTTGGCAGTAGCAAAGAGTTATCTCCTAATGAATATGAAACGGAGGGACTAGCTAATGCACATAACTAACTGGGGAGCCTACGAGCCCATGCCATGTCTCTCAGTCCCAGGCACACTGAAGTCGGGAGAGGGGGAAGAAAAAAAAAAAAAAAAAAGCAGCAGCATTTTTTGGGTGTCCTCCCTGCTCTGCTGCCCACTGATGCATGGGAGCTATGAACACGACCACAGCAGGATTTCCAGCCCCTTGGCAAGCTTGGGCCGGATTGAGCAGCTGTAGGATTGCTCTAGGAAGCAAGCCCAAGCGTGCAGATTTAGAGCAAGGAAGCACACGGGAGAGAAAGCAGCTCTAGCAAAACCACTGGGGAAGACCGAGAGAAAAGCATGGAGCATTAGCTACTGGCTATGCTTTGCTTGTCCGGCAAAGCAGGAAGGACTCTCAGGGCAAGCTATGCTGCACAGCCCCATGTACAGCAAATGCGAGGTCATTTCAGCCCTGGAGGTGAGGGCAGGGGGCTCCTCTTCCAAGCACCCACAACTATCCTGCCCCACTGCTTGTAGCCTTAGCAGGCCCTGGATGCCTTTCACCACCCTGCAGACCCCAACAGGCTCAGAGGAAAGAGCCCCACATAAACTTCCCCCCCCACCCGCTCACTGCAGCCCTGACCTCCTCACTGGTGGGTGACTCGACTCCATTTGAGCCCAAAGAGGCTACAGGGCGCAGGTTAGCGTCCAAGGTCGAAAGCACCCTGGGGCAGCCTGCCACGGGCTGCAGAGGGATGTCTTAAGCTTGCCGAGGTCCATCTGCATGCTCCTTCGTTGCCACAGTTGCTGTTCTCCCCCCTGCCGCCCAACCCCTTCTCTGCTTCTTAGTCAAAAAAAAAAAAAAAAAAAAAAAAAAAAAAAGGTTCTTATACAATTTCTTTCTCCATGCCAGCAAAATGCATTTTTCAAATGAGCAGCTCTGGCATTAGCAGCCCTGGGAAAGCGAAGGCAGCTGGTGTGAGCAGCACTCTCTGGAGGAGCCCTAATGAGTGCTTTTCCCCTGACATCAGCGACCTATTTCTTGTGTTGGTTTTTGAAGCACAGCGCCAGGCAGCCAGCCGCCTGCCTTCACACCAAGCAGGGCAGACGCAGAAACAGGGCACTGTGACAGCCCCCGTCACACCACCAGGTTCAGTTGTGGGCCAGCCCCTGCCACGGCTGTGCTGTCCGCCCTGTGCCCTCACCGCTGGAGGATGGAGGCATTCAGTCCCCCCACCCCGAGCCAGCCCCTGCTGAGCTGGGATCCCACTTTGCAGCAAGCACTAGTGCAGAAAGACCTTCCCCAAAGAGGGGCTCTCCTGGAGAGCCACTGGTTGCTTTTTGCCCCTCTACGTGCATCCCACCAACAGCAAGGCCAAGAACCAGCCGCTGAAGCTCCCCAGGGGCACTAGGGCTTTGAGCAGCCTTCCCAAGCTGGCTCTCTTCTCCACCTGCTTTCCCTCCGCTTCGGTCAGTGGTCAGCCCTGTGCAAACCCATGGGGACGGACAGGGTTCCTCTCCTGCAGGAAGAGGGTCGTAAGTGGTTTTGATGGGTAGCCTGGCTCCCTCCGAAGGGAGGCATGCGACACACCACAGCAGCAAGGCTTGCAAAGTGGCAGCCTCTCCCAAGCTATACGGGCAGGGCACGCGATGGATGGGGAGCAGAGCTGGGCGAGCTGCAGCTCCTCTTCGCGTTACCTGCTAGACCCCTGTGTCGCAGCCCCACAGGCAGTGCTGGCCCGGACGTGTTGTAGGGAGGACTTTGGGAGGTAAGCAGTGTCTTTGGTTCATAGCCTGGAAAACCTCAGGGCTGGAACTAACTTTATAAATACCAAAATCTGAACGGCAGCAGCTGAATCCGGTGAGCCCAAACAACCCCTTGCCTCCCAAAGAGAAACCCCAGAGCCGCTCTGGGCAAAACAGCCAAACCTCTCAGCAAAATACTGTCTGTGCAGTGCGTCACTGCTGTCACCAAAGCAGGGCAGAAAAGGGCGGCAGCAGGACCTTCGCCCTCCCACAAGTCTGAAACAGTCACAGGGAAAAACCATCAAACTTCTTTTCCGCTCCTCTAGCCATTCAAGAAGCGTGGCTAATCGCTGCGTGTGTTTCTCTTCCATTAGGCAGAATTATTGAACATTAAACAACGCGTGGAAAAGTGCAGAGAAGCAGATGGCTTGGAGGGGCTGAGTACCCCTGCTAGTCACATCCATCCTAGCAACGGGAGGGAATGGAGGTTAGGAAATGGGCTAATTAGAGGAGTCTCTTTCCCAAACTACTCACTGAAGAATTGGCTCCAATGAAAGTCATGTAATTGCCTGGAAACATTGAGTACAGCCTGGCAAGCAAGGCATTCAGGCTGGTGAGAGCCTGGGTGGGTAAGGGCTCTGTCTAACCAGACAGAGGAAGCACGACCCTCTGGTTAGGATTAGGTGCCAAAGCACCCAAAACTGCACTGCTGATGCAACTGCCAAGGGAGAAGGGTTTTCAACCCTCTGTCCTGTGGCTGAAAGCTGGATGTTACCCAAGATTCCTCAGACACCTGGTTAGGATCATAAACCCCATGTTTCCAAACACCACAGTGTTTCTACACTAAAAAGGTTGTCTCTGGCTCTTAGAGCAGTGTGATCTCCAGATCACAACATCCAGATGGATGCTTCCCTGGGGGAAGCTATCTTACGAGATCGCCCCTGCAAGGTTACTGCACAGGTTACCTCCAAACTCCTCGTTTCCAACACCAGGTACCAACACCCCTGCCTCAGTACAGCACTGCTGCAGAAGAGCAGATCCTGGCCAGGCTGCTGACTTGGGACAGGGAATTAGAGCTGTGACGTGCTGGGGTTCAATTCCTCACTTTGAGGAAGAGAAAACACCTCCTACATCACAGCAGAGATAAGGTAGCCACAGCCAGAGCCTTGGCTCACCAAGTCTGGCAAGTATCACTGGGTCTCTCCTGCTTGAAACCAATAGGTCTTGCCCCAGCAGGCTGGGCCAGAACCACAGGGCTGCCTTCCAGCTCCTAGTTTTACATAATCCCTGCTGTTTTTTCCCCCCATCTTTTTTTTCCTTGCACTAGCACTGAGACTCCAGATAAAGCACTGGCAATTCCCCTAGACTGTGAGAGGATGCCACCTAGCCTAAAAGGAAAGGAGAAGGGATATTCCTAGAAGCACATGAAGCCCAGGTGCTGCTGAGCACCTCTAATTCACCTCTTCCCACCAGACTCCTTGCTCCATGAGCCGTTGCCACATTCATGGGGACTGAGGGGGCTGCAGTAATATGACTCTGGAATGAGAAGCTGAGCTTATTTTTCATGTGGCCCTGGAAGGGACCTGAACCAGCCCATTCTCCATTACCTTGCAGAGGCTTAAATAGTCCTTTTCCCTGCTCATACTGTATCCTCACACAGCAATCCCACCCATCAGCTAGTAAAGCCCAGCCCCTCTTATAACAAAAGCATCTTACTCCTTAGAGTCCTATCCCGGGCCTACTCAGGTCCAAATTCACCTATTCCAAACAGGAAAGAGTCCCGACACAGTACAAAGCGTTGCTGAGGTTTTGACATTCTGACTTGCCTGACTATAACCCATGAGATACTCTGCAAAGAGGGTCCTAAAGGTGCAGAGGAAGTCGTAGACTAGGACACGTAAATATTCCCTCTTCTTTGCAGGGGGAGTAAAGCCACTGTGGCTGCAAGTGTCAGGCTACCTCCAATACGGAGCCTTTTTTTGCATGTCGATGCCAAGGCCTGTAGCGTCAGATCTGGCACAGCCGGTAGCCCCGAGACCCAAGCATGTATCATGCAGAAAGCAGAACCAGAGTGAGCAAGCAGCAGTAGCTTCATGTATGTACAATGAAATAATTGTCACAGGAGGAGATAGGCACTTCCAGTTTTTCCCTCATAGATATTTTAGCCTGGTGCAGCATTGCTTAATGTGGTCAGATGTAATATTAGTTCAAATGCTATAACCATCGCAGGTACTCAAAATAATGCTACACTAGTGATTAACGTCCAATTCCCCCGTAAAAATGTCAAGCTTATGCCAGAGCAGTGTGAAAATGAAGCACTCAAGACCACTGAAGTGAACAAGTAGTCACTCACATATGCCAAGACCCCTCAACTGTATAAATCTTTGTTAGGAAAGAGGAAGAAAGACAGACCTGACCCCCAGGATCCCACCTCTATCAATGAAGATGATGGCACTTCACCAGGGCAGGGTCTCACCTGGTTGATCCAGCACACAGGTGTATTAAACACCAGTGTCAGGTCTCAAACATCCTACGTTATCAGTGCAACATATGCATACATTAGGTATGTTTACATAATAAGATTCATAACAATGCTTTCATCTCTGTCCTCCGTGGCAGTCCTTCAGCCCTGTAACACAGCTTCTGATGTAACCAGGCCCACTGTAGTGCATGGGCCAGCCAAGCAGGAGGCTTATCATGGTAAACGCTATGGCAGCTGCTTCCAAGGCTGACATTAGGGCAGTGGAAGGGTTAATTTATCTTTCATTTCATATCTACCAAGAGTATGAAGGTGCCACTCACACACTCACCTGCCTTGTTTCCCCACCCCCCCAACATATTCAAGAGAGCAGTCAAGAAGCTGCCCTGGCTCCCCTAAACCTTGCTGTTTGACAGACATGTTCTGAATTCATCTCATCTTTCCAATGTGAGCTTGCTGCCAGGGCCACACTGGTCAGAGTAGCTTTGGTGATGGACACCTGATGGCTGCAGGACCACCCAGACCACCACTCAGCCCAGCATAAGCTGGGGTCTGAAGCAGGGCAGTATGCAGTCCCCATTGTTTCTGCTGTAGGTAGAGAATGAAGGTCTCAGAGCAGCCTCAGGGGCCTCATGGGAGAGGGTCACACGTCTATCTGACACTGCATCCTTGGACTCCCCCACCTCAGCTGTTGGTGGGGACAGTAGGTGCCAGCTTGTTCCTGGTTGCTATTTTCCTCTCATCACAGTGGCTCTTCACCCTTCCATACCATGGTGATACCAGGACAGCTGTCTTCAGAAATCCCACTTGGCTGTTCAAAGGGACACCAGACAAAGCTATGACCGTGGTGTAGGGCTCCATGCTCAAGTGTCTGAGCAGATCTGCTCTTTGCAATCACCAGCCAGTGACCAACCAAGCCCTCCCCATCCTCCTCCTTCTCCATCTGCCCCACACACCAAGCATATGCCCACAGCAGGCACTCCTGTGTGGGGGCATTGTGACAGCCTACAGGGGGAACTCCACGTGCTTCGCCTCCCACCCTGAAGGATGTTCTGCACAAAGGACTTGACCATCCTGCTGTCTTAAGGACAGACTCTGGGAGATCAGCCTGGAGAAAGAGAAACAAGTCAGGACACGCCAGCAGCCACCCCAGCTGTCCCAGGTTTGTTGTTCCCAGCCCAGGACTGCTTTATGCTATAGAGCTGGATCAGTCACTGCCAGTGGCTCCCCTTTATCAGTTTATTTGTCTGGAATTCAGAGCTCAGAGTAAATCTCTTGGATGCTGTTGTCATATGTAGGCTGCCCGCAATCTTATACTTCATTTGTTTGTGCAGTAGAGCAAGCCTATAAATAAAGGAATTCCTCCTGAAGCAGATAATAGACAGAAGATAGCGTTCCTGATAACACCAGCAATAAAACTAGGGAAAGTTTTACAGTCTCACACTTAGATGGATGCAGGAGCAGGATGCTACACAAGCCTGTTAAGCAGAGTGAATTGGGTGCTTTTATCCCTGCTTAGGAAGATGCCCTTAAAACAGAAGATCCTTGTAAATCCAGCTGAGTACCTTTGCTTGTTGCTACAGGCTGTGTTACCACGTATACATCATGTTGGCTCCCATCAAAGCCCATGCACTCTTGATGGGGAAGAGCTGCTGGCCCGGCAACCCAGCCAGCCTGTCAGAGCCTGGAGGGGAGGGAAGAGGACAGGCCCAAGGCCACCAGCTCTCCTGTGGCCAAACCAGACCTCAAGTATCACTCTTCTGCACACCAGCCAGACTGCCTGGGGCTGGTTAAGGCAGAGTCTATGAACTCTGATGCATCTGTGGCATTATCAGCCTAATTTTGCAAAGTGCTTTGTTCCTACTGCCAGGAGATTTTTGCAGGACAAAAATAGACCTACTACCCTGGTTATGGAAGAGATTGCACTGAGCCAAGTCAGAGCAGTATGAGAGCCTTATTCTTCTCCCAGAGCCTCTGGGAGTCTAATGCAGCTCTAGAACTACCAATAAAGAGAAAAATCATCAAACCACATAGGGTTCCCTCTCGAGGGGTCTGCTGGCCAAGACTCAGATTTGCACTGCTCTGACTCCTAGGCAGTTTCCCAGGAGACACAGACAAGACCCCAGGGAGTCATACAGAGCACCACCTTCACTTCCCCAGCTGATGGCAGGCCCTTCACCCCATCCATTCCTTTGGGCTCCTCCTTTGAATCCACTTTCTCCCCTCCCTACTCCCATTGCTTTTTCATACTCCACCCAAGAGCCCCTAATCTTGAATTTCCTTAAGTCTTCCTGAGGTTTGAGCTACAGTACTACTGAAGAGTAGGAAGAAGAGCCACAGTCTTTGCCCTTTTACTCACATCCTATCCTCTGCCCTTCCCAAGGGAGGGCATACAGTCCCCAGGTGGGGGCCTCACGCTGCAGCATCCCTCTCCACACCCACCCTGTGACACCGCACAGCGTCTAGGAAACGACTCATTGCTCCAGGCAATCCCTGCCAGTAAAGCCTGCCCCCCATCTGGTCACTGCATTCAGAAGGAGAATCCAATTTTGGTGCAGTTCTTTGCCTGATGTTTATCCACTTCAAATAAAGTCAGCCTGCTTCTGCAGAAACCTTTCTGGGACACCTTCCAGCCTTCTGTCTCCATTTATCTTGAGCCCCTGATAAGGAAGCAGGGGGGGGGGGGGAACCCAACCTACAATAACAAGCAATCTGGTCTCTCCACCAAACAGTGAGTGTCCTTTCCCCTCGTTGCTGACCTGTTATTGTCTCTATTCTTCTCTTCTCCTCCCTTAGGCAAGGATACAGAATATCGTCTAGCAATTACTTCTCCCAGTGCCATCAGCTGCTCAAATAAAAACTGGCCTTTAGGAGACTGAGGGGAGAGATAGATTCAATTTGTTGCAGCCCTTAAAGCAGATCTACCTGTTTCTACCTTCCCTCCAACCACTTAAATGGACTACTTCACCTTAGCAACTTCCCAAGCCCAATTAGCATCAGTCCAAAAAACTGTCTTGTTCACATGTTTGAGGAGAACTTGTTTCAAAATAAGCGGCATTTTTTTCTTTGGGAAAAATTTGCTGTGCACGGAGGAGAAAAAACAGGGTGGTGATGCAGGCAGAGAAAATGATTTCTCCTTCGACCAAAAAACAATAGCTCTATTTCTGACAGTCTGGAGGTCAAAATCCTTCTGGTTCTTCCAATTCTATGAAATTTTGGGATGTCAAAATGGGTTTCCTGCAAGAAGTTGACATTTCCTTTCAAAATGTTCAAGAAAGAGTGAAAAAGCTATTTGCTTTTTCATCTCGGTATAGCTTTTTCCTGTAAGAGGAAAAAAGCAAGCAAATGATTTTCTGATCAGCTTTAACCATTTTGCTACCAAGGTGTTCCTGTTCCAGGGAAGAGAGGCACAACGCCTTGGACAACACACCAGCTTAACTCCTGTCCCTCATGGGAGGCCCAAGAGACAGCCTGGGCAGGACTGGAGAAGCAAACCAGCACCCTCCTCTGCATGCAGACAGGATTGAGCCCATCACCTCCTAAATGTCATCCTTTGCAACCATACTGGGAGTCTGGCCCAGGGACATGGAGAGACATGGCCTGAGTCCCATCTCTCTTCCCAGGAGGGATTTAGAAAAGGCAGGACCAGTCCCTGTCCCCTTGCACTGTCCAGGTGATCTCGTTCCCTGCCTCACCTCCAGCACCCTTCTCCTCCACGGTGCCTAGGGCTTCTGAGGGCCAGAGAGCTTTCCCGTTTGGATCAGGTCTTTATTTCCCAGTCCCACCAAGCCCCACACCCAGGAGTATCCTCACTGTCCTCCCCTCCCACCCATGGCAATCCACCCCAGACTGTCCCCCCAACATTCCTCTCCCAGTGACCCTACACTGTCAGAGGCCCAGAAGATCAGTTGCTGATGGCTGGCTGCAGTGCCCCCCAGGGAACCCCCAAAGCCCAGCATGGGGACAGGGAGGACAAACCCAAACCCACATCACTGTTCCAACAGCTCAGCTCTGCAGGGCTCCACGACTGGCAGGCAACACTTGTTCCCTCAGAACCAACACCTAGCAGCACCGAAGCGTCAGGACAGCTACATCCACTCATTTGTCACAGCCGAGGAACAAAGAGACCAGAGAGAAGAGCCCAGCAGGGCCAGATATGAGGACCACAGGTGGTGGCCTTCCTTGAAAGGTTGCTTCCCATTAACAGCTCTGCAGAGACACATGAAAAGTCAGAGCTGAGCCTTGCTGCAGGCTGTCTCCAGTAAGACCAGGCAGGAAAGGGACCGAGGTGAGCACTGAGCATCAGTGGGGAACTGCTTGCTGGCCAGACCTCAGTAAATCAGTCCCTGAGCTCTGCAAAGTTTGGCCACTGGGAAGACACACACATGGCTCTGCAAGAAACCTGCTGTCTTGGGCCTGGCTGTGGCTGGGACACAGCTCTGAATTAAACATCTTTGAACCAAACACTGAAATTCATCCTCAAGTCCCTCCTGCTTATTCAAACCCTTGTCCACTACGGCATTATACACAAGGATCACTCTATTCTGTGCCAAAATGCATCTTTCAAGTGAAGCCTGACAGCAGTTTTAACAAGCCTAGAGTGCATGAAGGGGCACTTTCCAACACCTTAGCACCACTGCAACTCCCACCTCTCACTGCATCAAAAGAGAGGGCCCCAGGAGCCAATTCCAGCACCGTTTCTAGACAAACAAGAAACATAGACCCCAAAAAAAGTCTGAAAGATGCATTCTGCATTTTTTTTAACTTGCATTTGGAAGAAATCAAAACTTTTCCCTCTGAAATGCAATACAAAACTTCCCAACTGTTAATCCAGAAGTATGCACCTAGTTAGGGCCCACAGCATTATAAACTCACAGCATCTCCCCCACAGGAGGCAGCAGCTCGCACTGAAGGCTCAGCTGTCCCAAAAAGCACATGGAGATCTCAGGCCAGCTCACAGCAACTCTCTAGCAAGCCTCTGTGCTCCTAAGGATGATAAATACGTCTCCCTCAACACTGCCCCACATCCTGCCACCTTTGGTAGCATCATCTCTGCTAGCCAGGCACCTCCTGTTTCTTCTTCCTTCCACCCCTTATTACCTGATTTATCAAAGTAATTAAGCTCAGCTTGAAATAGTTGCTATCAATGGGACTAAGCATGGAGCTTGCTCCTTCTGCTGAGACCTGTGGAAGGTTATCTGCCTAGTCTAGCTCTAAGAGGCAGCCTAAAAACAGCTCTTGCCTCTCCCTGTGAGCTCTGCTGTGCTTGTGCTCGGAGCAGAGTGCAGCTGGGGGAGCTCTCTGGGGCTGGGAGGGACAGGCTGAGAGCTCACAGATCACGCTGGCTCCTCTTCTAGGCTCAAAGACAGGAAAAAAAGGGGCATTTCCCCAGCAGAGAGGGAGGAAATACTAGCGCAGGACTCATCAGCAGTCGGCTTACAAAATATAACACTCAGAACCGGATCACCTTCTTTAGGTTTCAGAGTTAACGACTTGCTGCTGTCAGCAAAGAAGCCTCTGAAAATTCATGTTTCATATCTCAAAATCAACTGTGTCTCAGTTTAGCACAGCAGAAAAGCAGAAAGGAAGCTGAAATGTTATGTCCTATAGGGAATATGAAAACATCAAGTTTTAGTTTCATTCCAGCCTAGAACATGAAGGCAAAAACACGTGATGCCTTTGTGGAGCAGAAATTTAGGGAAAGTTTCAGGCTAAAACGGAAATGCTTCAATCCAACCCTGCCAGATTGTTTCATTTTGATAAGTAACAATGTTCCACTTGGATAATGTTCAAACAGTGTAATGTGAAATATAATATGCAGCCTATACATAAGTGAGACAGTATAAAAGTCAGAGTGAAATTAAAGCGATAACATCTGAATGAAACATTTTGACTATCACAATGAAATGAGATTGAAAAGATCCATTATGACACTTTTGCCATAATGGGTTTTTTTTTTTTTTTGGTGTATTAATACACTTCTAGGAATTTTTTCCACTTTGATGAAACGGCATGCTCTGCAAAAGGAACTCTTGCAGCAGGGAAGTCTTGAAGGGTGCAGCTGCCACCCTTCCTTTTTGGGAGCTTGCCTGCATAGTGCATGGGGTTAGGAGCTTATTTGCTTTCTTGCAAGGAGGAGCACTAGCACAGCCCACCTGGTGCACATGCAAGCAAAGGGGGAATTTAGGGAGGCAGCAGGTGGCTTCCAAAGCCGTGGGTGCCATCGCGCCCACCCATCGTGTGAGCACAAAACACACGCTGGCGCCCGGACGTGCACGGGCCCTGCATGTGGACACGCACACCTCTGCATGCGGACACGCATGCCCCTGTGCACGCACGTGCCCCCCGCACACGGATATGCGCACCCCCATGCACGGACATGCATACCCCTGCCTGCACAGCCCTGTGCACTCACATGCACACACCCGCATGTGGACATGCACATCCCCGCAGGAGGACCTACACAGCTCTGCAGGAGGACATGCACCTCCCTGCATGAAGACATGCACATCCCCGCAGGAGGACGTGCGCGGCCCTGCAGGAGGACATGCACATCCCTGCAGGAGGACATGCACAGCTCTTCAGGAGGACACGCATAGCCCTGCAGGAGGACACGCATAGCCCACTGGAGGACATGCACAACCCTGCATGCAGTGCAGCTGGGGCGGGAGGAGGCGAGGATCGGCGCAGCCCACGGCCGTGCACGGCTCCCCTTCTTTCCTTCCAGCCTCATCAGGTCCGTTCGGGCAGCGGACAGCCCTGCCCAGGGAATTGCTATGCCATTAAACAAATTAAGTTGGCAAGCGGCTGCCTTAGCTAAACCCTTCGCCTTGCCAGGACAGGCCTCACCCTGCCCACAGCCACTGGCAAGCTGGCCCACGGCTGCTGCGACTGCTCTGCCTCCTCGAAAGTGGAGGCTGTTTTTCCAGAAACCACCCCGAGCTGTCCTCAGTGGGAGGTGGCACACTGCCTGCCCCCCCGGTCCCCACCATTCCCGCGTGCCACAGTTCACCCAAAGTCCAAGGACACGCAGGAAAGGAGTGGAGGGGGGAGAAAAAGAGAGAGAGAGAAAGTGAAATCCCTGATGTCTTTCTTAAAGATCATTTTGGTCACAGCAGAAAATTGCTGGCAGCTCCGGCCCCATAATCTGAGCAGTTGCCATGTGGCATCCAAGCCTTCCCCGCTGGATGCAAGCCTGGAAACCAGCTGGCCGGAGCACCAGTCAACCATGCTGGACGGGGGCGATTTGTTCCTTGAAATCAAACCCAGCTAATATCCTGCTGCAAAGGCAGCCGATATCTCCCGGCTGCTGCCTGGGCGCAAAAGCAAGTCACCGGCAACAAAGCCGCCGAGCCGGCCTCCCGTTTTAGCGGCGTTTGGGTGAGTGGAGAGATAGGGCAAAGCCTCCCTCGTGGGTGGTGGGCGCCGCGTTGGCACGGCCAGAGGAGATTTCCTGGGACTGAGTTTGTCGGGGGGCTCCTCTCCCCCAGCACCACTCTGAGCATCGCGGAGAGGAGATGCTGGCTGACAGCAGCGTGGCTCGCGCATGATTTGGGCTACAACCCTCAGGCTCATAATCCCCCCGGGCCAGCTCCTTCCTGAAACGTGTGAGGCCAAGAGGGGAAACTGAGGCACACAGGGAGGGAGGGGACATGCCTAGGCCTGCTGCAGGGCACAGGTAAGAGCAGAGGCCAGGCGTCCTGCCCCTCGGCCACCGGTCTCTCCCTCTGCTCCCCGGCTCGGTTGG
Source organism: Struthio camelus (assembly GCF_040807025.1). Lineage (NCBI taxonomy): Eukaryota > Metazoa > Chordata > Aves > Struthioniformes > Struthionidae > Struthio > Struthio camelus. The sequence goes on from NC_090953.1 coordinate 23,903,933, forward strand.
GCAAGCGTGGCCCCCGGAGAGGATGCAGATGTGCCCCAGCATGGCGCTGGGCAGGAGCTGACCATGTCCATGAGCCACCACATCCAGCTTCTGCCCAGGCTGCCCCACTCATTGCTCCAACCAGCCAGCTCTGCTTTAAGCTCCTTATGTGACTGCTCAACCATCTTGGCTTAGCTTTAGGGTGGGGAGGGAAAAAAAGAGAAACTGCCCTGGAAGAGACCTAAATGGTGCTGAGAGCTCATTTCTAACTCACCTGCGAGCTGGCTCTCTTCTCCCTCACCAGCAGTTATCTCCTCCCTGCCACACGTCAGGCACTGAGGACTCAGGGTCCTTTCCTCGTTTGCTGGCATACAGTGGGGTGGTGGGGGGGACACGCTAAACCCACATCCGCCATGAGCTGTTCACCAAGGAGTCAGCTGGGCAAGTCTTGCACAGCCACCACCAGCTGGGCAACGGCACATGTCCCAGCAGGGACTCTTCAGAGACCTTTATCTTTCATCAGACCAAATCTTGGGGCAGATTTGCAAAATAAATACGAATCTAAGTTGGATAGTTTGAGCTCCCTCTTCGGTGATAGTCTCTCTCCCTCCCCAGCGCCTTTCTCGCTCACCTCCACCTAGGTAAAATCAAATTTGAAAGTCATAGAGCTGCCAGCCTGATATCCCAAGGGGGCTGAGGAGCAATTTCCTCTCCTTCACATTCTTCAAAGATGCTCGTGATCTGAGAACATCTCTCTCTGGTTTCCTTCCCCTGAAGCTTGTTTCCTTGTCTGGCAGCCTCTGTGCTCCCAGCTTCTCTTTCTTTCTCCCTCGCCCACGTAGCTGAGCGCACTACGTGCAGATGGCAGCTCTGCTCTTCTCTCAGATGCACCAGGTTAGGAACCCTCAAGGACTTTTCTTTATTTTTTCTCTGATTTTCCTCTTTTTTCCCAGCCTCCGCTCCTCCTGTTAACTCTTTTCAGCTCCAAAATGCTAGATATGCGCCCAACTAATGTTTGGAGAAGATGAAACCCTGTCCTTGAGCACCATACAAATGGTGGAGCCCTACTGTAGAATTTTCCATATGAACATATTTTTTCAAGCTTCAGCCTGCACTCGTTTGTGCAAGGCGACTGAGTCCCATTCCCCGAGGTCTAGCCAAGTCCCAGCATCGAGCAAGTATGTCGCTACATGCCCACACAGAGAAGACAGGCCTCTGTGCCCAGCACTATCTGGAGATGCAGCAGAGCCTCAGCCTAGAGGGTATACCCAGGGCCCTTCCTATGGTCTCGCGTGAAACCCAGCTCAGAGCCACCTTGCAGCAAGGATCTGATGAAAAGGCAAACTAGGACATCCCAAATCCTGGTGAAAATGTGGAACGAAGTACACTCTCGGGAGAAGTTTTGACTGAGGATGAGTGATTTCTTCCCAGACTAGTCTCATGCTCTGCAGTCCATCAACCAGGAAAATGGACTTGTTTGTTTGTGGTCCTCTTTGCCTTCAAATAGGACGCAGGTGGTGAAAAAAATAGGCCCACAATTTAGCAAAGCTGCTCTTTCAGCTTTTGCTGACATGGGGAAAGTGAGTGCAGGCAGTGTCCTAGGAGGGGAGCAGTCCAAAGAGTCCCCAGCACCGGGCAGCCTGAGGGAAATACAGCTTTCCAACTGGACCACCACTTTGGAGAACTGGCAGAGTTTTCTGGTAAGGGGCATTTTCCCTGAAAGGGGAATATTTGGAAGCCCCAGGAATGGATAGTAGTAAAAGCCCCAAAAGAATGAGGGTGCCTCTTTTCCTCCGTCTGCACACATGGCCCCTCCTCATAGGGCCTCCCTTGTCCCCAGCAGCGGTCCATGGCATAATGTCAGCAAGGCCAGAAAGGCGCATTCCAGCATGAAAGGGGATATTAGTGCATTTAAGACCAATGCAAATGGAGGAAAGGCATGAGGAGGAGAGGAGAAAAAGAGGAAAGAGAAATCTCGGCAAGGGAGACAAGCACTGCAGACAGGCATCTGCTTCCCAGGCCAAGAGCAAGGTGGTCAGGGCTTGCTGGAAGTGGCTCAGTGCACCCTGGGAGAGAACACAGAAACATTTGTTTTATTCTTTCTTTCTGATTGCTTTGTGTCTTTGCAGAAAAAAAAAGTGTTTCGTTTGAAGAAGTTGGTTTTGCATCATCTTACCCAGCTCACCGGTTCAATGCCAAACGTGGGTCGGACTTGTGGGAAGGAGAGAACCGCCCAAAGAGTTTGGATAGTACGGTTTTATCTAGGAGAGTGCCAAAGCTAGCCTCTCCTTGAAGATGCTCTCCAGACCACTGGCAGGCAATCCCCATAGCGTGGCCAAGAGCCACAGCCCTTGGCTAAGCATCTGAGTGATGCTCATACACTACAAAAAATAACCATACACAACCCTGATCATGGGTGTGTACCTGGGCCTTGCCAGAGATGTGATGCTCTTTCTGAGAGTCCTTTACCTCCATATGGATATGAAGGTCTCTCCACATGGTGCATTTGTTTGCAAGCTTGCTGAAGCACCCTCGTGAAATGAAATCCTTTCCCAGTGCTAGGAGACAGACATGAATCCCACCAGGCCAGTGAAGGCTGGCAGGAGAGAAAACCACCCAAGACTAGTGGGACACGAATAAGCTTGGGTTCGCCAACTAGTCCCAGAACTAACTTCTGTGTGAGGACTGAACAACTTGTCTAACTGTTGTCTTTTATCCCTCTGGAGTGTATCAACCAGGAGATTAGGTTAAATCTAGTGCATTAACTGAAAAGGGTAGGAATCAAAAAGCCAAATAAATCATAGATGCAGATTGATTTATATGGTTTAAATAAAGCCTTTCAAATAGAGATATTATCCACTGGAAACCCTTAATGAAAAGTTAGCAATCTTCTCAGTAGCAGAAATACTCTCAGCATGAAGGCAGGACATCTATTAAAGCCAGGAAAATTAGATGAATGGAGCTCAAAGCCAGTGATTTTTAATACACCAGTTGGACATTGCAAATTTAAGCTAATGCCATTTGGAATTAGTTCTGCTCCCAAGGTATTTCAAAGAGTAATTTAGGAGATATTTGAGGGATTAGGAGGTGCCGAAGTTACAGTAGGTGATATTTTAATTTGGACTGTGGAACCTCAAGGAACATCATGAAAGACAGAGGCGACTTCTGCAGACAAGCAAGAGGAATAAAGTGGTATCTGCATATTTAAGAAGTTCAAATGCCATGATATAATTGGCCTCAGGTGAATCATGTTAGTTATGGTGTTCTCCAGAATAAACCAGAACTGGCTGATGAAATGACCTTCAAAACTATTTTAACATCGAGGCTAAGATGCTTTAAGAAAGACAGCAAGTTAAGCACTAAATGCTTCTGGAAAAGCACCCTTTAATCACTACCCAGCTACGGTTTGGAAATTTATCCATTGAGAATGCTCTGCCAGGGTTGCTCACCCTTGAATCCCTGTCCCAGAGATCTTCTGAACTCTGATGGACATATCGAGCCAAGACATGATTTTCAAATCCAAATATGAGTCTTAGAGGAATCGAGAGTTAAAAAAAAACCAACAAAACCTCAATTGGAAGAGGTGAAATGTGCATCCATCCAGCCATCTGCCATACAGTGGTCTTCTAGCAGCCTCCAAAGCAAGAATGACCTGAATGTCACCAGAGGGCTCTGGGCTGTTTGAAAGGGCCCGACCATACCATTCCACCTAGGAGATCCCCACAAAGCTATCTCTATCAGAAGCAAGGAGGTAAGCCATGAATTATTTTCTGGGTTGTAAAGGAAGGGGGAAAAATGTGAAGAGTTGAGCCAGAGAAGAAAGTGTCAGCAAAGGCTTTAATATCAGAAAATGCTGAAACCAAAGACGATCATTTTCAGTGAATTTTTCGTTAAAAGAAAAACTTTTAAAAGGTCAAAATTCTACAGTTGCCCAAACATCCTGTCTGGAGATACCCCAAATGGAAAGCGGGTTTTGTTCAAGCGGGTTTTGTTCAAGGCAAATTTTTCGTTCAACCCTGGAGAGAAATGATTCCATGTAATAGCTGAAGTCGGAATCAGGTATTTCAAAATAATTAAAACTTTCAAATTGATCAGAGCTGAATCCTTCTTCCCCAAGACTGTAGTTTACTCAAATTCCTCCTTTCCCAGTTTAGGACAGCAAATACTTTTTGCATCAGGGAAATTCCCACACCTCTTTCTTGCCAACTTGCAATTTCATAGCTGTGGCAAAAGTCACTCTGGCTTTTCCCTGCCTGCCCCCATCCTCCTCGCAGCGCAGCTCTTTGGGAAAGAGGCACGCGGTGGAGCGAAACGCAGGGGAAGGCTGACGGAGCACCGTACACAGCAAGGGCTCTACCAAAAGGGAGCCCTTCGCCAGGAGTAATTCACCCTCCCTGCAACTGTACAAAACGTTGCTTCAGCTCCAGGACTCCAGCTGGCAGTTGCTTCCTTGGCTGCAATGAGAGTTTCGAGGCTGGTGCTTAGCTCTCCTTAGTGTTACGGGATGTGCCTCTTTCGAAGGAGGACTGGATTCCTAATTGCGAGCACTGCTGCTTCCTGATGGCCCTTTTTGCAAAGATCACTCCTCTTCTCTCTCCTGCTAGCACCGCGGGAGCAGGAGAGGTTCGCGGGCCTCCTTAAAACCAGCCCAATGCCTTCAGCCCCGGGAAGACGGTCCCTCTGCCGCCAACCCTCCTGAGAACGGTCTGTGATCCGCGTTTCCCCGGGCCGACTCAGCAGAAAGCCCGCTTGCTAATTCTCTATTATCCGAGCTCTGGAGGGAAGGCGTTGCAGGGGAGGAGGGAAGCCGAGAGATGTGTTTGTGGGACCAAAATAGCAGCCGCTGTGCAAGCAAAGCACGCTACGGCTGCCCTTTAATTGAGGGCTGAATTCAGCAGTTTCTGCAGCGAGCACAGTCCGTTCAGAGAGCGCTGGAGGCTGCGCTGGCGCTGCCGCGGGTAGTTCTCACTTGGGAAATGAGATAATCCGCTCTGATAGGGGAAAACTGAAAGGGTTTCATTGCCCAGCCTCGGCAGAGAGCTGTGTGTTGTCCCTTACGGTCTGCCCTTGCAGCCACCAAGACCCACGCTGACAGGGGTAGGAAACCCACACTCCACCCGACCTTCTGCTGGAAAAGCCTTTCGGGCAAACCCAAGTGTCTTCTGTTGGCTCCGCTGAAATATTTGTCTTCAAAGACAAATCAAGGAAGAGTCTCTAACCGGCTAAATTCCCAGCCTTTCCACAGGTTTCTATCTTGAAAGCACATGTTTTGCTCCCAGGGTCGCTCTGCCCCTGAAACAGAAGCATTTGCTCCAGTCACAAAGGCAAATTCGTGACTGAAAAGAAACTTCATTTTTCCAAAAGCAAGTGCTAGTATCTTGCCACCCCCTCCCACCTGAGCTGCAAAAATACACCTCTCTCATGTTTTTTCTTTCAAGAAAGCAAGCACTTGCTATCCCACCCAGCCCAGCCGTTCGGGATGACCACACTGCCGGCACATGGCAGATTTCCGGGCCCAGCACAGCCTCCTGGGCTCCCTGCAAAATGAGGGCTGAGTGAAGAGCTGACTTACTAAACCTACGCAATGCCCGTAGTGCAACCTTGCGCTAACACCTGCAAACAGCTTGCCCAACGCCTGCCCCTCTGCGCCCTGGTCACTCCATGGCGGTATACCCCAGCTGGAGGCACTGAGACCATGAGATCCCACCCGCAGAGACTTTGCACTCAGGTCGAGGCAACTTGGAGAGTTTTTCCATCTCGGAAACAACAGCCAGGGAAGGGCTGGGCTTGGTGCAGCGGTCCCTCGGCTTATGCCCCTGAGCACGCTGCTGCAGAGATGCGGGGCAAGTGAGTACCACTTGCCAGAGCATGCCAGGGAGGGGAAGTGAGAGAGAAGACAAGAGGAACGGGCTTCCTATGCGCTGGGAATTAGACAAGGTCAAACAGGCAGGAGAGAGTCAAAGTGTTACTCTGTCTGCAAGGGTTCAAGGAGCCACTGAACCGTGTCACCTATTTGCCTACCTGCAAAGGAGAGCCAGAGAGCGGGATGCAACCACAGCCACATGTAACCTACCCTGCCGGAGGCCAAAAGTGGGTGGAGATGAGGCGTCTTAGCAGAGAGGCAGGTACAAGGGCCATACGAAGATTGAGAAGTTGCCATTGAACAGTGACAAGAGCAGCTGTTGTTTTTCTTTTGCTGTTTACCAAAAAAAAGAAGAAAAAGAGGGGGAAAAAAAAGGTATTTATCCTGTTTATATTATTGCTCTGGATCAACATATTAATTATTGATACAACTAGAGACGAAAGCAGTCTCCAAACAGCTTCTATTGCATCAAACTCAAATGCTAGGTTTTCATCCGTCAAGCACCCTGGAAGAGAAAAGCCTAAGAGCAAATCTATAAGCGGAGGTGGGAGCAGAGACAGAGGAAAGGCCATCCTGCTGAGTGAGACATCGGCTGCGAAGCCCACCGTTTGCATTACGCCGGGAATAACAGAGCAATAGGTCAGTCCTCGAAGACTTGCTGCTAGGCACAACTTTGCCATCAGGACCTCCAGCTTGGGAAGTGATGCTTTGTCACTCGAAATCCTCTTGCACCCCCTCATTCCCTTCCTCACCCCTCAGTCCAGGCAAAGGGCTGCTGTGGTCGGCCAGCCCAGAGCTGGCTGCAATTTAGCACGAGCAGAAATAACCACTGTGGGCACACATAGCTTGTTTTTCAGGGTGAAGGTTACAATGAAAATACAAGCTTCTGCCAACTGCTGCAAATCACTGCTGCTCCACTGACTTGGACAGACCTGCGCTGGTTTATAGCGGCTAAAGTCCTGTCCCTTCTTCATATCAGCTAGACAGCGAGATCTCTGTGCTAAGTGCAGATCTCAGCTTAATCTCCACTCTGCAGTGGGCCTTCCAGAATTAGGCAGAGCGATGATCCAAGAATCATCATCGCTGTCTACGAATCAATAATTCGTGCTCAAACCTGATCCAGATTCTCTGACTGGACTGATGTGAATTTGCCTTCTCCCTCGCCGAGCAGGCTGGGAAGCTGGTTGTGTCCCCCTCCAGAGTCACTTAGACATGGAGGCCACTGGGAGGAGAAGCAAGAAATAACTTTCCTGATTGAAACTCCAGGGGAAGGACTGGGGAGACGGAGCCCCGCCGAGTAATTACCTGTGCTGGATTAAGGCCCAAACACAGCACAATATCAGGGCCGAGTCCAGCTGTGCAGCTTCATTACGACTGAACCGCGTCCCTGGCATTTAGCTGATTTCTTCCTTCAAAGGCAATTAAAGGCCAATTTGAGCAGTGGGGCGAGAAAGCACCGGAGCAATTCTCACGCTTGAGGGCGGCAGCGCTACGCTCGCCCCGGGGAGTCGGGAAGGAAACAGCCCGCATCAGAGGAGCTCCCTGCTGCCTCTTGCCCCAACGGCTCGGCATGCCACCAGGCTGGCTTCTCACCTCTCCACATCCCCCTCCTGGCACGGCTGGCCCCAGCAGCAGCAAGGCTCACCCCGGAGAAGCTCCGCAATGGGCATGGCACGGGGACCACGTCGCTGCGGCGGGTCCTCATCAAGGCCGCTGGCCTCTGCGAGGGGCTGAGACCCCTCTGCTTCAGGCTAAATCCCAGGAAGAGGGGCAACCCTTAGATATATGGGAGAGAAGGCGCCACCTCCTGAAAGCAGCCTCCTAAAGCCCCTGCCTCCCTCAGCATCCTCACTGTGACCCCAGCTGAGCTGGCCCCAGCCTCACTCTCAAGTCAAGCACTGGCAATTAAATGTCGCTCTGGGATTGCAAGTATTTCTTTTGCAGATGTCGCCTCCTTCCACTTCCCCGCATCTACCAAGGGTTGTGGCTCAGCCTCACACGGTGCCCTCTTGCATCTGTATTTTTAGGCTAGGAATGGGAGGTTTTTTTTCCCCACTTCCTCCTCCCATCTAGACGTCCACAAACATAAATTAATTAATATGGGCTTCATTTAAAGTACCTACTTGAATATTTTCCCTCCTCAGCCCCCGCTGGCCTCCCAAGAGCCACGACAGAGCAGATCTCCGAGATGCTTGCAATGCCAGGGAAGATTTGAGGCTGGCAGGGAGAGGGAGCTGGCAGGGAGCTAGGCTTAGCTGGGAGGCTTTCTTTTTGCCCCCAGCCAGGGTCTTAGGGCCAGGGGGTTTTGCCTGTATAGGGCTGTCTCCAAACACGTAGATTCTAGTGAAAATTTGAAATAACCTGCATTAATCACTGGGAACAGCAAGGAGACACCTTGTTCATAGGCAGCATGTGGCTGATGGGTAGGGTTAGGGCTCTGGAGCGGCATCGGGAGGCAGTGGGCTGGCTCAGGGCAAGATCCCTTCTGATTGTAGGCAGGTTTGCCCGTCACCAGCATTTCCATTCCCAGGCAGTCTGGATGCCGGCTGCACGCCCCAAACTTCACACTCAGCCAGCCCGCTGGCTGCCCGCTCCCTCTCGCCGGAGCGGGCTGCCAAGCCAGGGCAAGCAGCCGGGGCGGTGCCACCCTCCAGCCTCCCATGCCCAGAAGCTCCCGCTGCAGACGTATTTCGAAGCAGCTGGGAAGCACCCGTGCGGCACAGCCACACTGACGGCACCGCGCCTGCAGTGCATCCTCAACCGCGCTCCCTGCGACAGCGGCTGGAGCTCACAGAATACAAAAGGCAGCTCGCAGGCTTTGCTGGAGCGTACGTAACGGCCACTGGAGGGGGAGAGGGGATGGGTTTGTGCTGCAAACATGCTCCAAAGGCCCGAGAGCATCCTTGCCGAAACAGCCACGGCACCCGCGCATGCCACTGCCACCCCCCAGGCACGGCCCACCCTCGGACGCACTCTGCTTGCAGGGCACAAGCTGGGCAGAAGGGAGAACCAAAGCCGGGGTGGGGGAGCAAAGATATCACGCTGAGTATTTCACCTTGGAAAAATCCCTGAGCAGCCCCGTGCCTCAGTTTCCCTTCTGCCTGCCAGGGAAGGACTGTGAAAGCAGAGCGCACAGTCCTGGCTACAGGGAGGCAAGGCAGCGGGTTTAGCACACCGCGGGGAGAGGAGACCGAGGCACACACAAATCTGAATAGTGACACCTTAACGGCGACAGGAGGCTCCGACTCACCAAACTCCTGAGCATCTGAATGTGCTTCTTTCCTCCCTGCAGACTACAGCAGGATCCAGGGCTGAGCAGGCTCCTCAAACAGAAGGACAGAAAATGGCTTTAAGGAGCATCAACAGCAGAGATAGGAATTGAACCTGCACCCACCCAGAGCCTCCCTGACCATGGAAACAAGGGTAGATATAACCCTGATGCCCCCTAAAAATGCTTCCAAATCCTGCACCCGGAAACTGTGACTACCCCTGTTTGCCAGGGGCCGATTGCAAACAGCTGCTTCATTTAAGGCCCCAAAGGGTCTCCGAGACATCTTGGCAATTTGCCCAGGACTGCGCGCAAGCAGGACCCTCCACGCTGCGAACAGGCAGGATGCTGCAAACTGTCCTCGGAGCTCATCGGCATGCAGCGCAGCTCCCTCACTCGGCGATCGCCGTGCCCCCTGGTTATGCAGCATTCACGAGAACAGATTTTGTTTGTACAGATGTTTGGGGAATTGCCGCAGTTTGTCTGGATACCTGTGTCCATGCGCGGAGCCAGGGACGCTGCAGGAGCAAGCGCTTGCGCCGCTCCTCGGCCGTTATTCCTCCGTCCAGGGCTGGACTGCGCGGAAACGGAGCTGGGCAGCACTTTGCCATGGTGGATTTCCCACAGAAAGAAGAGGGAGAGCAGTTTTTGCCCTTGAAACCCCTCAATAGTTTTTGATCCTGTGCTGTTTAACCTGGAGTCCGAGCGTCTCCGGTGCAGGCAGGTCTCTGGATGTCTTTTGGGCCGCAAACAGCTCGCAGAGGCTCCCCCCACAAGCCAGGATCCTGGTCTTCAGGCCAAGCAGCTCATAGCCACATGGCTCTGGATTCACTGGAGCAGGCAGGCTTTTCCCACCCAAACACCTAGGCAAGCACTTCGAAGTGGGTACAGACCCTCAGGACCCTGGAGTCCAGCCCTCTGGCCATCCCCACACCCCTGTGAAATAGGTATGAGACAGGCAACAACATGGGAGGAATCAGCACAGGAAGAGCTTGGAGCTGCTTGTTTGGCCAGTGAATGTGACTGTGGCACTTGAACACCTGGCGGTGACACCAAGGAGATCTGAGGCATCTAGGTCTCTAATTCTACCTCTTGCAAGGTCATCACCGCATCCTCAGTGCTTCCAGATCCAGATATCGCAACCATGCAAGTCCAAACCTTCCTCCATCAGTCGGAAATCTCACATTGGAACACAACAACTAGCATTTTGTAAATACACAAAATAACCTCTAAACCTCTAAAAATAAGAGGATAACTAGAGGATATCTAATTCATGTGTACGGTTTACCAGGTTTTTAAAGAGAGGCATTTTTCAGTGCTTGAGGTGGCCAGACATTCTCATTTGCCTCCAGCTGCACCTAAGTAACTCAGATATTTCATTTTTCTAGGTAGGGGGCAGGAATATTGTCCCTGTCAAAAAGGATAGCTTGCAAACAGCCACGCTGATTGAAATTGGATCCTATGAACTGATAAGTAGAAGTAATCAAGCGGCTGGTGAAAATCAGAGCAGCTTGGGATCAAGGCAGAAGCAGCTGAGATTGCAAGGCTCGTTGGCTGAGAAAAGCAGGCTGCTCTGTGCTTGTACAGCCCTAAGCGCTGTGCAGGATGAGGCTCCGATGCAGTGCACTGTCACCCATCGTAACAACCGCGGCTGGGAATGGCTAGAGAGCCAGGCCTTTAAGCACATTGGCACGTGCATGTGGTTGCAGAACTTTTTGAAGGGAGGGGAATCACCAAGACTTGTCCAAAGTATTGTAATTTACATTAGTGAAGTGTTTCTTTTCTAGTCGTTATGGCAGGGAAAAGGTTGCAGCAGTCATCCAAACGCACCAAATGCCTGCAGACATTGGGTTACGCGTACTCTTAACTGAGGTTAATTCTGCAAATAAGTGCTGATGCCTTACAAGGCAGAATTATTGCTATTGCACAGCTGCTCACGGTGCATAAGAAAGAAAACGCCCCTGTATTGCACAGAAATTGCACCAGCTACAGTAGCACATCTCCTTTTTTGTTAGCCCACACACCTGACACTTAGGTCAGGAAGCAAAGGAGAAACACTGCATAGTACTTCTCTGGCTATCAGTCCAGAGGGATTGTGCAATTTTCACAGACAGCAGGGCTCTAGTAGTTGTGCAGCCCAATACCAGCTGCAGGTAGGTGATCGCATGTTGCGGGTGACCATCACCTCTATTGGAGCTGAAACTACAGCTGGAAAACACCGGTTGCCCTGTCTTAACTTTCAATCCCAGTTCTCAGCGCAACCTGGCAGCAAAGTCCTCCCAGCTAACACCGCTGGTGGAGCTTCGGTCGCACAAAGAACATCTCTGCAATGAAATCCAAGTTTCACGGGACATGGCTGGCCAAGAGGTCTCTTTGCCAACCCCCTTCCCACCCTACTCTCGATCCTCAACCTCTGCAAGAGCTACAGATGGCTCTGTCCAGCACTTGGCTTTTTTGTGACCAAAATGCTCATTAAAATGCAACAGGAGAGGAATTTTACAGCCGAATGCTCTAGGAGAGGAGGTGGCATCTGCCCGCAGGCTGTCGTGCTGTCAGTTCTGGGACTCTGGCAGCTGTAAAGGGATCTGTGATTACTGAACTGCCAAGCATCAGTAATGGCAAAGGGAAACAGAAGCAGAGAGAGGATTTCTGAAAAGGAGCCTTAGCCAGGTGAGGAAAGGGGCAAGTGTCTTCCCCATGCTGGGAAAGATACCTTTGCAGCTACGATTTTCATTAGGAAGGGTTCCTACATCCCTAGGACTTCCATAAAGCCACACAGAGGTTTCCTGCAGGAAAGATCCCAAGGAGACTGAGAGGAGGTTTCCTTCGGCAAACAACCTTCACATGCACGAGCAAAGAGCCTCATGGATGAATAAGTCTGACAGGGAGGAGCTGCGGGGTGACAGAGGAAGCTCCCTGGGGAAGGATCTGCCACAGCGGAAGAGGTTCTGCTGAACAGGTCCCCTCTAGCTATGGGCAAGGCTGCCGGCATACGTTTGCACATAGCAGAGGTAACCAGTATAGGCTTGATCTTTGACTCATGAGGACACGGGGATTCTCCTTTTCACAGAATCACAGAATGGCCAAGGTTGGAAGGGACCTCTGGAGATCATCTAGTCCAACTCCCCTGCTCAAGCAGGGTCATCTAGAACACTTTGCCCAGGACCCTGTCCAGACAGTTTTTGAAGATCTCCAGGGAAGGAGACTTCACAGCCTCTCTGGGCAACCTGTTCCAGTACTCTATCACCCTCACAGTAAATAAGTTTTTCCTCAGGTTCATATGGAACTTCCTGTGGTTCAGTTTGTGCCCGTTGCCTCTTGTCCTGTCGCTGGGCACCACGGAGAAGAGTCTGACCCCATCCTCTCGACACCCTCCCTTCAGATACTTGTACACATTGACCAGGTCACCTCTCAGTCTTCCCTTTTTCAGGTTAAACAGGCCCAGCTCTCTCAGCCTTCCCTCATACAAAAGATGCTCCAGTCCCCTCATCATCTTTGTAGCCCTTCACTGGGCTTGGTCCAGGAGCTCCATGTCTCTCTTGTATTAGAGAGCCCAGAAGTGGACACAGTACTCCAGGTGTTGCCTCATCAGGGCTGAGGAGAGGGGAAGGATCACCTCCCTTGACCTGCTGGCAACGCTCTGCCTCATGCAACCTTGGATACCATTGGCCTTCTTGGCCACAAGGGCACACTGCTGGCTCGTGCAGGGTCAACCTGTTGTCCACCAGCACTCCAGGTCTTCTCTGCAGAGCTGCTTTCTAGCAGGTTAGCACCTAGCCTGTCCTGGTGCATGGGGTTATTCCTCCCGAGGTGCAGGACCCGGCACTTGCCCTTGTTGAACTTCAGGCAGTTCCTCTCTGCCCATCTCTCCAGCCTGTTGAGGTCCCTAGGAATGGCAGCACAGCCATCTGGGGTATCAGCCACTCCTCCTAGTTTTGGGTCATCAGCAAGCTTGCTGAGGGTGCACTCTGTCCCTTCATCCACGTCATTGTTGAATAAGTTGAACAAGATTGTTCGACTTTTCTTTCTAACCAACTCTGAAAGACCTTCCTAACAAACCCAAAATGGGCCTGAACTTGTATAGACCTCACTCCTGCTTTGAGACCTCATCTCACCCCATCACCATGGCCAAAGTGACACAGACCAAAGGGAGGTTCACATGGAGAGTCGCTTGGGTACAGACTATTTTTATCTGCCTTTATTCAGGGTGGCTGCAGGCCTGGGGACATCAGACATTTCTGGTGACAGAAAAGTGGCTGAAGTCAGCCTTGCCCACCAAAAACGTTGAGTCTTATGCTAATTCTTGGAGGACTTTCTACATTCAGGGTTTGTATGACTGCTGAATCCTTAATAGCTTGTCCTCACACAACCCAACCTTCTTTTGGAGTCAGGAAGCTTTCTCTCCTGCCATCAGCACATCAGATTTCATAATAGCAAAGTGAAATAACTTGGGAAGTAATGGAAAACAGGGAAGGATTAAGCTTTCCCAGGGACCTTGATCTGTTTTATCATCTCATTGTCTTCAGAGGGGTGGTTTTCTTTCAATCTAATTATTTCATGGATATGTTTTGCTGGCTTTCTTATACATCCTGGCTTTCATCAAAACCATAAAGAAGATAAATCCCCTGTTATTGTTTTTTAATGAGAAATTCATGATAATAACTTACATTTGGGAAACAATTTCAGTGACTTTACCTTGTTTTCCTGAGAGGTGTCCTGTGGGAGCTTTGTCCTATAAGAAATGGCCAAGAAGAGCATACGGTTCTCACCAGGAAGGAAGAAAATGATACACAGGCCCAGTAAGTTTCCTGAAGGACTAGACCCAGGTGCTCAGAAATCATGGTCCACATACATAAGGGATTCCGTGCCTGAGGGCCACTTCTGGGCAGGGCTTCCAGAAATTCAGAGGGGCCACAGGTCTCTCTCCAAAGCCCCTGAGAAGCCCTCCAGGTCCTTGATGCTGTTGAAAAGCATCCTCTAGATGGACAAAAATAGAGATAGATATGCCTCAAAGTCTTTCACATGGAGATCTCCTGGGCCCCATCCAGGGCTGGTCTGCAAGTTACCAGAGGCAAAGCACAAGGTCAAACTATGTGAGCCTGACCTCGTTCTGGGCTGGGGTGGAAAGGGGTGGATCCAAATCTGGAGCACCTGCCTGGGCTGCCCTTGAGATGCCTTGAGCTGCAGGAGCAGGAATACAGCAACGGGAGAGGGAGGCCATGGGGATCAGGACGGCAGGCAGCCTGCCATATCCTGTCTGGAGATTTAGAGGCAGAAACATCTGGTAATGCATGTACTTACATGTCTGAGTTTCTCTCTCTAGAAATAGCTCAACATCTCTCCTTCCTCAAGTCTGACATTAGGGTCACGCATGTAAACTAGGGATGTGTTTGCTTGTCTGAAGGGAAAGCTAAGGGAAAGTTAAGCTTGTCAGGCAGCGTGATTCAGGCAGCTGGGGATTTCAGCTAAAAAACAAAACAAAAAACCAAAACAAATAAAAAATATGCATGACTGAAAACACTGGAGGAAGGGCTGAATCTCCAAACCCAAACATCTACCAGAGTTTTCCCCCCTTGGCCTTGAAAGCAAGCTCCTTCTGTATTCATGGGCTGCATGTGGAAGAGCACCAATACTATGAGAACATCAGGGTACCTCCTGGAAGCTTAATCTGCCCTCATCTCACATTGACTAAGTAAAGGGGCGGGAAGCCCTTTTTGTTTTTTCACCTTCCAAAAGGCTTGAATAGTTGCTGTCAGTGCCAGAGACCTTCCACACGTCTGGCATATTATTATCTGGTGCTCCATTACTGAACCTATTACAGGACACAGGGGCATCTTCTCTTTTTGATGACTAGTTGTTAATTTAATATGATAACTAGACAATCGTATATTAAAGCGAACATACTCATGCCTCCTAATAGCACCTGCAATGTTCTGACATGTGTCTCTTGCTGGGGCCACCTGAGTCCATTCCCCAGCAGGAGAAGCAAAGCAGGCTTCTTGGAGAGTTGTATTTAAGCAGCTTCACCAGTGAAGGGAAGAAGTGGAAAGGAAGGAAAAAATGAGTGCACAGAGAGCTAAAAGCTGGAAACAAGGAGATAAAATGCAGGGAAATAAGAGGAAGACAGAGGAAGGAAAAAAGGAGACATAGCAACAGCACAAGACTGCAAACCAGGAATTTGTGAATCTTTCTACCAAGGATGCCAAGGCAGGAGACTTACTAGGACCAATCTGGAATCACTAACCTGGTGGATAAAATGATAAAATGAAAGGGAGTTCCTGGACCATAAGGTCAGGAAGAAGAGATCATCAGCCAGCCAGAGGAAAGGGCAGAACAGCTGTATCCACAATTCCCTGTTTATTCTCTCACTAATCTTGTCTCTGTCTCCAAAGACAGCTATTTGCTTTGGAAAATGTTCTGTGCACAGCATCACTGGGCATTGGGAGGGGATGTGAGAGGGTTTTTTTTTTCTAGCTGATGTCCTATGCACTGATAACCATTAACAGGTGCTATTTTCAGGAGTGACAAGGGGCTCTCTGTGAATTGAAGAGTGTGCCAGTGGCTGTGTCCAAAGAAAGCATCTGTGGCATTGTGGAGCCCTGAGGGCTGAGAAATGCTGGACAATTAGGTGTGATAAATGTCCCCAAGCCAGATACAAAGAAGAAAAACTTGCTACTGAGGAGCCAGAGGGAGGAGAATCAGGGGCTTGGAGCTTCACAGTGACATGAGGAGGGAGGGACCCACAGCATCTGCATGTTGAGGGCCTGGTGAAGATGGGCTGGCTGTGACCGCAAGGAGAAGGACAGGAGAGCCTTCACACCACTGGAAACCATCATCAAGACATGACCTAGCACAAATACTACTAGGATTTGGCTGGTGCACTGGAAAGTAGAGCCATTTGTGATAAGGCCGTGAACAGTGGCTCAGCCCAACCTGCCAGTCGAGCAGACCTGCCAAGAAGCCTTCAGCCGTCACAGGGAGAGAAGTGAGTCATGCCAGGGATTCCCTGCTGAGACGGATAGAAGGAACATCATGCAGCAGCCAGGAGGTGATGGGATGGAGTATCATATTTCCAGAGCCCAGACAGAAGATAAGGCTGAAGGTGTCATTTACATTATGTTGCCCCTCTCTAATTACAGAGGAGTTCAAAGAGCCCAAAGCAGAGTGAAGCCTTATTTTCTCCTACCCACTTGTGCTGATGGGACAGCAGCAGGAAACAAGCATCCTGGTCAGTGCTGACCACACTGGTAAGGAGAAGGTTAAATATCAGGTCGAGAATGGTGGAGACCAGAGGAAAGAAAGGAGCCCTCAGCACAAAACCAAGGCGTTGAGAACAAAATTAATCAAGGGCACCATGGGATGCAGAAAGCAGAAATTATTTAATTGCTTACCCACCAATACCAGCAGCCTGGTGATAAACAAACGGGACCAAGTTGCTCATTTATAAGTGAGTATTTGACCTGGTCGGTATTACTGAAACCTGGTGGGAAGTGTTACCTGACAGGAATGTTAAGATTGCTCTAACTCGTTTTGGCAGGAGTTATTCAGTGAAGGAGGAACACACCTTCACATCAAACTCAGGTTTCCCTGCCCCCAAGTGCAACAGCTCAGTAGGAATCTATCCTACATGCTTGGGTGTCAGCAAGGGAACTCATGCAGCACGAGACAGGAAACTTGCATCTGTCCTAAAGCCTCCAGCCAGCTCAGGCAGCAGTGCCGTGTGTGTGTGTGTGTGTGTGTGTGTGTGTGTGTGTGTGTGTACATTTTCATTGCTGGCACCACTGCTCCCAAAACCTTTCCCAGGGTAGGTGCCATGTTGCGATCTGGCAATTGTTGCTGTAAGCTTTCAGGGTATGTACCCTACTAGATCGCCTCCTGTACCTCAAGGCAAGCTCAGCTCTACCCAGACCTTCACAGGCAGATATTTGGCTCTATCCTAAAATTCCCCAGTTTTGGCTGAAGCCACATCATCACCCAACAGTCCAGGCCAGTGCTTCCAGGCTGATGCAGGGCAGAACGGGATCACTGCATGGGCCTTGCAGCTATGAAACATCCTCCAGAACCCAAGATAGCGAGCACGTCTATTGTGCATCAAGGGAAAGAGGGTGTCAAACACAGCACTTGATGATTAACCAAAGAAACATTTTATCATGCATAAAAGGGGGCAGGGGAATACTGTAACACTGTAAACACTAATATTGGCATTCCTCAGCTGTTGGTTTTGTAACCTTATTGCTCTTGTAACATAAGGGTTGGGACTTTTAAATGTGGAACATATTCACGTAACAGCATAAATTCCTCTCAGGCGCTTTCCCTCCATAATACTCTGTCACTAATGATACGTTTCCTAAAAATATTCTATTCAAGCGGAAATGTAGTCAAGCTTAGGAAAAGTTGTAACATGCAACAGGTAGAATAGGAAAGAACGAAAGAAAAAGGGAAAGAAAAATAGTCCAAAAGCCAAAATTTATTCAAAGAAGATAAAGTGAAGGGGAGAGATTTTATAAGTAGATTGATGGTGATACATAAGGGCAAGAGAGATAATGAAAAGAAACAGACATAGATATATATTGAAAGATATTCCAGATAGATAAACAGGAGACAGATAGATGAATGGATATAAATGGATTAGATAAATAGACTGTAGGAAGAGAATGGAAAATAAAGAACAGAATGAATTATGGAGCTTTATTTCCCAAATAAATCCTGATCTTCCATTTCAGTCTCTGGTTTGCAAACATAAAACGCACCTCTTCTAACAGATGGGCCAGAGGAATGATAAAAAAGTTCCTCACCAATTTTCCTGTCTCCAGTAATCAAGCTGCCAGGGCTGTACACTCCGTGTCTACAGCAGGGACGTATCCACGGATGGAGGATGCAACAGCAACAACGGCCATTATTTTGGCCCTGGAAAAAAAAGGAGAGAGGAGCAGGCTCAGACTGTCCAGGACCAGTACTCTGCGCCGGCATTTCCCATGCAACCCGCTACCATCGCTCGCGATGGCCAATGAAGCGTTTGCTCCCAGCCCGTAGCTCTGAGCAGCATGACCGCAGCCCCCCCAAAATACAGGCAAAAACAGCTGCTTCACCCTTGTGCATGTGGCCTGCACCCTGCCAGCACCCTGCTCTTGCGGCCACCTGGGAGGATGGTGCCGCAGCAGGGAGAAGGTCTCTCCCTGTCCTCCGCGCCACCTGGGCAATGAACTCGCCACGCACGGCACCTGCATGCAGGTGTCCACGTGGTATCCTCTACGCTGAGCACCCATAATGCAAGGATGATGGGCTTCTCATTCAGTGCTGCTTTGTTGCTAGGCCGTTGTGGGGGAAAAAAGGAAGGTAATTTCTTTGTACAAGGTGAAAACTTGAAATGAATATGAGAATCCCTTTTTCCTTGATAATTTATCCTTCCATTCTCTCCCTGGTGCACTCTATCTATCATGTTCACAGCTTCCCCAGAGAATGGATGAGGATGGGCTCTGAGCAGGCGTGGGGTAGACATCTCTTTCAATGCTCAGAGGCGGGTTTTGATCACTCGGAGGCCAGCTTGGGCTGCTCTGCCTGCAGGTGCCAGGCATCAGGGGAAGGGACAGCAAGAGAAAGGCTGCCTTGAGGGTTTGGGAAGAGAGGAGGGCAGGCAGCTGTAGAAATCACCAGCACCTTGCTGAAGCAGCATAGTAGATGCGCTGCAGGACCCACTAAAATGAGTAATTCTCCTTCCAAGCTGGCCAAACAGGCAGGACCTTCACCTGGGGGTCTGGTAGTACCTATAGGAAAACAATGCCTTGCTTTTGTAACCCTTCTGCCTCTTTCTCCAGGGCTGTCTCATGCCTTTTTTATGGGTTACTTATAGACACGAGGCCCTTGGCTTTGCTGCTGTTGTGTCTGCCAGTGAGGATGCCCATGGGAAGCAAGCCATGCTCAATGCAGCTCATCCCCATCCTGGCCCGCGGGAAGACTGGACTCCACCTCCGCATAGCAGATCCAATCTGGGAAGAAGCATAAAACAACCTTTGCCAGCAAATTAGGTGTAGACAAATGCAACATTTTTGTGCTGGCCTGGAGTGGTAGTCTCACTGGAGATCCGGAAGCTGCTCGGGTTGTGGCTCGTTCCAGTGTGAAACTGGGGGAAACAGCAGGGTTATATGCAGGGTTGAATAGGTCTCAGCTCCCTCTTGTCCCAGCAGAGCCCCTGATCAGCCACGATGGGGTGAGGGAGGAAATAGCTGTGGTGGCATTTCAGACTTCCTTGAGACAGGTTTAAATCGCAACATAACACAGCTACAGGATGGCTTCAACGCGTGTGATCTACTTCAGCTGGATACCTAATCTGCCGAGGAGAAAACAGCCTTGTGCTTGGACAGCTATATAAAACAGAAAAGAATGGATGGACAGGAGAGACAGCAGAGGTATGGGGTCCCCCCACAGCAGTGCGAACTGGCAAGTGACTGACAATGCTGAGCCAGTTTTGGGAGCATTTGGACCTTGTGCTTCAGGGCTAATGGTCTACACATAAGATTTGAAGCTAGATAGTAGGAAAGGATTACTGTAGGCAGTCTATACTTTGGGGACTTTTCCCCCAAAAAGGAATTGCTGAGAACAGGACCACAGCTCATGCCTCTAAAAGAGATGCCGAGGATTATTATGCAAAAAAAAAAAAAAAAACATACATGTATAGGGGCAGAAGGGCTAACGCGGCTGGACTTCTCTCTGCACGGCGGACTCCAGTGCTCCACGCGGGTGCTGGCACGAGAGGCAGGGGAAGCATGCAGAAGAGCGTGCATGCATTTTCGGGAGCTGGGAGCATAGGAGGGGGTGTTGCTGCGTAGCTGGGGGTATATTTAGGCACAAAGAGTGTGCCTGGGGTGGGAGGAGAGAGGGGGCGGCGGCGCTCACGTGAGTCACGGCGGCTCCAGCATGCCTCCACACACACGCCTGCCGGGGTCTGCTTGGCGGGGGCCGTCCTGGGGACGGTCCTTGGGGAGCACGGGCATCGGGATGGCTACGGCGGCCTGGCCACCGGCCGAGGCTAGGGACTGGGCACCCCAGGCCCCCATCTTCCTCCCCGTGAGCCAATGTGCATGGGTGGGAGGTAGGTGGAGGGACATGCAGACTGCAACATGGCCTCAGTTGGCCTGGCCTGTGCTGGCACAAGAGCTCGCTTGGCATCCTGAGCTGGCAACAGTAAATACGAAATCCCATTTTTTTCCTCCACATAACCCCAGCTCAAACCATGTCCCTGCCTCAACAGAGGCCATACCTGCTCAGAAAGGTCCTTTCTCAGCATCCTTCCATGTATAGGACAGCTCCTAGGGAGCCCTGGCCAGCACCAGCACAGCTCCCCTCTGCTGGACGATGCAAGAAGAGGGCCGGGGTCAGGGCACTTGTGGTCACTACTTCTTACAGGTGGTCAACGATCCCCATCTACTGCCTTGCACAGAGCATCACCGAACCATGGTGGTCAGAAGATGTGTCCCCAAGTAGTCCTGATCATGCTGGGATCATGCTAACATCTCCAGAGCCCCAAGCTGTCTTCCCAGGATGCGGTGAAGAGCCGCAGAGGACCTAGGTATTGGGTGGCTGCTGATCCCTCACCTCAATCCAAAGCACGCAGCATTGTGAGACAGGACTCCCTCCATCCTGTGACAGGGTGCCAAGCTATCTCGAACCCAGGAAGAGGGCAAACACCCGAGATTAGTCCATGTGCCCCTACCCAACGGGGAAAGGGGCTGCATTCATCATATCCCAAAGCATCTGACACTGGGGTCTGGCCAAAGACAGGCAACTCCACGCTGCAGCACTGGCGTATGAGGACGGCCAGGCACCTCAGCTCTGGCTGTCCAGCAGAGAAAAGCTACCTGAGCATTTTTCCAGCAGATTTGCTGTTTTGCAAGAAATATTTTTAGGAGCAGCCCAGGAGGTCTGGACACCCCAGATACTTCCATGCGTGCAAAGGCCAGCTGATCTTTCTTCTTAATGAAAACAAAAGCTAGCCGTAAAGCCTGCCAAAAAACAGAGTCCGAAAAGACAAAAGACAGCCAGGGGATAGGTGTCAATAAAGCAAGTCTTACGGAAATGCATAGCGTCAGTATAGCTACTGACTTCCAATATATCTCCACAGCTACTTTGGTTGGGGTGACTGGGGCTGGGTGGGTATAGCCATCCCATGCATTTGTGCAACATATTTCCAGTATCAATGTAGAACATTTCAAAGAAATAAGGGTTTTGTGTTTTCTTTCCTTCCAAAGGGTGGCAGGATGCAACCGCCTCTTCATTTTAAACAACTTTGAGCCAAAAAATCACCCGGGGAGCCCTTCTGGATGCAGTATAAGGACTGGAGGTGCTCACGCATCCATACCAGGAAGCACACTGCAGGGCACACTAAAAATTTACCTGATGGATGACCCAGCTCCTCCCAGGAGCTCAGGTTCAGCTATGAGTAAGCTCAGGGAAAGGGCTTGCAAGAGCTCCCGTTTGGCCATCCTGGGCATCCAACCTGATGACATTGCCTGGTTGTGCACAGGGGCTGGGCCATGCTGATTTTTCCCCACTGGTGCGGCTGTCATTTCTGCAGGCTGCGATCTGGAACAGCAGGACCTCATGGGGATCTGGTGATGGAAGGGCTGCCTGCAGCAGCCATACACTTGCTCCAGTACAGAGCTGAGCACTGACAGTGCTATTAGCCATGACAAAATCCACCCGGAGCTTGGGCAGAAAGCCCAAACCAAGGGCAGCTGATGAGTGACTCAGGGGATGGAGACGAAAACTCTGCTTGGTCACACAAGACGACCAAGCTCAAAGTTTTCGAAATATTCAGTGAAAGCAAAGCTCAGGAAGGGAAAGTTTGCATATAAGCTGAGGCCTGAGCGCTGACCCTGCTCATGCCACAATGCCCAGCGCCACTCAGTATATCCACTTGTGTCAGGCCTAATTTAACCCAATGTACTATGGATATAACCCATATGCAGCAACTTCTTCCTTGAGAAATAACTCGTGGGAGAGACCTTAGAGCTGAAGGAACAAACTCCAGACGACACCTTACCGACACAGCTATGCTCAGCGTCTGCCTGCCCATGCGGCCAGTTACTCAAACTTTGCAAAAGCTGTCACGCCACTCACAAAGAATTGCTTTGCTGCCAAGCCATCAGCGTTGTTTCTGAAGCCAGAGTCAGCCCTCTGCCCTGGGGCTGTCCCACTGGAGCCATCCCTGAGCTCTTCCCCAGCTCCTCGCACTGTTTGCAGCACCGCTGGGGCTTTGCTGAGTGATCTTGCAGCTGTGTGTTACAGCACCGCTGAGCCTGCAAACACGACACTCTTACAACCCACGGAGGGATGCGACAGCCGCTGCTGAGCGCAGCCCAAGCCGGCACTAATCAGAGGCAGTGCACAAGACAGCGATGTGACATGGCCCTAACGTTTGCACATTAGCCACCGGCGCACCGAGGCAGCCCGGGAGTGCTGACCTTAGGGACAGCTACAGGACCCACCTGCATCTGAAAAGGGAGACGGAGGCCACCCTCTCAGAATGGGATTTCAACAGAAAATGCCTCTGCATTTGCATGCTGTTGATGCAGCCGCTTACATCTGAACCAAATTCACTTTAAGAAACAATCCAAAGCCCATCCCAGATCTAACCCCTGTCTGATCTGCGGAAAACTTCCCAGTTTGAAGCAGTAATGAGT
Organism: Struthio camelus; assembly: GCF_040807025.1. Lineage (NCBI taxonomy): Eukaryota > Metazoa > Chordata > Aves > Struthioniformes > Struthionidae > Struthio > Struthio camelus. Next base: position 23,926,722 of record NC_090953.1, read on the forward strand.
CGAACTCAGGGCTATCTGTCAGGATTAATGACCCCTGGCTCCTGAGAGAGTTGATGGCCCGAGGCATAGCTGAGGGGCATTAACTTCTGCCAGCCGTTAATTCCTCCGGAAAGGTCCAGTGCCCAGAATTTTATTGCTGTTCAAGCCCCTTTCTTGCCAATTAAACCAGAAAAGCAAATCTCAAGCCCCACAACCCCTGCAAAGCTCTCTCTGAGCCTGGCAGCTGTGTCGCAGCAGAGAAGGTGTTTGAATGGACAGAGACAGCAGCCTTTGAACAAAAAGCAAAGAAACCCCCCTATATCCATTAGTGGCTAAAAATAACTTTCCCTGCTGCAAGCCATGTGCTGGAGAGCATGGCTGGTTCGTGGGAGATGGGACTGTGGGTTGTCCCGAGCCCCAGCTGCTTTCTTCTCAGCCTGGCAAATGCTGCATTCACTGAGGCCGCTTTCCCTCGGCCCCCATGGACAAGCCAGTCCCTGGCACAGCCCAGAGATGGGGATGGCCACAGACGCTGGGGAATATGGAGGCACAGGCGGAAGGAGGCCACCAAGCCTGCCTGAAACCGCTCTTGGGAGCTGGAGTCTCTATGGAGTCATCGCAGGCCATGGCCCAGCAGCAGGGCTTGGGCCAGCATCTACACCTGGCTTGGACTCCGTGAGTGAGGGCAGCCCATGTTGGAGCCATCCAGATTAGGGAAAGTCGTATTCTGCTGCATAAAGTCATCTTTTCTCAGCAGGTTGTGCCATTATGAACCCTGATGAAGCAGTTACACCTAAAGAAAATAAAATGCAAAAGCAAAGCAGCACTCTGACCATGTCTGACAACTGCATTGACCAGCAGCAAAATGGGTTTCTCCTAGGTCTAACTCCTAGAAAGTGAGATTGACAGGCCCCCAGGACACCTGCCTGGAAGCAATTTTCCGGTTATTCTGGAAGAGTCTTTCCACTGATTTCGCACTCCCAAGAGTGTTCAGAGCTCACAGTGGCAAAGAGATGGGGTGGAAGGAGATGACAAGAGACAGGGTCAGGGTCAACAAAGCAAAACCAGAACAGAGTTTATCATCTTGCCTCAGAATCAAAAATGCTCAGAGGCAGCCGCATCACTTGTTGAGAGCTCAGATTTTTAACATAACGCTAGTGAGAGAGGATGCTGCCTTGCAGACCCTCCTCAGACACCTTTGGCACTGCTTTGAGGGCAGGGGTCCGTGCCTGGTGGTCCAGGCCTTGACTGATGTGATAGGTCCAGCTCAGGTGATACTGTGGTGATGGCTTCAGTTCAAGACCACATGGAGACTGGAGATGTGGGTTAGGTCTGTTTAGATACCCATAAAATCTGGGGAAAGTATCAGCTGCTGTTGAGGTCACTTCACACAACTCTAGCTCAATACCAAATTTGTATCGAGAATGTATTTTCTTAAGAATAGGTTAGTTCTGCTGCAAGGCAAACTGCTCTTGGCACTGGCATCCTCCATCACTAGCTATGATCATGACAGCAACACGAGCAGCTCCCACCAGGGTAATCCAGGGGCTTTCACACACGAGACCCTACAACGAGAACTGGTAGGGAGGAGATTTCTGCTTCCAAAAAAAGAAAAAAAATGAGTGGCAGAGATGGCTTTGGAGTGGAAACCCATCCTCCTAGCTCAACCCATCCTTGGCAGCTGCCAGCCAGGAGCCCCCCAGGTGCTGCTCACAGTGGCCTGCAGGAGGGCTCCTGCTTTCTGCAACCCCCCACGAGGAGAATGGGTCCGTTTCCATTTCCTCCTTTCCCCTTTTCAGCGTTCCTGGGTCAGGCCTGGGAGAAGTCCAGGCTGTGCCAGCACACAGCAGACACCGTCAGTGATGCTCAGAGCAATGTCCTGTCCCTGGGGCCTCACAGGGAGCACCTGGGCACAGAAACCACCCAGCAGCTCCTTTCCTGCAGGCTGCCGGGGAGCTGGCAGATGCTAACTATTTTCCCTCTCTCTTCTGTGATACAAAAAGCCGTGACATAAAAAGCTCTTGCTCCCCTCATTCCCCTGGGCCACGTTTCCTCCCTCAGGAGGGAGCGTGTGAACCAGAACCATCTCACCTGGGACTTAATCGTGCTCTTGCTCACTCTTCAAACAACAGCGCTGCAGCCCGAGGCAGGGAAAGGAGAAAAAAGGCGACACGGAAAAGCCTCGTAGTGCCTGGTCAGCTCTGAAGCCTTCTCCTTCCCCTGGGCTCCCGCCCGGCTGCATTTACACTTCTAACGCCACAGCCCAGCCGCCAGCACCGTTCGCCGCTTCAAACAGCAGGCAGGCTAATAATGCATTTTGCAACTTTAGGAGAGCGGTTTATAAATTTTTGAGGAGCTTCTGTTGGCGGCGAAACAGATCAATGGCTCTAAGCAACGGCGGCCGCCGCAGACAAAATCAAGTTTGTGAGCAATTTGCAAATGCGGCTTTGATGTTGCTGCACTTACAACAGTTTCTAACGCTCCCCTGCCCCATTTCCCCGCTTGGCCCTGCCACCCTGCCTGCCTGGGAGGCAGCAAGATGAAGTCGCTCAGGGGAATACATCTCTACGCGCATGTTGGATGCATATAGATAAAAAGGGGCACGCATGCATGGGCTGGGCATGCACAGACAGGAGTAGCATAGCGAGTTGTTCCAGCTCCTTTCAACCCCAGCCTGGGCCAACCGCTGTGTACATCCCTATCCAGAGGTGCTTACGCGTGTACGCATAAGAGCTATTGCACACCCACGGATACGACTGCATGCGATTCCCATGCTGGCACATCCCCAGCTGGGTCTCCCCAGGGCTGCAGGGAGGGCAGGAGGGAGCCCGTGGTCCTCCGCCGGCCATGGCGGCGCAGTCCTTCGTGGAGAAAGGAGGGCCTGGGCCATGCCGGGGATGGAGATGCTTCTGTGCAAAGGCTTTGGAGGAGCGAGGCTTGCCTGGGAACAGAGACAAATCTTTGCAGATTACTGAGCATCCCAGGCAGCCGGCAGAGCTCGTGGCAGAGTCCGTGGCTCTGTTAATTAAGTATTTGAACAAATAGTCTGGGGAGAATAATGGCAAAAAAAGGATTTTCAAACTAGAAAGTAAAACACTGCCTTGCTGGAATCACCGAATCGGGACAGTTTGACACAGCTGGGACCTTTATCTCCTTCCTCCCTTCCCCCAGTTTTCCTCTGCCATGAAATGAAACCTCGCTGAAACTGCCTGATTTTGTGAAGCATTTCGGTGTTGACAGAACTTCAGATTCCGACAGGATGATTCCGCTGAAACGTCCCCAATCCTCCTCTGTCTATATATAGCTCTGTCATCTACTCATCTTCAAAGGCATCGCAAATGTTCCCGAAATCCCATCACGTGCCCAGCGGGGTAGGTACCTGGCTGAGGACCTGCTCGCAGCTGAGAGCAAGAGGTTGGGGAGGCATCAGTGATGCAGTAATCTGCTGCCCTTGTCCTCCCCTTAAAATTGAAGGGGAGACTGGGGGGGTCAGGGATACATGTAGGGACCTCAGAAATACAACAGCTTTGGGCACTAATACATGGGGCAGAGACCTTTACATCTCCTGGGGTTTATATACCACTGCCAGCAGCGCACACTGGGAAGGACTGCTCGGGAGCAAGGACTGGTGGCACCAGGGCTCAGGAAACATTTCCCATGGGGACCACGAGCTGGGACCTGTCCTCCAAGTCAGGCCACGACACTGCAAACTGAGCGAGCAGCCTAGGTTCAATCCAGAGGGCAGTTCCTGCTCCGAGGCTACGTGCTCAAACGAGCAACCGGCTGGTCAGCAGGGCTGGATTAGACCTGGGAGATGCATAGACCACCACCACGGCAAGCCTCGGGGATGCCAGAGGCTGCTCGGGGAACACTCACGCTCCGCCACCCAGACCAAGAACCGAAACCGAAGCCGCTCTTGTGACAAATCCTGCCTGCTCCCGCTCACTGTGTCCCTGTTGGCCCCTGGCTCCTGCCTGGGCCACGGTGCAGGAGGAAACACCGGAGAGGATGATCTGACTCGCACCCCGCTCGCTTTGTTAGTGCTGTCTGAGCTCCTCGTGGGTAAAGAAAGCAATAGGCCTTCCACCTGTTGCCTGCACCAGCTTCCCCTCACAGCCCGGACCCCCTTCCCCTTATCCTCAGCCTAATTAAATTCAGGACAAGCTCTTCCTCGAAACAAAGACGAAAGGGGGAGGTTTGTGCTGTTCTGCTAACGCTGCTGCCATTTGCTTTATGAATCTCTTTTGCATCTGGCAGCCCCCGAGCGCTGCATTTGCATTGCAGAGAGGGTCCCGCAGAGGAGAGCTTCGGCCCCTGCAGGCACGCGCAGAGGAGAGCAGCCCCAAGGGCCAGCAGGAGGAAGGGGTCCAGGCAGGCGTCTTGCTCATCAGGGCGCTCACGTGGTGCTCCAAGGAGTTGCCGGCTCCCGAGGAAGCTCTTTACCTTTGCAGCGGATCCAATTTAACATGCTACAGAAGTCGCAGCTTTCGGGAGATTTGAGATGCTTTTCTCAGGCGCGGAGCACAGGGCCCAGCTCCAAAGCACAGAGCTGGCTTTGCCCTCACCGCTTTTCACACTTCAAAGAGCTCTCCGGAGCAGCAAGGTAGAAGCTGGCGTGGCCATGATTACATTGACAAATGCTCCAAGCAGGCGCTCGGTAAAAGCCAGTGTCCTGCACAGTGCATTTCGAATCGATGCTCAGCAGCGAGGATGCAGCCAAAGTGCAAGCAGACGGGATGGTCCCCTCTGCTCAGAACCCCTCAAGCAGCCCCACAGCTCCCCAGCACCGTCTCGGCACATCACATCAGGAAAACCGTGCCTTGCAGAAGATAGTATGTACCGACCCTGAAAACTGGTGTCCCCAAGAGGACCTGAGGGTCTTGGCACACGATGGCAGCAGGACCTCAAGGGGCGAGGAGCGGGGAGTGCAGGGACTCCGGCTGGGGTGCATCTTACTGCAGTCCCCTCTGGTCATGAAAAACCAGATTTGCCCCATTTTCCCTGATTTGCTGCCCAACCTGGGGCTCAGCACTGCAAACAGAACCACACAGAGTTTCCTGCCAAAAACACTCGGACCTTCCCACCTCCACTCTGAATACGTAGCTGTGCTATAAATGTAATGTTTAATTACTTTTCTCAATTTCTCTTTAAAGTTTAATTTTAATTCTGCAGTGCTAAATGAGGTCTCGCAGTATCAATTTGGAGCAAAGCAGAGTTACACAGAGAAAAACGCCCCAGCTAAGCGTGGTTATTTAAAAACAGCTCAGTTCTTCCTCACTGAATTGTCCAGCTGTTCCAGGGGAACCCGCAGCGGGTTTCAGCACATCCCACAAAGCAGCAGCGCCAGCTGGGCAGTGGCACTTTCCTTGTTCCCAGTTGTCTGCTTTGCTTAAAAGCGAAAAGAAACCGCTAGCCACCTCGATGCAAAACTTGTATGAGTGACCTTCTGAAAGCGCTGGCTGCTAGGATGCCAGCGGAAAAAAAGAAAAAGTCAAAGTCTGAGGTCCTCAGGGCTAGCCACAAGCACCTGCTAGCAAAGGTATCATACAACCCCGTTCCTAAAGGGATCAAATTTCTTCCTAAAATCAAATGGCTACTTGCTGTCCCCAAACTGCCAAGGGTGTTCCAAAAACTTTCCCGACAGCTGGAAACCTTTTGCTAGTTTTTTAACCCACACGTCCTAAATGGCTGTACTGCAATTTACTGTTTATCTTGTTTCATCCGCAAAAGCACAAATGCACATAGTGTTTGCTTCCCACAAACTTAAAAGCTGCTTTATGGCCCATACAGGAAGAGACTGCTGTTTGCATTATAACCATACGATTCAAAAAGCTAGAATTTGGTACTTCTGAATACTTTCATATATATATATATATATATATATATATTAAAAACAATAAAATTTATTTTTCCCCTCTCTGTTTCAAATCAGAGTTAAAGTTTTATTGCACATATCTGCTACACTTTGCAGCACGCACATTTGTATAATTACTGAATATAGAGTTGGTGATTGTACTCGCTTCCACAGCTTCACTTGAGTTGCCAAGACAGGGCTGGAAATGCTACGTGCCCAGGCTCTTTCGCGAGCTTTCCAAAGCTTCTCACCCCAGAAATGCAGGGGAACGGCTTGTCAGAAGGGAGGGAGACCTTGGGTGAGGTGATGAGCCAGGAATCCTAATAAAAAGTCCAGCTTCAGCCTTGGAAAGGTAGAAGCGGGGGAGCCGAGCAGAAGAGACAGCTGAAAGGAGCTAGTTGCGATAGCACGTGCAGGTGCACCCTGCTTCTCCTTCGCTGCCAGGGTGTCCTTCCTCTCCACCTTTCTATTTGCAAGTCTGCTGTGGAAGAGTATAATTATTAATAACTAAAATAATTCTGAGTGTAATTAGAGCAACTTTTGGATCCCAAAAGCTCTAGCTGAAGACCTTTCAGCTACCTCTATGCTAGTGAAAGGAGTAGGGCCCTTCCCTAAACGTTCAGTGCTCCCACGCTGTTTCCACCCCAAATAAGCAGCAAGCAAAGTACTGCAGAGTTCGAGGTTTGTGCAGTTTCTGGCTTTTTCATCCTCATTAAAGCATGTAGTCAGGGGCTAGGCTCATTTCCGTCAAGATGCCAGCGGGGCTCAGAGGAAGGCTTTCCTGTCGGTGGCTGAGGCTTCCAGCCACGCTACCAAAGCCCCTTTGCCCAAGCCGGGACGCCACGCCACCCTCGCCGCTCTGCCCGCTGGGCTCCCCTGCTCAGGAGCCTACCCAGAGCCCCCCAAAACACAAGTCACCCCGAGAAGGAGGGCTGGCTGCAGCGGGGGGAACTGCAGGCTCTAAAAAGCAGCTGCATCAAGCAGCCGGAGCGCAGAGAGGAGCAAAAGAGCTGGGCTCGGGGCTTCCCTGCACGACAAGGAGCGCGGAGGGCTCCCAAGGTGACCCTGCAGCCCTGCGAACTGGCACTCGCTGGCGATTAATAATAGAAAGCCAAACCGCTAATTGGCACCGCGTTGAAACGAGCTCTCCGGAGCCGGACAGCAGATTCAAAGCGAGGAAGGGAAGAGCCAGACCTCAGCTGCACGGAGAGGGATTAACGCAGTAAAGCCAGAGCAGCCAGGTCTCTGGGATGAAATCCGGCTTCGTCGCCTCGGCTAGCTCAACCCCCTGTCCCTCGGCGGCTGCCGCGTTTGCCTCCAGCCCGGTTTTGCCTCGCCGCAGCTGCCAAGTTTCGCACAAAGCCGTGCCTGACCTTTAGCGTGAATCATTTAATGGAAGGCGTTTGCAGACATGCAAGCCCCTGGCACACACTTCCGCTTTATAAAACCCTGGGTGTCAATTCAGCGTTGGCCAAAGGGATCAGACCAATAGCCCCAGGGAGGGCAGCGTTCAGCTTAATCACAGAGGAGGTGTTGGACCAGCGTCCTAAGTCGGACAAGCTTCCTAACGTGGGCTGCGGAGGCCAGGCTGGGATGGAAAACTGCATCCTGAAGCGCACAAGCCTTTTCACCAATGTTGCTGTTTCTGGAGAGATTCAGGGCTTTTCTTTACAGAAAGCAAAACATCCAAACCTGTAAGATTTGGAGAAAACAGGTGGATCTGGAAACACTGTGTGGTGAGAGCAGAAAAAGCAGATGCGGTGAGAGAAGGGGAAAAAAAAGCGCCACATAGTGGGATGTGCCACTAGGAAGCGGCTCGGCTGGCCGGCTGGGTTTTCTGCAAGCAGTTTGGCAAGGACCACCAAGAGAAGCCCTGGTGGCTCAGCACAGGCTCTGCTGTGGATGGACAAAACGGCCTTTGCGGGGCAAAAAAAGAGCTTTCTCTGAGAAACCAGACATGCATTATAAAACAGCACTTGCTTCCCATTGAAATTTTGGATCCGAGGTTAAATTACTGGAGAATAGCCAAAACAAACCCATTTTTGGTGGGTTTTTTTGGTCCAAAAATCAGGACTTCCCCCCAAAATAGAAACAATTGGCCAGCCAGCTCTGCTTTCTATGCATACTTTCCGTGATAGTAGACCCGAGTCCTGGTGTAGGTTTGATGGGATCTTGCTCCGGGGAGATGCTGCCCCCTGACCTAAGCACTCTCCCAGCACCACACACAAGGACATCACACGTCACAGCCACCAATGCAAGTATTTCTACTGTCAGCTCTTTACCAAAGCAGGAATAAAACCAAGGCTGTGGAATAAGACATTTTCTACTGAAAAAAACAGTCTGTTCTACTGAAAAGCTTTCTCCCTATCACTCCAAGTCCCATGCAGGCCATTCTGTCCGTGCATGATGTATAATACTCATCAAAAAGTCAGCCACCTCCTGGGCATGTCAGGCAGCAGTGTCCTGCTCAAAAACACTGGCCAGCCCATGACACGCTGTTGGGATGATGCAATGACCCCACAACACGTTTCCGTGGCGAGCTGTGTTGCCAGCTCCTTTTCCTGCCCGAGGCAGACTTCTCCACAAAGCCAGAAGGCGACGCTAGCCCCCCGTGCAGCTGAATTGATCTCTCCTTCAATAAGGCACTTTTTGTTGTAATCTGCCCCCAGGACAGGAGGAAACAGTCATGGTCCAAGCACAGGAGCACACACACTTGGAGCCCGATGTCCCCCTTCCATGGCAGCAGGAGCTGAGCAGTGCAGCCAGCAGCAAAGAGCTGCGATTTCTCATTCATTGAGCACAAAGACCTTTCAAAACTGAGTTTCCTCCCAGTTTGCTGCTGTACTCCTAGGGGATGAGGTTATGGAGCTGACCTGTAACGAAGGACCAGCATTGAGCCTGCCACGTGTTTGACCTGCTGCATCCCTGTGCTGCCTGATGCCCTCAGGGACTGAAAGCCGCCAGCCCCTTGCTCTGGCAAAACCACTCAGCCTGTGGACCTCAGAGGACCCGGTGTCCCCTGCAGTTTGGAGGCAGATCTCAGGGGCTGCCCAGGGCGCCCTGTGTCAGCTGCGGTGCCGGAGCCTCTGCAGTCCCAAACACTGAGAGCTGGTGAGACCTGACCAGTCATGCTTGCAGGCATCTCCCTTCTCCAAGTGCAGGCTGTCCTACTGCCCATGATGTTACTCTGCAATTTCTTCTTCTTTTTGTTAAATCTGCATTTTCCAGTGGCGAAAGAAGAACAACCGAGCGTTTTTTCTCCTGAGATTTTTTACCCACCCCCCACTGGAGTCAAGTGAATCTTTCTGACATCCCCACACCACAAGCCTCTGATAGCTCCACTTTCTCTCTCCCAGACTCTCCCTCTGCTCTTCTAGCCCCAGGATCCACTCCAGCTCTCCAAAGCATCACCATTTTTAAAATGCAAGGCCTGCTCCACAGCCCTCTTCATATCTGTTTTGCTGCACTACCGCATCCTTTACAATCTGTCCAGAAAACACCTTCCTGAGCCAACTGACAGCCGTGCCTCTGCCTTCCTTCCATTTTTGCTGGGCATCAGCAAAGGGGTTGACTCACAGCCCTCAGGACAGTTGTCTTCCCACCCTTCCTTAGCTGTCTAACTGGGCTTTGCAATAGGGAAGGTTCATCTGCTCATATGGCAATTGCTGAATTTTACAGCTCAAGGACACATAATCAGTGCTGAGCGGCTTTAAAGTGCCAGACAATCAATCGTGGTGGCTCAGCACTGGCTTCACAAACAACTGAGTCACCCCTGCAGAAGGGGCAGGACTTACTATGACCATCTCCACCTACCCCATCCCTACAGCCATCTCTGCACACCCCATCCTGCCTGTCTGCAGTGCATACCCCAGACTCATCCTGGCACCACAACTCAGCGTGCAAAGTTGTGCTGTATTTTCCAGGGACTGGGCTTTCAGGGTAGGTCCCAGCAGCCTGCCAAGAAGGCAGAGGAGGAGGGAGGAGACAATTTGTCAGAAGAAATCGCATCTGCGGGGAAACGAAGCCATGTAGAGCCATGGCTGGGAGGCTGCACAGGGGAGCTGGGGGCCTCTAAGGTTTTGTTTTCATGACTTACAAATTACGAAGCCTTCGGGAATCACCGAGATGCTGTATCCAGGCTGGCAGCCAGTCTTGTACTACATCCCTGCGCTCTCCTTCATGCACGAGGCAGGCTTGAGCCCACTGTTTCAACCCTGCTTGCCAGGGGGAGGAACACATTTTGCACCAGAGGAATGGCAGGACATAATTAATGCAACATGTATTAATTAGAAAGCAGGGATTAAGGGTGAGGGTTAGACAGCCCTTTGTCACAGCTGCCAAGAGATGTAGTAGTACTAGGGTTTGGAGGAGCTTTCACCATCACCTCCAGCTTCCAGAGGGAGCAATTGCAGAGCTGAGAGGGGGCAGAAGGGGCAGATCTGTGAGCAGCTGGGCAACAGCGAGAGGGAAAGAAGGGGCAAGGGAAGGGTTTTGGGTTGGCGGATGCCCAAGCAAAGAGAGATGAAGATGGGCTCAGGGCCACAACGAAGTGAGGTGAACGAATTCAGCCCCATCGGGGCCAGGAGAGAGATGTGCACGCGGAGGTGAGGCTGCGTGAAGGTGACTCATAGTGTCAGTCAACCCAACACCCGTTTTTGGACACTTCTGCGCTCCCACCACCTCTAATGCTCCCATCCAATCCTTTCACAAATCCTCATTTCCCCTCAACAAGCCGAAATCTTTGCTTATTACCCAATTGCTTAACCTAGAGCCACGGAGCCCTCACGCAGTCATCAGCTGAACTTCGGGTTTGTCTCCAAACCAAAGGAAATTAGTCAGGGTATTTGATCCACATATTCTTGTGGCGTGATTTCTCAAAAGTGGGAGGCAAGGACTTCTGCCTTGCCAAAGGAGGTATCACCCCCTTCCCCCCCCCCCCCCCCCCCCACATAACAACGCCGACCAGCAGCAAAGAATTTTTTTGAATGGGAGGGAAAAAGGACATGTTTAGGTTATTTGTGCGGAGGAAAAACAAACAGTACCTTTTCCTGCTGTTTGCATGCTGCTTTGATCTTTACTTTGTAGTTACCATAGTGACAAATAAAAAAGGCATAGGTGGAATAAATTACTGAAAGTTGACAACATCCTATACATGTTTCTACAGCACAAAGGAGTGTGACCTGCAAACATCCCTCAGATTTCTGAGAGCCACTGTTGCAACAGAGACTCAGCTTCAATGTACAGCTTGCACTGAGCATTTACACTATGTCTCATAGTGGTGTGATATTTATGTATGTTTTGGACTCCCAGTAACGGAGGTTTCTGTGTATTTCATGGACCAGACAAGCTTGAGGCTTTGCCTTGTTTGCAAAATTAATATCCGTAACGCTGCAAATTGCTATGGCCTGGTCCAGGGAAAGGCAGATAAACCGTATCATCCTCCATACAGGACTGGAAGGGACTTGGGTGCTAAGGCGGAGGAGCAGTGAAAGGGATATGAACCAGAAGAGAAAGAGAGCTTGGAGGCAGACTGCATCTGATGGCCCCCATGAGAACATCCCCATCCTCTAATAAATTGCATTTATCAAGCTGCTCTGAGATCTGGACTAGTAAAGCATCAGGCCAATGGAAAAAAAAAAAACAATGTACAAAGCTGTTTTTACCAAAAAGTAATGCCACTAATTGCATTACTTTTCTCTGGACCAGCTGAGTAAAGGCAAAGGTTTCCAGCCCAGCTGCAGTGACCCATCATGGTGGAGCCAAGCAACCATGGGCTCCTCCAGCCAGTGCCCATCCAGCTGCACTGCCTGGATGAGCAGAGCACCCAAAGTCATGTAAAGCACCCAAATAGTCAGTTCTCGCAAGCCTCACCTTAGCCCAAGGAACAGATTCGCTGGAAATACAGCGTGTCTGCCAATATTTGCACCTAATTTCCCTTTGCTGGGATAAAGCAGACAATGGAGCTGCCCTCCCAGGCCCGCGGCCAAAGGTCCTGGCTTTGGGACAGAAAATTATTACTGATCCAAAAAGCACAGAAACTTAGGAAGTTTCCCTTTCTGCTAGAAACCTCCTGGGAACCACCAGCCCAAGCCAGTTTCTTCCTTGCTGCTGGAAGACAAGATTTACAAATTGAGCAACCTTCGTCCTGGCTGCTCGTGTCTCTATTAATTGGGGTGACCTAACCCGGAAGGCACCCGCCTTTCCCCAACCACCTCTGCCAGTACCTTCGTACTTGCTTTATGCTAAGCAAGGGTGCAAATGCCATCACAGGCACAACATTCAAGGTACTGAAATTTGGGACTCTGCTCATTCACCCTTATGGACAAGGCACAGTGCATACATACAACATACCTGGCCTGCTTGAAAGGGAAAAGTCAGTAAGGAGAGGGTTTTTCTGGCCCTCAATCAAGCCATTTCTGTAAAGCCTTGCTGCGCGCACATGCCTGCCCCACCAGGTCCCCTGCTGGGACGTTGCAGGGCACAGGAAAGAAACCACAGAGCGAGACACCCCGACCGGCTCCCATACCCGTCACCTTCGGACTGGCTTGCTTCTCTCCCACTGAGATGCAGACCTGGGGAACGGCCAGCCAAGCACTTTGGCTGCAAAGAAGAATAAGATGATATCGCAGGCTGTGACTACCATGATTTTACCTTCTATGGGCGGTTGGAAATGTCATTCTGGTGTTCAACGGATGCACGATCCTGGAGTAGAGCATACGGGTCATGTTGCACAACTAACGCAGTAGGCCAGCCCGGCCATTTCTGCTTGGAGCCGGGAGAGTTTTCAGGAATGAGATGGTTTTACAGGTTTTCATCACGATGCAGAAGGACGTGCTGCCATCGCATCCCCGAACGTGGGGCCCAGCCCTTCCCACCGTCTCTCCCTTGTGATGGCTGCGGCACTAAAACAAATACCAAGGGTTCCAAGAGACTGAGATGCAACCTACCATTGGCAATGGCAATATTGCCCCCTTGCTTTTTAACAGTGCCAACCAGCTGTTCCTCCTTCCAGCCGCAGTGACCAGCACCAGCTCTGCCTTTGAGATGAGGAAACGGAGATAGCAAGGCCCCCAAAGCCACAGCTTCTTATGTTCCCACTGATCAAACCACCGAGGTATTGGCAAGACTTTGACCCCAGCCAGCTACCTAAGACAAATGGCAATGAGATGGGACTCAGGATTTCTGCCTTTCCCCAGATCCACCTGCCTTCAGAGCAGTCCCTACTGTAGCCACTGAAATCCTGCTCTGCCTGAGGCCAGAAAGCATGAAGGGCAGAAAGAGTTGTCATCTACCATGGCAAAGGTTACTGCACCTATCTAGCAGGCAGGGACATGGAGAAGAGCAGATGAGGACTCTCCTCAAGGTCACAGAAATGCAGAAAAAGTCTGAATGAGGGACCGGCCACTCTTGAACACCCGTTAACTCCTTTCAGCCTGCAAGCAAACTCTCCCACCAAGCCAGGAGCAGGCGTTAACCTCAGCGGAGACAAATGGCGATGCGTGGGAGGTAGCCGTGCTCCAGAGACACGGCCAGTCTTGGCTGGAGTTTACCAAACCCTGTCTTGCTTTGGTGCTGTTGACATACAGCTCTTAAGTCAATCCGCGCACAACTAATATGCTACATCTGCTGTGTATTTTGCTTGTCGTTTGTTTGCTTTAGTTCTACTGACTCTCTCCCCGCACTCCCTGGTAAGCTCTAATGATGTGCAGCGTCTGCTGTTGTTGCACCATTACGCAGCGATAATCTTTGGACAATTATTTGCTGGATTCACACGGCTGCTGGATGAAATGGTGCTTTCGCCGGCTGTCGGTTATGCATTTTTCCAAGCTGAAGCCAGACTGCGGGGAACCATCCTGGCAGCAAATTAAGAGTGGCCAATGCCAGGAACATCCTATGGAAGTATCAGAGGCTTCAGAACTCGTTAGGGATGGGCGTCGTTCGTGCAGAGTTAGGTCCTAGCGTGCGACGGGAGCATCTGCACCCACAACAGGAGACAGGGACAAGTCCCAGGCACTCCGGTCACCTCTCCTTCTCAGATGGGGCAAGTTATCCCTGCACGGAAAGGAGGGGTTTTATGGGTAGGTTGCAGAGAAACCGCAAGTGATACTGTTTTGCAAAACTATCTCTCTAGATTCACATTTAAACAATTTTTTTATATCCACACTTTGTTTCTAAAGATTTCTTTTAAAGAGAAATGACAGGGTATTCTAGTTTTTATTTTTCCTTAACGATTTGAAGGAACAGGTCTTTTCCTAAGCCAGACTCACGGAAAAAGAGGTGATAAGGCCCTTAGCAGGTCACAGATTGATTCTTCACCCCAAGACACCATCAAATCCACAGCCCTGGCAGGCTAAAGGTGGCTGTGGACTCTCCCCCTCCTCCTGGCAGCCCCTCTGGAGCCCCAGCCTTCCTCTCCTCCCTTCTCTCCTGGGCCGCTCTGGGAGGCCTGGCTGAGCAGAGATCGCCCTTAAGGGAGTCATCTTTCCCCCTAAGCCTGTTCTCTGGGCTGCATTCACCATCCATGGAGTTCAGGGTCCAAGCTGTCTCCCCAAGGAGACACACGTAGAACTGGGCTGCTGCAGCCTTCCCTTGGCCCTCTTCTCCCCAGGGGCCCAGGGCACCCAAATCTCACCAGGTGAGTCCTACCATGCACCAGCTCACAACCCTCTAACTTAGCATGGCCCAAAGATCCTGGTCATTTAGTTCTCACTGCACTCTAAGGTTAACTCTACCACCACCATGCCCAGAGCTCTAGGGCAGGAGAAAGGCCACATCCTGACCATCATTGCTCTGTTGCAGGACGTGTTCGTTCGGTGCCCTGCGCTGACAGCTGCCAGCGGCTGCCCCAGCATGCTTCCAGCGCTAGCACCCGGCACCCTCCTTCCAGCCAGGCTGGTGATCAGACTGTCATGCTCTGCTGCACCACCACACAGGGACTCACCACCAGGGTGCTCACATGCCCTGCAGGTGCTCTGCAAAGCTCGAGAGCAGCCCCGGGCGCCTGGCTGCAGCCACGCTGGCCCTGGGCTCAGCCAGCTCCCCCCTACCTGCCCTATAGCACAACAGGGGAAAACAGCCTGCGTAAAGGGATTTCTCCAGCTTGCAGAAGGAGTGGCTGGAGTTAGGACTCCAGGTCCAGCTCTGGGGGAAATAAGATAGGGAAGTTCAAAGCAGAGCCTTACAGGAGAGGAAGGGGATGTTTCTAAACCACCAGGTAGGCTTCGTTAGGCTGTGGCTGTCAGGGCAGCTGGGAAAATAGTTCAGGCTGCTGCATTTAAGCTTTTAGCCTCAAAGACACAAGAAGTAATTGTTACTGTTATCATTTTCAAACAAACCCTCAGAAGCTAATTTTACTTGGGGGGCTCTCCCAGAACATCGCAGAGAACTTGGTTGCAAATCAAAACAGCTGGTACTTTACCAGCGCTGTAATCTTCCCTCGCCGCCTCTGCTATTCCTTTAATTAGAGACAGAGGTCCTTTGTCTCATGCTAAATCTCTTATTGTGCTCTCAGTTGCGTGACTCTGTTTCATTTTGACGGCTGGTCATTTTTACCAAGTTTGCTCCTGCATGCACCATTAGCCACGTTTCAGGCCGTTACGGTCTTAGGCAGCATCCCCTTCTGCGCACCATGTGCGTTGCTGCACATAAAGCCTTGGATATGCTCTCCCAGCGGATGCAGGAGCACTTTCAGGAGCTGGCGCTGCATTGCTATGGCTAGTCCGGGCATCACGGACACATGGTGTCAGAGGAAAGCGCAAGGTTTGGGACTCGTCTTGTTCAAGAGGCCTCGCTTTAAAGCCTCTCGGTGTAGGGAAAGCACCCAAGACGTGTAGCAGGACCCTGGTGGGGCGAGCGCTGGAACGGTGATGGCGCAAGCAGCATCTCCCTGCCCTGACCTGCGAGCCCGGCCGGGGGAAGCGAAGCCGCGTGGGGACCGGGGCCGCCCTCTGTCACAACGGCTGGGGGATGGCTGGTGAGATCTGAGCCCCCTTTGAACGCCTGAAAAGCCGATGTTCGAAAAGCCCAGGTGAGGAGAAGAAAGAGCAGGCGGCGGAGAGAGCCCCCCTCGCCGCGGCGGAGATGAAAGCCCACCGCGCGGGAAGCCAGCGGGCAGAGGAGGCACCTACCTACCTTCCTCAAACAGGAGCAAGCCTCAAAAGAGTCATCTTGGGAGACGGGGGGGGGTGCAGAAAAAGGTTGAAGTGACATGCAGCGAGGCCGGTAATTGCAGCAGGCAGCTTTGAAGCCTGTCGCTGCTCAGCAGAGGTGGCCGGGCTTGGAGATTTGCGGATGGCCTTGGCAGCAGCGAGGGGAGCACAGCCGAGCCCCACGGACACCGCGACCGAGCGTCCACCGGCCCTTCTCCAGGGCCACGAGCGGCAGGCAAAGCCGTGTGGCCAGCATTAGGGGCCCAGCTTTTTTTTCCCCCCTCCCAAAAAAAGAAAAGGCAGCTCTGCATGGATTTACCATCCACTCCTCGTTTCCAGGTCAGAAAGGAGAGAGGAAGCACTACTCGTTCAGCCCTGGAGCCTTTCTGCTCCAAGACACATTAACGGCTTATGGAGACAACCAGCTGTAAGCATCTGTTCCCCCATTACATGCCATCACTACCAGCTTAACCCGTCCTCGAACGGCCTGACTAAGACCAGGAGAAACAACTCCACCTTGACAAATGCCTGATATTTGGTTGCAAATCAAAACAGCTGGTACTTTACCAGCACTTTAATCTTCCCTTCCTGTCGGCAACGCAGGGGCAGAGCTACCACGACCCATTTTATTCTAGCCCGGCTGCCCGCAGACCGAGTCGTCCGGTTCGTGTGGGCATCGCGAGCGGGGCCAGCCTGTGCAACGCGGCTTCCCGCGCGTCGGGAGGAGGGAAGGGGGAGGCAGCAAGCCGGCCGCGCGCCCCAGCGCTCGGTCCTCCTGTCACCGCTCCCATCTCGGCTTTAATCCTTCCCGTTATTGCAACAGGATATGAAATTGCTGGAGGGGCAAGCGAAGAGATACCACCGACGTTACACAGTTTCCTTTCATTACTCATGATTAAACGCATCATTCCAATGACTATCTCCAAAAGGGGGGGGGGGGGGGGGAAGGCTGTACCGAATACAGCACGTAATGCTCTCTAATCACAGCAGCAAGGACGGCCGGGAAAAAGAGAAAACGAGCCAGACCGTTGTGCAGAGACGTCTGACAGGAGAATAAAATCGTGGTCGTGGAAGAAAAAGCGGAGTCTGCTTTTCAACAGCCGCCACTGATATTCAGATGTCTAAGTGGTCTGGGCAGTTTGACAAGATTCCCCGAAGCAGAGTGCACTGCAGTGATTGACGAGGCCCTAAGCAGCTCCTGGTCGCGCAGAACGGGCATTTTCCTTAAAGACCCTGCTGCTGGAGTCAGGTGCTTCCCAGGGAACTTCCACCACCTCTGTTTTGTGTTTAGTCAGCCACATCGGGCAGCTACCGAGAAAAATGTCGATAACAAAGTGCTTTCTTTTAGTTTCAGTCTTAAAGGGTGGTAGCGGGGAAGCGAACCTCACCGGTCCAGGGATTTTGAATCTCTGGGTCAGTAACGCCACAGTGAACGCTCCTGCTGCCCTTCACACCCTGGGGCACCTCCATTCCCCTTAATGCTCCTTAGCTTGAGAAAGAAAATCAAATACTGCAAGACCCACATAGCCTGGCTCCAGCTTCAGGATGCGGGTAGCACACACCCAAACAGGGCTGCTACGCAAAAGTCATGCTCCTCGAACAAAAAGCGAGCTTCAGCCTCAGTGTCACAGAGAAGACAGACTGGAAACGAGATTTAAGCTCAGAAAAGGTCAGCGAGCAAGGTATAGCTCACGCCTAAGCAGGCTCACGGGCAGGTCTGGGGTCCAGCGTGCAAATGCTGAAAGGTCAGTGGGGTCCTGCTGCACGGGCGGTGATTTCCCTGCATGGCAGCAGGCGCCCCGAAGAGCGACACGTGGGTGCAGGGTGCCTGCTGGGTTCAAGGCAGGTAGACACCCATTGCAGGGTGCTGTTTGGGGCAATGGGGCTGATACAGGGGAGCCCGGCCAGAGTCCAAACACAGGGCATTTCTCAGCAACCTGGCTCCAGGGAGGACCTAGAGAGCACTTTAGCCTGCCCCGATGTAGGTGTTCACATGCCTCTTTAGGGCCACGCTTGGCTTTGCAGCCAAGAAAACGCAGCGTCAGCGGGATGAAACGCAGGCACAGCAAAGCCCTTGCCCTTCCCGGGCCGCTCGCGGAGCACTGACGGACCTGCGCGACGGCCATGGGTAGCGCTGTTTGGCCCCAGTGCCTTTGCACAACAGGCGTACCGAAGGGACGTCCCAAAGCAATGGTCCAGCTCGCCTCCCTTCCCATCACGGGCACAAGGCGCTGCACGAGCAGTGGACGAGAAGGGCGCTGCACCCAGGGAACATGCTAGGTATCTGCGTTGTCTTATAAAACGCTTATGAAATGCAGGAGCAGGAAGCAGGGATTGGATATTTCATCTTCCAGGCAGCTGCAGGGAGAACATAAGGATGGGCACCCCCCTGCATAGCATCTCCCCAGCATCCCTTTTCCAACAGCCGTGAGCCAACATCTAGGAAGTCACCAAGCACACAATGCTTCCCCAGCTCTGTGCATAATCAGGTGTTTGAATGGACGAAAGAGAAGAAAAATCCTCTTTGCCTTGGGAAGTGAGACAACCAATGCATCTGGCTACTGCAGTTGTCATTTTCCCGGTGCTGGCAGGTTTGAAGGCCCACTGAGACCAGTAGTGACCTGCTGAGATGAGAGCAGCCCAGCACAGCCCTCCCCGCCAGCGAAATCCCGAGCCAGCAGCACCCACGCAGGTCATCCCTCCAAGGCACGCTGCACCCAGCAGCCTTCTAGGGCAATGCTCCTATGACCGCCTGCCCAGTGCAACCGGGGCAGGTCTTGTCACCTTCTCCATTTGGTCCTTGAGTCAAAAAAAAAGGTTCGTCAAATGCAAATACTGCCTTGGAAAGCACAGTTTACAGGCAAAATATTTTCAGACCTCCCTTCTCTCCCTACCTGCCCCCCCCCACACACCTAAAGTAGCTTTTCCCAATGTGAATTTTGCCTGTAGTAGTCTGCGTTTTGCAGGAGGCAATTTTGAAGAAAGAGGGGAGAATAAGAAAAAAAAAAGAGCACAGCATCCACCTTCATCTACTGCTCATTCAGCAGGGCAGAAGCTCCCTTCCCCGGCCCGCAAAGAGGCTGTTTCCCCAGCAGGTAACGGACTGCGTGGGAAGAGACAGGATCCCAGGCGTTGGAGGTGATGCTCGCGTCACGCCACGCGGTCCCCCCCTTGCTCAGCACCCACGCCGGCTTTCCAGCAGCTCTCAAAACACAGAAGCAGCCACCAAAGCGGAAAAGGGCAAGAGGGCAGACACCAGGGGGAAGCCAAGACCCCCGCAAAGAGCCTCTTGCGCCCAAGCGAGGGTGCCCCGTGCTGACACAAGCCCCAACGCGTCTTCCTGCTTCAGAAATATTGCATCCCTCAAACCGCTCAGTTGGCGCATCGAAGCGTTTTAAGCACCCTTCTCCCCAGCTAAGGGGCCAGAGCGGTTTTCTCAGTTGGTTGGTTGGGTTTTCAGGAGGGGGATCCTCTCCTGCCACCCCCCACCGGCGGGAACAGATCTTCCTTGTCTCCATCCCGCTCCCACCACCGGCATGTTCCTCCAGCAGCCCCCCCGTTGGGAAGACCCAACGGGCGCCAGTCCACGGCACGCCGCAGCCGGGCGCGCTGGGCCGGCCGCTGGCTCCTTTCCGGGCGCAGCCCTGCAGCCTCCCACTCCCTCCGCCTGCTTCTAAATCAAGCCCAATTATGACAGGTGCAATTTTATGTCTCTGTCTGACTTTTATCGGCATCGTAAACAGTCCAGCTGGCACCAGGCTGGCAGTAGTTAATAGCGAGAGATGCGTAGAGGTAAATAAAAGCCGGGTGAGGTCTTTCCTCGCCGTGCCTGAAATACACCCCTGCGTGCTTCAGCCCTACGCCGGGGCTGAACACGGCTTGGGATAAAGCAGAGCGGGGGGAAATAAATAAGTAAATCAGCGCCTGGCGCAGGGATGGAGCGCGTCGAGCGGCGTTGCTGCTCGGCCTCCCTCCTCTGCAGGGCTGGTCTCAGGAGAGCCGGGTTTGCCGCGGGAATCGTGCTGATCTGCTCCCAGGTCCCGACTCGCGTCCATCCCCCCCTGCTCGACCAAAGCCGCATCTCTCCTGCCACCCGAGCCGAGCTGGGTGAACAGCGGAGTGAGGTTTCTGTCGTTGCTCGATTCCGGCGAGCTTGGCAAACGGAGAGGAGTTGCAAAGAGCTGTTCACCCGTGCTTGCCGTTTAACCCCAGTCAGATGGCACCGGGGAGCTCAGAGCCGTGCCCGCCACTGAGGGTGAAATTATCTTCCAAACCAGCGTCTGCAGGTGACCGGGGCGGGGGGGTAGGTTTTGGGCATTTTTTTTTATCCAGTTCATTGACCAAATCAAAAGCGCTCTGGCACGTGGAGGCAAGGGAATAACTCCAAGCCCAGCGCTCACCAAGCCCAAAATAAAACCTACCAGGCACGCACCTCGTGCCCGAGTCAGCCCAGAGCCGGCGCAGGCACACGTGAGCTTTTGGAGACGTGCACATACGTTTAAAGCCTCTGTTTGAGGAAGGAGCAAGCATTTCGCCCTGCAACAGCAGCTGGGCTCCACTTTGAGGGCCAGATTCGGTTCTTTGCTTGTGTGCACGCTCTGCGGAGACTATGCTAGACACGGCAAAGAGCTGGAAGCACTCACAGGGCTAAGAGACAGAAGAGTCACCCTGTGCCAAAACTGCATCTCACCCATCCCTGGGTCATGACAACTCCTTTCAAATATATCACATCGGCTTCTCATCCCATCCAGCACATCTTGGAGAGAGACAGGGATCAGCTGAGACACAAAAAGAATTTAAAAAAAAAAAATCACTGCATCGCATTCTTCCCTCCCCCCGACCTACAAACCACTTGTCCCATCACCTTTTGAGGAGGTACTACATCTTAAAGATTAGTCGCTAGAGAAGGGAGAAGGCAGAGTTTAAGAACAAACGCGAGGGCAGCTCCATAGCCAGCTCAAAGAATCACAAGGAGCTTCACATCACACTGCGAAGGGACCTGGACCACACTACTGGATGATGGATAAGACCTCAGGGGTTACTTACTTTTTCAAATTAATGCATCGACCGCTCTAGAGGGAGAGAGCTGGAAAGGATCAGCCCAGGACACCCGAGAACTGAGCCCCAAGGCATCCTGCTAAGCAGCAGCAGCTTGCACAGATCAGTGGTGTAAGTATTTATCCTGCAGCGGGGACTCAGGCTACCAGCCAGCATCACCGTTAAAAGAGCACTCACCAACGCAAAGCAGCGTTTAACACCCAGCTGCCAAGAAGGCAGAGGACCCAAGGGCAGCGTTTTTCTGAGAAATGCCTGAACGACTGAGGGACCAGGGCTCACAGTCCCAGGAGACCTTCAAGATTTGCCTCCCCTGATCTCAGGTGGGTCCCAAATCGCTGCAGATCACCAGATTCCCAGGACCAGCTGCAGCAGAGCAGGAGCAGGCGAGGCAGCAGCACGCTGCCCTAGCCCCTGCTCGGGGATGGGGACAGGGCTCTGCACAAGCCTACCTCCTCCCCAGCTATTTTGAACTGGTTTGGAGAGGGGAAAAAAAAAAAAAAAAAAAGGCAGATCGAGAGTAAACGTAGCAGGAATCTCAGTGTTTACCCAAGAGAACGCGCTCCTCCAAGTAAACACTCGGCGGATGATGAAGTATCTCGGTGGCTGTGGCACGAGGAACACAGCAGCTGCTGTGTGGAAAGGAGGAAGAGATTTACTATCCCTGCATTTGTGTTTCTCTTTCCCCAACCCCCTCCTTTTTTTTTTTTTTTATGACTATTATTATAAACCTCCCCCCCACCTCCCCATGATGCTGCCTTATTAAAAAAAAAGTGACAATTAGTCATTTGAAGAAGCAACAAAGAGACCCAGCAGCCAGGGAGATGCAATTTGAATTTCAATGCAACATCTGAGGGACGCGGGGAGATGCAGCTCGGGGAGGAGCGCCATCAATCACGCCGGCATGCCGGGAGAAACCCACCGCCACCAGTTCGCAACGCGGCTCTCAGAGCCGCCGCCGCCCCCCGCGCACGGGGACCCAAACATAGCCCACGGCCTGCCAGCGCGGCACGCATCCAGCACCAGCTCCCATAAGCCCAATCATCTGCCCCCTCCAACGTGCTCCTCAGCACCATGCAGAGGTGGGCCATCCCTCAGGTAAAATTAGCTTGACGAGGGCTACAGCTTTAGTACCAGACATGTATCATTAGGATCCAAGACAGGAGCTGTATCCAAAGAGGCTGCCCTAAGGGGGAGCTTTGGGACCAGCCTTTGCTTTCAGCATCTTTAAATCACTGCACTGAAGGCATCAGGCCTGGGATGGCGTTTCATCCCAGAGCTGGTGTAACCTGCTGGGGGATGGAGAGGAAGGGCTAGCCACAGTGGACAGGGAAGGACGCACGGATCCCTGCAGACGTGGAGAAGAATTGACCCCAGGAAATATCTTCCTGGGTTTAGTGGTGATGGGTGAGCAGAGCTGGCCCCTACCTTGCTCTCTCATAAATGGATTCAAGGTCTCATGTAACACCCGTGTCCCTAAAAGCCCTGGCTTGGGGAGGCAGGGAAGCCCTGGCCCGCAGAAGGGACTGTCGTGGCGCTCACTCACAGGGAGAAGCCTGGGAATAGGACCCAAGGAAAACCTAAAGGCTAAAAAAAATAAAAATAAAACATGAAAACAGAAGCCAAGTGCACATTTCTGACCAGCTGCACTTGCCTACGGCTTTCCAAGCAGGAAAATGATGGTGAGGGGGCTTAAGAGGTTGTAAAGACCCCCAGAGCCAAAAATCCTCCTGCACATAAGTCCACAGATCAGCCACCCAGAGCTCATCTCCCGGCCTGCCCCCAGCCCCACCGGGGGCGTTCAGCGGGAAGTCCCCCGCCGCTAGCGCTTTCATTACAACGCGCAACGTTTTACTGCAGACGCCGCTCTGAATTCAAAGCCCAGAGCTGTCAGCCGGAGAAAATACTGCTGGCGAGAACGTAAATGCAGGAACGCAGTCAAACGAATGAACAGTATCTTTATTAGCATCTTAATTTTATTATCGGTTATGGGGATTCCCCCCCTGCCCTCACCTTTCTCTCCTCCTCGTTTTGTTTCAATGAGCCGTGACATTTACAGGAACATGGATGAGCAAGAGCAAGCGGAGCCTGGCTGAGCACAGGGCGGGCTGGGACGAGGGTGGCAGCTCCGAGGGGCGACGAAGGCTGCCCGGGAGCCGGTCCCCGTTTGGCAGCATGCAGATACGGCGGGGAAGCCGCTGCAGCCAGCGGGGAGCCTGGAGCATTTCCCCAGCTCCTCTTTGCACAAGGGGCAGGTTTGGGGAGCCCCGAAGATGGGTACCCACCTTCTCAGCCTGAGCCACCCCCAACCTGCCAAGCAGGAGCAGCTACTACTGGTGAGAAGGCAAAACAACCAATGTTTGATTTTTTTTTTTTTTTTTTAAAAAGCTTTTGCTTCTCTAGGAAAGCACCAATTCTGGGGGCTCTGGGGAGACAGACGTCGCAGACGGAGGGACGACAGGCAGAGATAGACACCCTCCTGAGAGGGAAATATAGGCAGCCCACCTTCCCCGTTCCTTGCAGCGGGCTGATTTACGACGCAAATCCAAAGCCGTGATTAGCGAGCCCAAAGCACAGCGGCTATTCGACAGCTTCCTCGAGCCCGGTTGGAGCTCGTAACTACAGCTCAGTGGGCTTCCCCGCACCCAACCTCGACCCCGCAACCCCCGGGGACCTCCGATGTCCTTAAACATCCACAACTCGTGCGGTGAAAAAGCCCTCCTGCCCCCGCTGGCCTTTTCTCGACGCCTGGAAGCGGAGATGCTCAAAAGCCATCTGACCTCTCTGGAAACGCCAGGGGCCATCACGCAGCCGGAGGCACCTGCAGCCCCCAGCAGCCCCCCTGTTTAGTCTCAGTCCTTCCCCGCACCGAGATGATGTGCCTTTCTTTGCAGTTCCTATCCCATAGGTGAGGCTTCGTGTGTGGGGGGGAAAAGCAGACTGTGGCTTTTAATTAAGCGCTCTAAGCCTTTTCCTGCTTCCAGTTGCACTAGGAGCAATCTCTGAACAACGCTCAGCGGAGAGGAAACAGCACTGACTGCTGCTCTGGCCTAAAAAAATTAAAAAATAGCACAAGCCACAGAACAGGGAGTTCTTCCAACAATCTGTTTTCAGTACCCTGGAAAATAATAGCAACCCATATGGAAAGCCCACACAGCTATTTTCCAGGTGCTTTGTATGGCACGCAAGCCATGGAATAAATTACCTGGGAAGGGGGTTGCGGCTCGGCTCGCTTCGAGTTGTTTTCTTTCGATACGAGCGATTGTCTCGGTGCGCTATGTTTCAGGATTTCCTCACCTCCGAAAATGTCACGCTAAATACCACAAACGCGGGGCAGTGTTATTTCGGAGCTCTGTTCCCAGCCCAACTGGTGGCCGGGAGCAGTCATGGGAGGAAGACGGGAAAAAAGGAAAAAAAACCAAGCTGAGAAATATGTTCTAGACATATCTGATCAAGGGGTGTGAAATTAAATGACTTTTCTCAACACTGCTTATCTAAGGTTTCTCCACAACAGCCCCTCATTGAGGTAGGGTACCAGAGCTGGACTGGTTGCACAGTGTACATCTTTCCAGAGCCCTGGTGAGGGAGTAAAGAGTTATCGCTCCCCATGCTAGAAGGGGAAACTGAGGCACCAGGACACCAAGGAACTTGCTTCAGGACAGCAGTGAAATTGGATAAATGAAGGAGACAGAACAGACTGAGTAGAGAGTGAGGAAAATGTTCAGCTTCCAACACGTCAGGAACAAAGGCAAGATTTTGGCTAGTAAATGAATAAAACATTCAAGCCACTTCTAGGCCATTATGTACCTCTTGTCCTCACCCCCCCCCCCCCAAAATAAGCCATCTAAGAGTTCCCACACTCAGACAAACCCCTTTTCCCTTTATAATTTAGGCCTGTGTTGGAGATGAGGGCCACCAGCACGTGTTCCTCAGCGTCCTATTCTGAAGTAAAACTGTTATTATTTTGACATTTCCAAAACACCTTGAAATTTCTAAAATGAAAAGCTTTTTGCTTGGAAAGCATCGAGATAAAGACTTGGTAATTCTGCTCTCCCTCTGCCTCAGCTCTTTCCAGACTCATTTTTCTCCAGGGCGGAAGCAACTGTGTGCACCTGTACGTCCAGGCTCCCTAAATCTCTCCTTTAAAGCCAGACCACGGACACGCGGGAGGAAACTCAGCCCCTGTGGCAGCGGGTGTTGAAACAGGAGCTACGCTGGGCTTGCGGCCTTCCTCAGCATGCAATAAAAATCCCTCCCCGCTGGACCTAGGCCCCCTAAACTCACTTTGAAAGGTTTAATCCCTTCTTCCTCCTGGTTTTAACCTGGAGCAAGCAGAAAGAACTGCCCGCAAATCCGCATGGCCGAGTCCCAGGGAGAGGTCCCCACTCCAGCATGTGGAACACTAACCCGTGTGCCCCAGGCTCAGTCCAGCCCCTTGCTCAGAGCAGCCTCACATGCACGCCCATAGCACAACCACCAGGCAAGCACCACCAGCACATGATGGGTCTGGAGCTGGCCACACCAGCACAGCACCTGTACATCTCCAGCAAGGCACATCTAACTGGGGTAACAGTCAAACTTGGTGGTGGACGTGGGGTGGCAAGAGCAGAGCTGGGCTCCTGCAGTCAAGAAGTTCCTAGCAGCCGCAGCTTTCCCTGCCTTTGCGCCTACGTGCTGTGCCACAGGAGAGGCTAGCAGTGTGGAATGCAAAGTATATTTAATTAAAATGGGGAATTAAAGGATTTCTGATAAAATGGGAACAAAAGTGAGTCGAGCTGTTGCCAGCATCTTCTCAGCTGAAGACAAATGAGGTGTTTTGATTTCTTCCTTCTTGCTCCCTTCCTTAAAAGCCATGTGCAAATTGGCAGGTAGGATGAGAACACCTCCAGGATGAGCAGGCAGAGCCTGGGACTGCTGATGTTGCCCCAGGCCACCACCATCCTGAGGCTACAGAGCTTTTCAACGCCATCCTAACGAAAAGAGGTCCAAGACATGCTTCAACACAGAGGCCACCAGCTTTCCTGTTGCCAGGTCTCTGCATCTGAAGGTCCCTGCTCCCTCATGAGGGACCTTCTCAAATAAAACCTTGGCGCAGGAAAGATTAGGTGGCTTAGATGCAAGAGTGATTACCAGCTCCTCTGTGATGCCCACCTTGCCCAGGACACCCAGCAGCACCAGAACAGCTGCAGAAGGGGTCCAAGCTTCCGCTCCGCCTTCTGAAGCGGCACCAATGTGTTTTTCCCTCCTCCCTGCCTTTAAGCTGCTTACTTACAGGGAGATATATGTAAATCCAAAGAGAAAATTGAAGTGTCATAAAAATGGAAGACTAATTAAAGCTACAATCATTTCAGGCTGTGAAACCATTCCAGGCTTTTCTATCTGATAAATTGGAAGGACACAGCGTCTAGGATGCATGTCCACCTGGCTGAGTTGTTTACTGGGATTTATGTGATATTACAAAAAAAATTGTGCACTGCACAGCCAAGAGTTTTTATTAAATCTAACCATAAACTTTTTAATTTACCAGTTTTTTGGGACCAGCTCAGATGCAAGCTGCAACCAAGCCTGATGCATATGACACAAACACAGAGCCAGGGCTGGTCTCAAACCCTTTCCCTGGCCTCCTACTGTTTCATCTCCAGCCCTGCTCAAGCAAGGGGAGTCTCAAGAGTGCTGTGGTTTATAGCAGGTGGCAAAGTCCCCTGCCAGCATCAGTTCAGGATGCTGCACCCACACCTGGGTTTCTGCCCCATGACCGCATGTTTGGAGCATGCAGTCCCTCACGTAGCTGTAGGGGGGTCATAGTCCAGCCTCAAGAGCTATGCCTTTGCCAGCCAGTTTTACCAAGTGCCTCCTCACTGCTAGCCCTGTCTCAGGGCTGCTTTGGATCAGTTCGTCCAATACAGCCAGTGCCAAGCACCTCTTCCCTGTCCAAGCGTACCAGCAGGAACTTTCTCCTGATGCAGAAACTTCTGCTTTTCTAGCTTCAGGGCACTGCTCTCTGCCCTGCCATCTTCCAACACTGAATAATTCCCTCCCTTCATGTCTCCTCTTGCCTCGAAGGCATTTCCAGCACTAACTTTGATCACAGCTCCTCCAGGCCTTGCCTTTAAGTCTATTTACCTCTCGCTCCACATGTGTCTGATAACCCGCTCCTCGTACCCTGTCAGGTCAGTTGGCTCCCTCCAATTTTCATCTCAAGCCTCCTTAAGCTGTGGGAGCAGGAGGTGCGTGCATGGCTTTATTGTTCCTTCCTAGCAACATGCCGTTGCTCCTTCTGCCCCAGAGCCTTTTGGGGACTCCAGCCCCCCGCCGCCACCTCTGGGTGCAACACACAGCTCAACTCCCTCGGCCGCCTCTGCTGCAGGCTCCCCCGCGCCTGCTCCCACCCCAGGCTGCCCTGCCTGGGAGCAGTGAGCTTCAGCCTCCAGAGACAGGCACACGGCTCCCTCCAGACTGAAGCCGCAGGGTCGGAGAGACTCCAAATAGAAGTGTTTTTTTGCCAGGCCATCAACTGCAAGCGTGCAACCCAAGCCAGGGTGCAGAGCTCACCCCAGAGCTTGCTCAGCCCAATCCCACCCCAGCACACCGTGTCGTTTCTGGGGCAGATTGCGCAAAACTCTGTTCCCACCTGCCCAAAACTCAGCCCTGCTCAGATGCAACCAACTCTGTGGCTTCACCAGCCCAGGAGGACCTGCAAGCCTAAGGTGCAGGAAGCAGGGCTGAAGCACAGCCCCCCTGGTCCCCCATGGCACGGCCATCCCCACAGCCCACCCTGAATTGCCCCTGCCAGCACCCAAGGCGCTGCCCAGCCATACAGGACCAGGCACGAACAGAGCTCGGCACAGCCCAGAGCATGATCACGAGCAGCCCAGGTGCTGCAGGGATTGCACTCAGCTCCCAGGGCAGCAGTTAGCCACTTGCCACTGACCCATTACAACACAGCCACAAGCACAAGTTAGCACACCACATTTTGGGAAAATCTCTTTCCTGCCTCCCAAGGGCTCTCCCATTCCAAATAAGATTTTTTTTTCCCCCCTAAAGCAGCATTATACCCTGCCTAGAGCCTCTCTACTGCTCCACCACATTCAGAGGGGCACTGCAAAGGCAAAGAGCTGCTTTACAGGGCTTGTGCCACATGCTCACCCTCTCACTCCTTGACAGCATCAGTACAAGCATGCACCCAGGCATGAAACCAGGTGAAGCCCCAAGGCTTTAGGAAGACCCCAAGCCCCCTCTGCACCCTACCAGGTGCTAAGCAATCTGCTCTATCCACTGCCTCCCCCTACAAACTGGGCAGCACCAAGCAGCCAGCACAGCCCCTTTGGGGGAAGGGCAAGAAAGCATCATCTCAGGGAGGCCAAGCAGCTTACAACACCCCTTCTCCCAGCCCCCCATATCCAGCATACCCCTCACAGCCCCTCAGGGGGCACCCGACTCACTGCTTGTTGCCCAGGCTTTGGGGACCAGGGTGTTGCACAGGTCAGGCCCTGCAAACATCTACTGCAGGCATCAGGTCCCTCTTGCAGTCACCACCCACAACACTGCAGATCACCTAAAATTGCAGGTCCCCCTCCCAGGCCTCTAATATGGCTGCAGCCTAATTAATAAGGCTAATTATTAGGCTAAGTGCCTAATAAGGTGCTTCCAGCTTGGCCCCAGGGCAGAGCCTACCTCAGCTGTGGGTACTCTGCAGATGCCTGCCAGCTGCTGAAGCCTAAGTCGTGGCCAGCAGCAGGCAATGAAATAGCCAAGCCAGAGCTTCAAAACACAAAACATGCTTCTCTTGCCCAGCCGGTTGCTAACCTGTGGCACTCTTGGCTGCAGGACACGGTGGCCGCTAAAAGTTTACGTGGGCTCCCAAAACAACTGGACAAAATCATGGGGAAGTCCTTGTTTCAGGATATTAAATGCAAAAGTATAGCTGGCTGTAAGGCTGGTGGCATGCTCCACCACCAAAACCTGCGGCGTTCGGGCCCTATCCTGCCCCCGAGCCGTGTTCCCCCAGCGCCGGGACGCCCCGAGCTATGCAGCTGCCCGGTGAGCGCCAGCCCCGTACGCCGTGCTCGGCACGCCGCGTGCCGCCCCGCGCTGGGTGCCGAGCGAGCCCCCTTGGGAGGAGGAAAGGCTGCCTACGTGGATGCACGCGAGTCTGGCACAGCGCTTGACGCTTTTTGTTTTTAAAAAAAAAACTCAAGAAGTTAAAACAAGCCACTAAAAAGCGGCTCCCAGGCAAAAGCTGTCTGTAGCAGGAGCCAAATCCGCAGCAATGAAAATTTCCTCTTGTGCCCTGGAGCAAAGCGAGTGATGCAGCACAGCCAGGGCACCTGCGGCAGCGGCGCCGGAGGCTGCAGCAAACGCCCAGGCTCAGCTGCCACCGGGCAAACCCGTGGGGCTGCACTTTGGCAAGATCCAGCTCTCTCCAAAGCCCCAAGCCACAGAAAGGGAGCCAGATTTAGGAGGGCTTCAGCCCTGGTAAACATCTGGCCTCTCTTGACCGTCACAGCCCAAGCGGCTCCTGGTGAGGGATGTCCTCACCCGCTGATGACGGGTGGTGGACAGGAGGTGGACCCTGGCACCACCTCAGGAGGTGCCAGGGTCTGGGAGCAGCATTGGAGGCAGGAATGGCTTGGGGCTGGAGCTACTGAGAAATAAATCTTTACTGCTCGGGAGGTGGAAAGTCACCTGAGAGGGGCAAGCCCGGTTCACATCGCTCCTCACGTTAAAGTTTAGCAGGCGGTGGAAGGGCTGGGCAGCCCAGCAGCAGCGAGGTGGTTATGGCTGTGACGAGCGGGCCTAGTGGAATGGGGCTTCAAACCCAGGTCTCCAGCATTGGTAACAGCCAGGATGCATCTCCTCCTCAGTTCGGTGGGAGAAGAAGAAAGCCGATAATGTTCAGGTCTTAGCTGTGTCCCAGAGTGGGCAGCAGCACCTCCAAGGCCTCGGAGAAGCTGTGGGATGAGAGGGCATCTTCAACTCCAGGTACCCGGAGATGCCTCCTCCAAGCCAGCTGCTGGGGGAAGCACTTGGGGCCGTGCTGGGGAGGCAAAGTGCCAGGCAACCCTATGGGCGAAATGGGCATTTTAAAGTTCTTCTGTGGGGCTGCTGAACATCTGACACCAGGTCTCCTGGGGCTACCTGCTGGGAGTATTTGCTGGTGGCTACTAATAGGGTTAACAGCCCATTGGAATCTCTCTTTGGGGTTTTTAATTTGCCTCGCTGGTCTTCCATGGCTACTTTTACAAAACCCTTAGGACCTGTTTGCCTCTGAGGTACCACTCTCTGTCGAATTTGATTGACATTGGCCAGCAGAATAAACTAGTATCGAGGAGGAACGGACAAACAGGCCCGCAGAGATCACCATCGCGAGCATCACTTCCTCCAGAAATTCCCCCAAAAAGTAAACTTAAAGCCTGCTTTCCCGCAGCCTAGTCAGGGAGGGATCAGCGCATATCCCTGGGGTTAACTTTATTCTCATTCCAGTCGGCACTTCAGCTTGACTGCGGAACAGGGGAAAAAAGAAAATCGCATCCTCCATGAAGGTCGACCGGCAGACTTGTTTTTTATTAAGGCCTCCGCGGAGACGGGAGCCCTGCGCTCCCTGCTCCGCAAACCAAGGGTGGAAGCCAGTCTCTGTTTCGGGGCGCTGAACGACGACGCTGACATTTGGACTTTCGCGCCGCGCTTCCCGAGCTTGCAAGCGGAGCCGCCCGGCAGGAGCAAATCTGGGCCCACCGGTCCGTCAGGCCGAGCACCCTGCAGCGGCTCCCTGCAGCAGGCAGCTTTTCTGCTGGGAACGCTCGCTGGGTAGGCGCCCTGGGGACACCGGGCCCAACCGGCTTCTGCACGTGCTCCGTCACCAAAAGCGCAGGAGGGCATCGGCACCGTGAGACTGTGATAGTGGAGATGCAAAAGCAGCAGCTGCTCAGCGTATGCTGTTGCAAGGTCTAACTTAGCCCTGGTGGTTCCCTGGTTCAAGCCCCGGGACGGCAGCGGGCGGTGGCTGCCGCAAATGCATCGCTTGAGCTCCGCGCGACGGCCCGGGCTGCCGAGGTGCATCTCCAGGCAATACGGAGGATGCTCGTCTCCAAGACAACGTCAGTCTGGCCCCGTTCACCGCAGCAGCAAATTCACAGAGTAAAACCAGCACGGAGCTTGAAGAATTTAATAATACAAGCTGGTGCATGACAAAGCCCTAAGAGTAATATTCATATTATGGCTATTATTAAATAGGAGCATACTCCTATGTTTTGTCCTGCCTATAATTTAAATGCATCCTTGTCTACATTTCACAGAGGGAAAGAAAAGAAAAAAAAAAAATACAAGCTGGGTGAGTAGGAGACAGTGCTGCTCAGCCCCCAGCAAAACGAAGGAAAAGCTAAAATTAAAACCTGAAGTTACTGAAGTAACTTTCAGGCTGGCCCTCCCTACGGTGAAACACCTGCAGAATTTGCCTGCTATAAATAATCTGCTCCTCGCAGCAGAGCAGCTCACGCTGGGAAACGTGTGTGTCTGCAAGAGGGGGCAGGAGCCGGGCTGCGGTGCCACTCGCTCCGCCGGCTTTGCTCCTCCAGGGAGGTGGTAGCAGAGCCGGTGAAACGCTTTAGCTGTCACCAAGTCCCAATGCATTTTGAAATGATATTGAAGTGTTGAAAAAAAAAATGGAAAAACCAACCAACCAACTAACCAAACACGCTCTTTGTTTTCCTGCTGGCCTCACTCGCGTTTTCAGAAGTTCGGAAGAAAGTGCCCAAATTCCCTAAAGCTGGGGAAAAAAAAAAAAGAGAGAGAAAAATCTTTTAGAGAAGGTATTTGTCACCGGGCCAGGCTCAGCAACGCTGAAACCTCCGAGTTGCTCCCATATGCGTCCTCAGGACACCCTCTGCCCCAAGGGGATGGCCACTTGCAATGAAGTCTGCCGGCCTCACCGGTGCCGGAGCGCGTTCCCACACTGACTCCGCTGAACTGATTTCTCTCCTCCTGGGGAGGCGAAGGTTTCACCGGGAGTTCCCGGGGGACATTTCAAGCCTCATCTGAGGGAAACCCTTTCCTTCCTTTTTAAATCTTTGTGCTCATTTTGACTGCTGTCACTCCAGAGTCCTGCTGGCCGGCATCATTTGATGAAACCCGCGGAGCTGCTTCCTTATTAAAACCTTAAGTTATAAAGTTTAGTAACCAAGGAAAAAAAAAAAAAAGAAGAAGACAGAAAGGAAAAAAAAACCCCACTGATTTCCCCAACTTCAAAGTGCTTTTGAAGATCAGTCGGGCAAGAACTGGAGGAATTACTGCCTCTCGAATCTGCCGCCTTTATCGCAAACGGTCAGCAAACTCCCGCACAGCCGGAGACGCGCTGCTCCGCGATGCTTGAACCTTCAGGCAAAGTCCGTGCGGGAACTCTGGGACCAGCACGAGGAACCGGGGTGATGGTGGGGCAACGGAGGGTCTCTCCAAACCCAGGCAAAGGGGTTTTGGCCAGACAACTTCACAAGACGGAGCCAGCCCAAAGTCCATACAATTAAACAGCCACCAGGCTGGGGCTGCGCCAGGCAGGGAGCCCAGCTGGGCTCAGCCGTGGGACATGGAGCCACCTCAACGTGACCTTAAACATAGCCCATACCACCCTTACATGCTAATTGGGAACCTACAGCCATTAACTGCAGTGCCAAGGCCTGGCTTTGGGTTTTCCTCCTTCTCCCTCTGCTTCCTCTTTTGCTTTGGCAGGTTACATAATTACTCCCAAATCCACTCATGCCAAGCTGCAGATGATTTATTAAGGCAACGCTGACAGTTAATGACAAAATAAACTCACTGGGTTTGTTCTTTCTTCCCTTTGTCGGAGGAAAAGATGAAAAGGCAGCAGAAGGAAGGAGCAATAAACAGAACTGCGGGTTACAGGGCCAGAGCAAATTAATTACATTAATGAGTTAATGGCCTCATTAAGATGTGGTTTAAGAGCTGAGAGTGGAAAACAACCAAGGATGGACTTGTGTGGATGCTAGTGCGAGGGGGAGATTTTGTCTTTGGATCGGGGGGAAATACCAGCCAGAAGAGCAGTTTTGCTCCCTCACCAGGCCTGATGGCCAGGAGATGGCCACCTTCTCGGTTGTGTTTCCACTGTGGTGGCCTGGAGAAGGTAGCCAGCCTGCAAATCTGTCCCTGTGCCAAGGATGAGTCACCCAAATGCATTACGTGGGATAGCTGGGCCTGCTGTTGTCGCCTGTATCACCGGCCGTGCTCCCCATCCCGGGGCGTTACCAGCAGAGCTGACCACTGCCTTTAGCGCAGCCCGTGCTCGGGGCTTTACCAAGCAGGGCTATAACCCGGCGAACACAGCTGCCTATTTATAGAGAGCCGTAGCCGAGCAGCCCTGAACTTGGCTCTCCTGCAGCCAATTTTAGAAAGGGAAATAACTCATCGGCTTGGCCTCTAAGTTTCTGATGGGGAATATCGATTGGCCATGCAAACACGACCTCGGAAATGTGCCCATTATTCCTTCTCTGGAGAAACCCCCGAAGAGCTGCAGGAGCCCCCTGTCCTCGTTCATACCCTCTGGGCACCTTCCTGCATCGCCGCCCGGCGCCAGCTCCCTCCCCGCACGCGGGCTCCCGGCAGAAGTGCCCTTGGCAAGAGCAGATTTGATTTTCTTTGTCAGGTGCAGAAAGAGAAGTTCAAACCGATGTTTAGAAAGGCCAAATCGGGGCATTTACACTGATTCACCGCCCCTTCTCCCCCAGCCATAATAAACGAGATGGGAGGCTTCCGGGTAGCGCTGCCTTTTTTTTTTCTCCCCCGCGCCGGAGCTCAGCCCAGCAGCATTTTGCCTCAGACCACAAACGAAACGAGTTGTGTCAACTCAGCGTAATTGCTAATGATCGCTTGTCTGCATCGCTAAGCTGCAACATTTTTATTGCCGCGTGGCGCAGGCGGCGGGCCGAGCCGAGCCGAGGGCGGCGGGGAGGCACGGCAGGAGCGGCGGCTGCAGCGGCGCAGGCGGAGGGTAGGAGGCAGGAGCTGACGGCCAGGTGAGGCTCTGCCGCGGCCCCCCCCACCCCAGGCCACGCCGAACGGGCGCCGGGGCCGTTTTGCTGCTGGTCAGGTCCCTTTTGCTCCTGTTATTAGGCTGAAGATGGCCTGATCGCGTTAACGGAGGAGGGTTTTTGTTTGGTGGGGGGTTTTTTTTGCACAGAGCCCGCGATTTAAATTGGCAAACGTGGGGTTTGATGCAGTGCGTTGTCAGAGCGCCTTACGCCCGTAACGAGACAGTGATGAATGGTCCCTCGTTACCCAGCCCCGATCGGCAGCCGCCGGAGCGAGCGCGCACTAAGCCTGCGCCGCGCAGGGAAGAAGCCGGCCCCACGGCACAGGAGTCCGCTTGCGGTCGCAGTGGGCTGGTGGCATCACAGCAGGGATGACCCAAACGGTCCTCTCTCCCTGGGAGGATTAGGCCAAGAGGTGCCACGCGGCGATGCCACGCCAAGAGAAATGCAGCCAGGGTCCACGGGTAGCAAGCGGCACCGAGGTGGCTCACCATCGCCTCCTGGAAGTGAAAGCCAGGCCAGGATTACATGGATGTGCTGCAAAGACCAAAGCTGGCTGGGTATCAAACTGCTTCAGAGCTGGAGAGATGGATGGAAAGGCTGAGATGGGAGAAGAGACTCCCAAACGTGATTTTTTAGGACAGAATCTCTCTGTCTCAATCAGAGATTGGGACCCTGCACCAAACAGTTTAACAGACACGGCCAAAAGTTACTGCTCCTGCAAGAGGCCCATAGCCAGAGGCGCTCGGACCACACTGGGAGCGAAGGAAGGGCTGCGATCCCACGCCCCGGGCTGCAGAGGGGTTTTGCAGCTGGGAAGTTTCCTGCATCCAGCGTTAACACTGCTCAGGCCTGTTGGGAAGCGGTGCCTGGCACAGGCTCCTGCCCTGGCACTCTCTGCCGGCTGTCCTCATGCTTTTGCTTCATCACCCACAGGTGCCTCTCCGCTCTTCTGAGAGATGAGCCAACAGGGGACGCGTTTGAAGTTCCCTTCCTGCAGCCTCGTCCATCCTTATTTAAAGGGTGGGAGCTCTGAAGCGCAGTTTCCTCTGCAGAGCAGACCCCTGTGCTGAAGTAGCCAGTCTCCAGACCGACATGGTGCCCTCACCCAAAACACGAGCCCCATGCACTTCGGCTACCCAGCAGGACCACCCCCGGACAGAGAGCCAGAGGGTCCCGTGGCCTTGGCCCCTCGCTTAGGCTTAGGCGGGCCTTAAGGAGAGACTGGTTCCAGCACTCCAGTTGCTGGACCGTCTGGATGACCTAATATTAGATAATCAGGAGTAAATAGGATGATCATCTCCTTCCTATTATCTTCTTTGGAAGAAGTAGGTGTGCTAGAAATCCCACGTAGGCTCCTCCAGCCCGAGTAAGGGAGCAAGAGGAGAGATGAATCCCACCACACAGTTAAGTGTAGCCTGTCTCCATCTGGTTTTTTTGTTTTTTTTTTATCTTCTTCCTCAAAGAGCTGAGAGGGAGAAGCATGGGGACATGCCATGTGCTTTGTGGAAAGCATATTGTCCATGTCCGCCTCACACCGCAGTCCTCTGCTCTGCGGAGAGCAGCAGCCTTGGCTAATTCTAGAGAAGAAAGCGAAGACATCAGAGGCTGCGAGCCAGCAGCAGAACCTGCTCTCGCGGCTACTGCTGTGTTGCCCACAGCCGCTGGCGAGCACAGGGCAGCCAAGGCCCCTCGGCAAGGCTCTGCAACCCAGAAAAGCTGTTTAAAGGTCCCAGCCTGCTCCCGTGAAAACTGGTGGGCTTCATCCTGCTTGGCACAGGAGCATGCTGCTCCTGGTGCAACGGCCAACGCGTGTTTTACCCACGATCTTTGCAAATTAGGGCATCCAGACATAATTCTTGCAGCTTAGGTGCTCTTCCACGCGTGTCACTAACAGGTGAGTACGAACGGCAGCCTGGCGTTAGCAGGATAATGTGAAGAAAGCGGTAATGATGAAAAGTAGGGCAGTTCATCATTCCCACCAGCTCAGGAACTGAGCATCGGAAAAGGCAGAGCACAGCGAGTTGTAACTCAGGTCGTCAGCCAAGACAGCGACCATCTGCGTGCCCGCACCTCATTTAAAGGCATCATAACCTAAGTTAGTTTAAATTGCTTTCCCTAGGGTTAAGCCAAGCCACATTTGCTGCAGCACATACAGAAGTTACCGTGGCACAGCAGCCGTGCAGATGTTCGTTACGCTGGAGGCAATACCCATTCAGCTGAGCTTCTTCTTGAAAACAGGAGACATTTGTGCCCTGGGCTGACGTTCTGAGGCTCTCCAAAGGCACTAGAGAAAAGCGAAGGAAGACCATGAATCCCTAAGCAGCACTTTGCAAGATCAAGCCACCCTCAGAGCTAGGCCTAGCTGTCCATAAAACACACAGCCTCTCTCAACCCATCTATTTTAAAAAAGAAAAGAAAATTCATTTCCTGTTAGGTGAAAATGAGTTTGCTTCTGGGAGCTCAGAATCACCTTTTACTGGTAATTATGAACAAAGAGCATCATTTACTAAATGCCTGCAAGGTTGTTAATTAAAAGAGAGGTGAGTGGCTGGCAATTAAAAGGCATATTTCTGACCACTTGGGATGGTAGGGTCAGGAAACAAGAGAGGACCCGGATCAGAGAGCAAGTTCAGGTTCAGTGTTGGCCAGTGTGCTGAGACACAAAATAATCCTACAGAGGAAGGCTCCAAACCCAGGGGTAGTCCCAGGTCTCTGCAGAGCTGCAGAAGGAATTTGCTGCTTCTGCTGCTTGAGGAGGGAACCAACTTCACCACCAAATCTCAATGGCGACTGAAGAGCATCACAACGAGTTTTAGCAGCATGTTGCATTTCAGACCATCAGAGTGTCTGTCACAGGTGTGACAAAACCCGTCTGGCCCAGCCGCTGCAGGATCGAACTTGCTGTTCCTAGCTGCACTTTTTGTCCCCTACTTCCTGCAGTGGAAAAGATGGTGGAAGACCCACTACTCTCCATCTCAGTCTGTAGACCTTTGTCATAGGCCTGCTACATCTCCCTTTGCCAGACTGATGGCTTCCACCCAGGGTGCGTCCCAGGAGATGCCAAAAAGAGCAGAGGCACCAGAGGGTTTTAGCCCTACCTGGACCGGAGTCACCTTCTCATCCAGCAATTAGGAAACATCTCCCTCCAAAGGGAGGGAACATCTCCTTCCTCTTAGGAAACATCTGTCTGCGGTGTCTGGCTCACCCCTTGCCAGATGTCTGATGAGAGACACTGGGTCCAAGCCCAATAGCAAAACCACTTCCCAGAAGGTCCCCACTTGGGGCAAAGCTGGCGCAAAGCCCGGCCATCCTGGAGGAACCAGCATTGAAGTCAGTTGGGCAAGCCAGAGCTGTGTTCCCATGGCCAAGTGGCTCAAAGAGAAAGGAGTAGAGAGGGAAGAGCTTTGAGGGACTCACTCTTGAAACAAAACGGGTCATCTGAGAACAGTTCAATCCCTTCTCATCTTCAGAGAGAGGCAGCAGGAAGCCAAGAGGCCACAACGCGGCCACCGGAGAGCACGAGGCTGATGGGCGAGGAGCTGGGCCGATCGCATGGACGGGGAGCAACCCTTGGCAGCATTGCAGCCACCAAACGGCTCCCTCGGTGCCTGATACAGTGCCCAGTCACGTTAGTCCCCGGGCCAAAGAGCTAACAGGCAGAGCAGATAGGACTGGGAAGGCAATGCCATAGCAAGAAAGGCTGGAAACACAAAGTGGCTTTTGCCGCAGTCACAGCAGCAAGGCTGGGAGCTGGGATGGCCAGCGAGGAGCAGCCTTCCCCGGCTGCCGGCAGCCCCGTCCTGCCGAGAGCCTGAGCTCCTGTGGAGTTTCGGTGCTTCAGCCTGGAGCAAACAGGCACAGTGGCCGCCGCATTGCTCGATATTTTATTATGGGTAAGTGCTTTTAAAGATGGTTTCTGCTCTCATCTGGCTCGGGCTTCTGAAAGTGGACCTGTCCCTGCATCTTCCCTTTCCAATCAAAAGCCCATCTGCTTTCCAACATGCAGGCATAATGTCACCTCCCTGCTCCACGGCAGGTGCCTGCTGTGCTCCCTGAGGTCCCCGAGGCCTCGTAGCCACTGCGGCGACCCAGGGATCAGCCGCGAACATGGCTGTCCCAGCCCAGGACCAAGCGAGCTCTGGTTATTCTTAATGTCCCTGACTTTATCACAGTGCCAGTGTTTCAACAGAGCCTCTTCTCTTAGCACCGGTGGCTTTGTCCATGTTTAATGGGGCACTAACTTCTCCTTTAGGCTCTGCTATGTTTCAGCATCTGCAAATTTTACCAGCACCTATTTTTTAATCTTTTTGCAGATCGGTGACAAATATATCAGGGAGCAGAAGAAGGAGCAGAGGAGCCTACACGGCACTGAAGATCTATCCGTTAGCTAGCTTCTAATCCATTTAGCATGGGCTGCACAGGGCTTGTACACTGCTGTATTTTTTTCAGACTGGGATGCATGATTAAGTCAAATGCCTCACAGAGGTCTAAGTGCATTAAGTCAAGTTATCTTTATCAGCAGAGCCTGCAATCTAATAAGAAATGATCTCGAATCAGCTTGACAAGAATAGCTCTAGAACCAGTTGAAAGCCTTCAACCGGTCTTCTAACAAGGTGCAATATTTTCTTCTGGTTTGCCCTGCAGCAGGATGGTTGGATCTCACCGACACAACCCCCTCTAAGATCCCAGACTGACGATGCGGAGGAAAAGGAAAGACAAGCGTAATGCTGATTTTTGCCTTCCGACAGAGACCAGGCAAGCCCCAGGGGCTGCTGATACCTCCAGGCTCCCCCAGGCCCTTCTGCAAGCCCTGGGAGCTCTCTTACCTTTCGGAGCCTGTGGAGAGGTGGCCCAGGCACACAGCACTGACCCACACCTGGGCACACCCCAAACCAGGCACCCTCAAACTCCTTGCAGCCCAGAGGATTTCGGGGAGCACTGGTCCCCTCCTCACCACCACCGCCACCTCTCTCACCAGGCCACCGCTCCCCACAGCATGGCACCCACCCAGCTGCTCACCATCTAAATCAGATCCTCATTAGATGGTTGCAGAGGCTAATTAATCACTGCAATTACTACAGAGATTAATGGAGCCCCTCCATCTTCCATTAAGCCACCTGGAGCATCTCGGCTGCTTGTTATTCATCCCTAAGAGGAGCTGCTTTCCCGAATAACTGCTGCAAAGCCAGGTCCCCAAGCAGGCCCAGCACCTCAGGTCCTGCAGCAGGAGAGGTTTGGGAGGAACCAACGTGGCCTGTTAAATTCACCCTCCCTTGTGCCTTCGAGAGCAGCCTGCACCCTCAGCCAGTGCCTCCAGCCGGCTCGGGCACGGCCGGATGCCGCCCGGCGCTGCCCTTCCCTTGCACGGTGCCTGCTCCGGACGCACGTTTCCATCCTTCCCGCTGTACTTCTGCTCAGTTTGACTCAGAAATTTCCCCCGCTGGCCATGGGCGCAGGGAGCAGAACCGAGCCGTACGCCGCGGTCCCCAGCACTGAGCTGTGTCGTGGGTATTAGTCCGCGCTGGTTTGGCCACTGCAGAGCTCTGAAAGGTCCTACAAAGAGGTTCTCAGGGTAAAAAAATGCCCCTTTGCAGTTATTTGAAACCACGCAAGGCTTCGCAGCCGGCTGCCAGGTCTCTGCTGCGTATCGCAGAGAAATTTTGGGGGCCTTGGCTGGGTCCGTTCCCACTCTTGGGGAAAGCAAGGCTGCTCCAGCACGTCCCCCGCGGGCACAGGGACGGGAAGCGCTGCGCGGTCAGCATCGTCCCTCCGCCAGGCAGGCAGCCCCACGTGCGGTGGGGGGGCAAGCATCGGCCTGACGCTGGGCTTAGCCCCAGCCAGGGGGGCATCTCGAGGCCAGGGTGTAGCAAGGATGCGTTTCCGCCAATGTCACGTCTAGCTCAGCTGGGGGCCGGGGTTATTCCTCACCGCCCCAGGGGTTACCGCAGAGGCTGCTTGCAGGGAAGCCCGTAGTGAGTTATTGGCCCTTCAAGAGCTCCCATCTCCTGTGTCT
This sequence comes from Struthio camelus, assembly GCF_040807025.1. Classification (NCBI taxonomy): domain Eukaryota; kingdom Metazoa; phylum Chordata; class Aves; order Struthioniformes; family Struthionidae; genus Struthio; species Struthio camelus. The sequence goes on from NC_090953.1 coordinate 23,966,811, forward strand.
TTCTGCCAGGGAAGCACTTCGTCCTTTTATCAAAAGCCATGTTTCATTTGGCCCTAGGGGTCCCCGAGCCATCCTGGCCCCAGGTAGACCCTCCGTGCACAGAGGGAGGGCAGAGCCTGGCGACGCGAGGTAGCTACCCCGCGGCACGTGGGGTGCAAGTCCCCGCAGCACCGCTCTACGTTTCACTCCGCGAAGCCTTCGTGGCGGGGACGGCACCGTCGCTGGAGCCGTCACCAGCATCGCTCCGGCGCTACGCGGCTCCACGCTTGCCGTCCGACTCAGCGTTCGGGAAACGGTGCCCGCCAGGCCACCACCCTTCCTCAGCGGGGTCTTCCTCATCACCCGAGGAACGGCTGCAGATGCCATGAGTTTGAGCGTTCAAATGGGCTTTGCAGGGAGAAAGACCACTCTTGCTTCCAGCCCACTAGTCTCCTTCCCCCGCGACGGGAAGGGTCCTCCCCCCCAGCCCTGTCTAACTCCCGTTCCCTCGCAGAGAAATGCCTCACTTACCCTTTCCTTCACCCTCTGGCTTGTGCTCTCGCACAGATGGGAGTCGTTTCGCAGCAGCGTCTTAGCGCTCGTAAAGGATTTAAACAGCTCCCTGGAGAGAAAGGAGCCTCTAGGGCATGGTTCTCCTCCAGCACCCAAACGGGACGAGGGCGAGCTGGCACAGCCTGGTGCGAGCAGGACGCCGGCGATGGGCGACGCCACGACAAGCCACGTGGGACAGGATGCAGCGCTGGCCCCTTTTGCTGTCCCCAAGGTTGGCACTGCCTAGCTCTGTCCAGCCACCACCCCGGTGCTGGGAGAGCACCCAGCATGTCTCTGCAGAGCATGGCCTGCCCAGGACCTCTGCCCCTCTCCCCGCAGGGTCCTGGTGCCTGGTGCAGCGAGGAAGACGCAGGTGCCCTGCTCACTGCCTGGCCCTGGTCTGGCCTCCGTCAGCACAAGCATTTGAATGCAGAAAGCATTTTTTTGCAGAGACTAGCAGAACATCAGATATGGTCCGGACTAATCTCGGTGCATCCCTCCAGCCGGTGGCGTGAGGCTGACGAGGGGACACCTTCAGGAAGGGACGTAAGGACAAGGCAGTGAGGTGAGCACTTATCCCCTTGCCCCGGATGTGGCACCGCTCTCGGGGCAGAGAGCCCCATCCGGAGGGACTCTGCAGACGTGCGACCACATGGGTGATGCAGGGGCACAGCGGCAGTCAGGACTGGCGCAGGCAAAGGCTGGGCCAAGGGGCGGCCAGCAGCGCTGCGCAGAGGCACGGCTGACGGCAGGCTCAGGAGCAGCATCCTTCACAGGAGCGGACCAGACCCTTAGCGGCTCCGGAGGAGCAAACCCAGGCCATCTCCTAACTCTCTGCAGCACCTGCCCGTGAGTCATGGGCTGCCAGGCCCGGTGAGTCATTGCACGCCGAGAGCTGGGCTGCTGGGAGAGATGCGAGGCTGAAGCGCTGCATGCGCCTCGCTTCCTGCCGAAAATGCGACCGCACCGTCCGCCTGGCCCTCCCTGAGCCCGCAGCCACCGCTCGCCGCTGCCCGCCAGAAGAACCATCCCAAGGAGCCGCAGCAGCCTAAAGCGTTTCGTTTCAGGGCACTTGAGCCACACGGCCCACGCTTTCTTCGCCTCGCGGTGCCGTGGCGGCCCATCGGCAGAGCTCCTTCCTCCGTGCCCCCCTTTCCCCCTCAGCTCTCCTCTGTTTTAAGGCCGAGCTATTTCTGGTGGCAGATGTTTTGCACCGTGCACCCAGACAAAGCCGCTGAAGGATGCCCTGGGTTCAGCCAAGGCTCTTCGAGGCCACTTTAGCACAAAGTAAGGATAATGTGTGTCGCTTGCTTGTAAAGCATTGTGATGCAAAAGGCCTCCTAAAAATGCATCAGAAAGTCCCTGTGAACGGAAAGCCTTTCATCCGCTCCGGACTCCTGGAGAGAGAGCGCCCCAGGGCTGCAGCCGTATGGTTTTGCAAACGCCCTCACCACTCAGCTATAAGCCATCCCCATCGCTAGCGATCTCATTTTAACAAACCCAAAAGTCTCTGAATCACCCTTTCATTTCTGCACAGTCCTTGTCGAAATGTGCATATTTCGGGTGGACGGTAGCTGCTCCCCCACCTCGGAGCGGGGCTGCCTGCAGCACAGCGCCTTCAAGGGCAGCTGGACCTGCAAGGTGAACGGGCTGTGCCGGGTAGGAGCTTGGCTTGGAAAACACTGGCTCTAACCCCAGCTGGTGGCGGTCACTCATAGCACGCAAAGCCGAGGCTGACAACTGGCAGCAGGAACAGGGCTGTTTCTAACCCAGGAGAGGCTAAAAACAAGAGCAACGCACCCACGTAGCCAGGCAGGGACGGGTTCAAGCAGAGCTGAGCAGACGGTGACAGTGTGCCTTCCCCTTCTAAAAAACGAGAGGGAAAGCACACCGGGGTGCTGTTCCTGGTGCAAATGCAGCCGGGGCACCAGCACGGTACTAAAAGAGTCCTGGTAAATTGTCTCAGAGCTTCGGTTTTCAGCTCCTTCACTGCAACGAGCCTACCAGCACCACCAAGCGAGGTCTCTCTGTCGCCAGCTGCAGTCGGCTCCCTCCGGCAGTGAAACCCTTCATCGCGCTCAAATACCCTTTGGGCCAACATGAGCCCAATAGACCTAGACACCCTCTCCTCTACTTTATATACGTATTTGCATGCGCACCTATGCAGAGGGAGAGCCCAGTCCTGCCCAGGCAAGGCACTGCTGGAGGTAAGGAACAAGAGGATGTGGCCGTCTTACAAGAGCGGGGTGTTACAGCCAACTTCCCCAGTGAAAACCATGCACCCTTCGCATGCCCCCCAATCTCCTTGCCATCTGCTTCGCGTGTGGTTACGGTACCGCTGGCTGTCACCCCTGGCCACATCGCTTGGCGTTTCTCCTAGAAGCGGGGACAACTTCCCATGCGCTGGCCACTTTAGGTTGCAGAGCGTTTCATAAATACTGCGAATGGCAGAGCAAGGAGAAAGGGAGGGAAAGGAGAGAAGATAGGCTACAGAGGAGAGAGAGAGGACAGATTTGCCGTGTTGGATAAAGCCAGGAGTGACAGGTATCCAGAGAGGCACGGGCAGAAGCTGCAGGTCTACTGCTGGGAACAGCTTCTCTTCCCAGAGCGGAGATAATCTGGCGGGGAGAGGCGATGGATGAGGGTTTTGCTCTGCGCTAAGGCAATGACACCAAAACGTTTTATTCTGAGCAATTTGAAAAAAAACCTTAAAAACGAATCCGAAAGAAGCCAGGAAAACAGGAACATTTCAGGAACCGTTAAATCACGTTTCTCAATGAGAAAAGCACTGACGACGACAAATCTGTGCCAAGCTCCACACCGGGCACTTGTCCCCCATCCTCCCGCGAGTGGTCCCGTCACGAAAGCGGGGCAGAGACACCCAGGGAACAAGGGATGCACCCAGACCTCTGGCCACCCGCTCTCTGCAAGGGCGTTTCTGCCGCTGTAAATTCAGGCTGCCTTCGCGGGGGGCAGGATGCGGGGGGCGAGAGCGAAGCGGTGCTGTTCCAGATGGCATTCCCCATCTGATTATAACAATTTGCAGCAGATAAAATGTGAGGCCTGGAGGCTGACAGCAACCCTTTGAATGATTTGGCTTTTTTTTTTTCCCCTCCCCTCTTAAATATTCAACTTTTAGGAAGCAAGCGTGCGTAATGAGATCCAAGCAGCCCAGATTGCCCATTGACGCTGGTAGGTAGCTGTTCTCCAACTGCGGCGCTGATCGCTCCGGCGGGCCAAACCCCTCCTGTTGGCATGTACCCACCCCTGGCGATGTGGACCCGCACCAGCCCCGGCACTCGCCAACCGAGGCGGAGGGGGTCTCTGGTATCCCTCCTCCGCGGCCAGGGATGGGACTCACACATCCCCTGCCACCCTGGGCGCTCCCGTCTGTCTCCCAGGGGTGCCTGCATGAGACCTGTGTGACGAGCGGCGGCGTGCCAGGAGCACATAGGCGGTGAAGGATATCGCTGCGTGCTTAACGCACCCCCTGACTGGGGAGCCACGCAGCCTCCGTGCCCCGGGGATGGGTGCACTCGGTGGGAACTTGGTGACCCTAGATGGGAAAAAGGCTGCTGAGGGACGAGGCAGGCTCAGCCCTCACCAGGCATTTGCAGCTGTGACCTTCTCCTGAGCCACAGCCTCTGTCCACGATGACAAAATGCACCTTTGGCAAAGGAGAAGCTGGGAGAACATGAGGACATTTTAAGCCAGAGGGTGCATCCTTGGGGTGGGAGAAGCTGAGATTTAGATTGAGCTAACTCCTGTACGAGAGCTGCCAATCAAGGAGTAAACAAGGGCTTCAACCTGCACATCCATTTCCAAAGTCTGCATCCTGCGTAGGCTCAGCACTGTCCTTTCCTCCAGCTACAGATCAGAGAGGGGCTGCAGGACCATGCTGAGAAGTCTGGCTTTTCTCAAAAATCCCCCTGCAGAGCCCTGATCAGCCCAGGAGGGAGGCGCCTCCAGGGCTGGGCAGCACAGCCCTGGGTTTAGGCATTTCCACGTACTAGAGGAGGTGGGCTGCTCCAGGTCCCCTTGTCTATCTGTGAAATGGGGACACCATCAACTTTTAACCTTGCGAGGGGAAAAAACATGACGAGATTGCAGTTTCCAAGGTGCTCAGATACCCGGGTGCCTCCTGGAGGCTGCTCCACCATTGCACCATGTGAACGATGCTTTGAAGACCATTAACGCACCGCCAACACCCCTCTGTGCACCAGGCTTAGTTCCCTCCTCCCCTGCCAGGCAAAGCTGCCCATCCCCAGGAGCTCACCATGAGCCAGAGAGGGTCTCAAGCCAGTCCCCAGCACAGACAGGCCAACTCGATTGCAACTGCTTTCAGCAAACAGGCTGCTCCCTCACCCCCAGTAAGCTTGGCTGAGATTTGGGGTGGATTTCCCCAGGCTCAACCCTTGCAAAGATCATAGCACGGGAATCAGCATAAACCTACCTGCCAGGCACAGCACACAGAGGTCCCCTAGGTGCCCAGTGCTAGCCCACTGACGGCTTGCTGGTGGCTCTGATGCTTTTTGGATGGAGGAACAGATGGTGGGAGCCTGAGGAGCAGGGCTTGAACATACAACAGGGTGGGACACAGAGGTCCACCCAGACCAGCCTGAGGGCACTGTCAGAGGAGGAACCTGAGGTTGATGCTCTGCAGCTGGGCTCAAGGAGAAGAGGGAGAGAAGGTAGCAGTGAAGGTCTGTGTCTATCTATGCTCCTCTGTGTGGAGCAGGTGAGGGCACAGATTTTTCCATTTCAGGAAACAAACTGAAAGCTTGCAGGGAAAACACATAGATTTGTGTTGAATTGAAACAGAAACTTTTGTAGAAAGCCTCAGCAAAACTGAAGGGAAAAAAATTGGGTTGAGGACAAGCAGAAATATTTTCTTTGCCTCAGGATGATGTATGTTTCTTTGCCCCAATGTGGTGTGTGCTATTTCAGGCTTATGTATCCTCTATTTAGGTCCATTTTTAAATTAAAAAGAAAAAAAAAATTGTTAAAGGCAAAAGTCAAACTGGCTGTTTTTTTGAAATTAGCAGTATGCTAGGCTTCCTGAAACAAAACAATTCATTAAAAAGAAAACAAAAAGACAAGATGAAACGTCTCGGCCTTTCAGAAGTTCTTCCCTCGCTTTCCCCAAGGGCTGAGCTTGACCTGAAACTCCTCACACCCCTGAAACGCCGTGTCCCTCACATTGTACTCACCAAAAACAGAGGTGGGGATGGCCAAGGTCAGGCTTTTCGGAGCACCTAGTAGCCACCAGCTCTGGCTTAGTGCTGCTGCAAAGGCTGTCCCAGCTACTCCCAGCCCAGCTCTCGCCTCCATCCTGGCTCAGGTTTACAGAATCCCTTATAGGAAGGGCCCACACCATCTCACCTGCCCAATTTGGGGATAAACCTAGAGAAACCTGCCTGCCCTAGAGCAAGGAACAGCTCATCGAGGCACCAGGTCCAGCGCCTTGGAGGGACCCTGCCGCTCACCGGGGAGCAGCTGCAGCCGGGCCGTTTCTCTTGTTTATGAGCAAGTTTACTCTCAGAAATCTAATCATCATTCTGGAGTTAATCCCTCTAACAAACCCTTGCAAATCCCTTTATCCAGAAGTTTATTAATATTAGCTCCTCTTGAGCGGAAGCAAATTAAATTCCTTTACCTCCCGTTTGCCTTTTTGTTCCTCTTCTCCTTGTTGCTGTTAACGGGAGCAATTCAATTAAGCAAGTAACGACTTCCCAATAAAAAGCCCTCCTCCCCACCTCCCTCCCTCCATCGCTCAAGGACTAATAACGTCTAATTGCAGAAGTAAGCCTAACTGGGGCTGGTGGGGGAGCAGAAAGGCTCGGACCACTTGCCCAGCTACCAGTCAAGGAGGGCCTGCAGCCCTGGCCAGGCCCGGGCAAAGGGGCCGTGCATCGGCTCCGAGGTTTGCAGCTGGCCTTCGGGCTGCCAGGAGCGGAGCGGCATACCGGCCGGCGCAGCATCCCGCTGGAGGCGGCAGCTCGCGGGGGCACAGAGCGGCGAAGGACGCACCAAGCGGGCAGGGCAGCGGGCAGGCGCCTCCTGCCCCTTTCGCGGGGCTGAACCTTGCGCTCGCTACGCCAGCGCTAAGCGAAGGCGGGAGCCGAACCGAGCGCGGCGCGGGCCGCTCGTGGGGCCGCCCTGTCAGCTCCGGTCTGTCGCGGAGGCCTCGGCGTTTCCCGGCTGTCGGAAAGGATTTGTCTGGTGCTGCGTGCTGGCTCTGCTCCCTTCCCCACCTCCCGGTTACCTCCGGTGACAGAGCTGCTCTTCTCCTCGACCTGGTTTTTAGCCTAGGAAAAGAGGTTTTTGTAACCCTGCTGCATCCGTTTCTCCATGTCTTTCTCCTTCCTCATCCTCCCCAAATCCGTCGACCTGTTTCTGCCGGGTTTGACAGCGGTTCAAAGAACAAAGTGGCCGTGCAAAGAGCAGAGGTTTCATGAGCAACTGCAATTAATGGAAAAGCTAATTAGCTCACCTTTTATTATCTTCCAGCCCTCATCAGAGGGAGAAGAAGGACACCAGCCTTCCCAGTTTCCTTCTCTGGCAATGTGCTTGGCCTCATTGCCCAGCCCAGGCTCCTTCCCCGCGTTTGGGTTTGCAGCCAGCTCAGCTGGCGGGTCGCCAGGCTCTGCCCGGTTTGCAACGTGCCGAAGCCACTCGGCCACCCAGCGATAGCGGCTCATCCAGCCTCCGGAGCGGCCCATGTCACCTGAGCTGGACGGGTCCCGCGGAGGGACAGGGAGAGCCCAAGGAAAGGAGACGGCGCTTCCCAAGTCTGCAGGCAGCCACAAGCTGCTGCGGTGCCTTTGCACGTGCCCTCCCTCCCTGCCCCGAGCACCCTCACAAAACACAGTGGGAAAGATATAAAGCTGCAGGACACTAATCCCAGGGCTACATTTTCACTCCCCTGAACGACCTGGAGATGCTTAGTCACAAGCTGAGCTACCTACCTGCCAGGAGAAGGCACCTTCAAGCAGGGACAGGGAGGGACCGGCGCAGAGCCAGGACAGGAAGGCACAGGAAAAGCGTCAGCCTGGGAGAGCCAAGTAGGGAGGCACATTAAGCACCGGCTCCCATAATATCTATCCATCATCTCCCTCCTGGATCCCCTCCTGCAGCTGTGAGGTGGCCAAACAGAAATCCAAATCCTAGACACCCTCCCCGCATTTGCTGCTCTGAGTTTCTGTGCCAAGGACGCCTCGACCTCCCGCAGACAAGCCCAGGGCGTCCCTTGTCGCCCTCTCCCTCCGAGAGGCGGGATGCACGTTTTCACCTGCATTTTTCTTTCAAAAACATCCACCTCTAGCAATTCCCGCGATGCTCTGCTGCTTTGCAACGAGATGCATCCAGCCGGCCGTGCAGCTGGTGAGAGACTGCCCCGACTGCCAGCAAGGCAGGACGCGGCCCCGAGCCCTTTGCTCCTGCTCCCAGACTTGCCGCCGAGCCTCGCTGGTGGCTGCGTTTCAGCCGTAGAAGCGATACAGTTGACTAAGTACTTGGGATCCCTTCAGGAAGAAATGTGCCACGGGAATGTCAGCTCCGGTTATTGTAATCGGAGAGATGGGTTTGTCAGGCAGAGGATGGCTCAGATCAGCGCTGATGTGTGGAGGTGTTCGACAAGGGCTTTTCAAACCAAACACGGATCCGGCCCGAGTCTCAGCGCTGGTGGCCCTGTGACCAAGTGCCTGCACTCTTCCCACACGGACCACAGGCTGGCAGGAGGAGACATATCATAGTGCCAGTGAGGAAATTGCCGTGCTGCTAAAAAGATCATGTCCAGGTGCGGGTGGCGTCACCCAGCCTGATCTCTCTTTAAGCAGGAAGGAAGATAGAGCCTTTCTGCTGCTTTGGACCCCTGAGAGACGTATTCACCACCCCCTGCTCTTGCAGGACCTACGACCCAGGCCGTGCCCTTGGCCCATTGAAGCCGTGACCTTCACCGCAGGCCGACATTTATCGGAGGGGGTGGGATGGGTTTGGGAGCTGAGGCAGTGCTCAGAGAGGACCTTTAGTGACTCTTCCTGAACATGCCAGTCGTCACATTGTCACCAAGACCCAGACAGTGACTCCAGGTCTCCTCCAGTCCCACGTTCCTTCCGGACTATTCAATTTGGACCCCCAGAGCTCCCCACACTGCTTTCCTCCCAGTGGCACTCAGCCCAGCCCAGCACCAAGCAGCTATGTGGCTGTCTCACCATCCAGGTCCCCAAGCAGGGGGTTCCCTCTTCATCCTATTGCTGCGGTCCCATCCAGCCCATGCCCCTAGCACACTGAGTCTTGCCTCAGCATGGTCATGGTGGCTGTGGTATCAGAGCAGCAGGAGCACGCATCCTGCACGCTAACACACAGCTGTGTGGACATCGCCAGCCAAAGAGCAAGAGAAGCCCGAGACTGGCTTTGAGACAGACTAATAAGAAAGATATCTGCAGTTCATCAAGGGGCTAACAAACCTCTGCAGAGGACACTCATGGTAGCATCCGAGATGAACATACAAGCAGGAAACATCAGAGTCCTGCATTTAAGGATATATAGCATAGCCTGAGCTCACAGTGCTGCTAACGATGTGTGCTTGCATGCATGCCTTGTGTGGGGATAAAGTCATTAAGCAGCTGGGAACGGCACAGCAGGTGCATGGCAGCAGCTAATAGCCGGGACTGGAGAGCACAGGATGCAACGTTCAAGGAACTGGCTGCACAGCTATAAAGGAAGAGGAGCCATATGGACGCAGGCTGTTGGACCATTCGGTCCCACCACACGCTGTCTCCTCACCCGTTCGCAGTGTGACGCCTGCCGTCTGCAGTACCATCCCCAAAAAGATAATCCGCATGGCTGTGTGAGGTTGAAGAGACTCGGTGCCTGGAGGGTGCAGGATGAGATACGACATCACCTGAGCTGCAGCAGCTGAACCCGCAGCCCCGGGCATGGGAACGATGGCAAAGCCAGCGGCGCGGGGATGAGGGAGGCCTGGGCTGCTGGAGCGAGGCCCATGGAAGGGGCACCCAAGGGGCCAGGCTTGGTTGGGAAGCGCATCTGTGTTTCTCACCATCCTGCTGGTAGCCACCAATGTTTATCAGCCCACCTCTGCCCATCCTAAGGCTTTGCTGAAGGGACGGCTGCTTGCACAGAGGACATCTCCTCCTTAGTGAATGGTGCTAATTAAGAGAAATGAACCTAATTAGCAAGAGCACTCCACCTGCCCACCAGTTTCCATTTACACCAGGCATGCTCAGCCCTGACTCAATAGCAGCATTTTTGCAATAATCATCTTTGCAGGGGGTTATTCAGTCATCGCACCATGCTGCAGACAGTAAATTGGGCAGCCACAGAGGCTGGACCCAGATTTTGGCCTTTGCTCCCACTGCAGGCTCCTTGCAGGCCACGGTAGGGAGCTGGCAGGATTTGGCCCACAGGCAGCTTAGAGCAGTCACGTGTGATGCACAGCATCAGGGGCGAGCTGGGCAAACGGGAGCTGGAGCCATGCGGGTGCCCGTCTCTGAGGGACTGGGCCATCGCCTTCCTGGCTAAGGGGCATCCTTCTTGGTGGAGTTATTCCAAGGCTTTAGGATTGCTGAAACAGTAAAAAGAGTTGGATGGGGGGACCGAGCCAAGGTCCCAGAGGCTGCGGGGGGACAGTCAGAGGTTCGCCGAGACGCATCTGTCTGGCTTTGGGGCACCTGTCATAGCAGCACCTCAGATGGACGTGTCCCTCCCTGCTTTCCCAGGAGGGGACGGTTTCTTGGCATCAGATGGCAAATTTCAGACATTATCCACCAAGAAGCCCATTTGTTGTCTCACGGCTCCTGTGCCCCATCCCTCCCTGCTGCATCATAGAGGTTTCTCAGTAGCTTATCCTGCTCCATCTGGATTCGCCGCCCCGGCACGCTGCACCAACAGCGCTGCATGCGTCAGGGCACGACAGCTCCTTCCAGCAGGGGCAAGATCCCTGGCCAGCATAAATCAAGGCGGCTTGAGATAAATAAGTGACAGCTTAGGGCAGCGAAGGCCTAGGGTGCCATGAATGAGTATTTTGAGAGGTGCTTTCCAGAAACCTGCTTGCCAAGAGCTGCTTCGCCTCCGTGCACGGGCTTCCCGGCTGCAGGGCAAATGGTCCATTGACATTGCTTTTGGGTGCAGTTTTGCACAGATCTTGCTCCAGATGCCAGGGATTCACAGAGCCAGAAGTCCTGTACCTCTGCTGGGCTCTCGTTCCTGAGGCTGGCGAGGGAGAGGCAGATGGAGAAATGGAGAAGCTGAATGTTTTCTTAAAACAGAGCACGTTCTCCAACCCCAGCGTTTTTCTTCCTAAGCCTGACGGTTACTGTGCCGTTAGCCAAGGCATCAGGCAGACAGGACTCACCAAGACACAAGTGAACTGAGTTTTGCCCATCGCATGTCATTCCCACCCAGACCAAGGAGTCTGCATTGGGAAGCAGAGACACTTGCAGGAGCTGCAGGGCTCCGGCAGAAGCCAGACATGTTTTTTTGTTTGTTTGTTATCTGCACACAGTTGCAGAGAAACGCAGTTGAAAGTAGTTGCCAACACTGATGTGCCTTACTTTGATTTCTTCAAAACAAAATGAGCTTTCCACAAATAAATTAATTTCTTTTTAATGAATAGCTTCTTGTCAGGTTCTACGACACTTACTGACCCAAAATGGAAACTTCATAAGTTTTTTTTTTTAATCCAAGAAGGAAGAAAAGCATTCATTTCACATTGACTCACATTTGAAGCATTTTTATTATTATTATTATTCACTTTGACTTTGGGCAATGAAGGGAAGAAACAGCTCTCTCCCCTCTTTGGGGACCATAATCTCACACTCTGGAAGAACAAGAGTATTATAAAAACATCCAGATGGGACGAGCAATTCAGGGTCCTACCTCCGAAGAAAGCCAAGAGGAGACGGGTAGGACAAGAAGCAGTAAATCAAGAACAAGGAAAGCCTTCTGCTGGTTTTAGAAACTTGTTTCTGCCCTCCAGTGCTTCCTGGCACAGGGTCTACTCATGCTGGAGGCTGAATGCAGACCACGATGCTTAGACTTTTTGGTACTTGTCCTCTGAGAGCTGGTAAAACCCCTTCTTACCCAAAGCTTGCGTTCGTCCTCCGGAGCACCCTGCAGCAAGTAGCTCCGCAAGTGAACAGCGTACTGTGGAGCTACGGCATGAAAGACCCAGCTGATTTTGGTTTTTAACTTGCTTAAAAGATGCGTAATAAAGTCACATAGGACAGATGTGCTGGAGAGCTTGGAGGGAGCTGCCAGGTCCCAGCCTGCAGATGCAAAGGGGGAAGGAGGGGGGAAGCTCGGTCACCAGGTGGGTTTTCCAGAGCTCTAGATTTCACCTTTAATGTATTTCAGTGCATGATTCAAGCACATTATCTGCATGAAATGCTGCATTAGCATCAAAATGAGGGGAGTTCTGTTCAATATATTAAAGTGTCTCTGATGGGTTTGAAGGTAGCTTAGCGCAAGAGAGGCATTAAGGAAGTAAATGCCACATTTGTATTCAAAAGAGCTTTCTTTTTTCATTTAAAGTCATTGATGTAAGAAGTGGTGCTTAAGACAGCTTATAAAAGCAAGAGTGCATCTTTGCTATGAGACAAAAAGCTGTGTTTACGTTGAATGGTAAAGGAAAGCAAATAGCCCATTTAGAAAATATATTTCTTTTGTGCTTTGCCATTTGTTGGAGTAGCAGAGAGGGCTGGCAGGGATGGGGCCTTCCAGCAGCAGCAGCTGACAGTGGCCATTTTCTTCCCGATTTCTCCCACAATGCCTTTTTTCCATTTCCAGCCTGGAACTGGAAATGGCTTTTCCACGCTGGTGCAGGGGCTCCCAGCTGAACCCCGTGGCCCTCATCACACCATGGGCCTTCCCCTGCATTGCCCTTCCCTTCCCCCCTACTCAAGACAAGGCAACAAAGATTTAGTGACCCTAGAGTTTTGCAAACATCCATTTTGTTTTTTCCCCCACCTCAAAATCCGAAGCAATTAAAATGGCCTCTTCAACTATTTTTCACCCTTTTTTTTTCCCTCTAATTTAGATTTCTTTTCTCTCAGCAATCAATGCCTTCAAACTTTTCTTTAATTTGAATAGGGGGAAACATCAGGAGTAATAGTCCTATCAAAGCAAAACATGCCAAGGTGTCCACTAGGATGTTTTTGAACGTCTCATTCACAGAGAATTTTTAAATGGTGGTTCTGCTTCAGGATATTCTCTATTCTGAAACTGCCACCGAACTAAAATGTCTATTTTTTCAGGCAGCTCTGAGAAAAGCTGCCTTTGTCCCAAAGTCACACTCCCATCACAGCAGCCCTATTTAGAACATGATGCATTTGTTTTGTTGACGCTGGACAAGCAGCATTTTTGTTGGAAGACAGGGGCTTTTCAAAGCCCAGAATTTTGTAGAATTTGGTGTGTGGGGGGTGGAGGTTAGAGGAAAAGTGTTTTCATTTCATTATTGGAAGACAAATTCCACTGAAAGCTCACAGAGAGCACTAACACTCCTCATCCATCTGTGTCACCTGCACAGGCAGTTAATAATGTCCATCTTCATAAATGGAGAAAGCAAGGGGCGAAATTAATTGCTTCTGACCACTTAATGAGTCAGAAAGGGACCCTGGGAAGCCCATCTTGCCATTGCCTACAAATCAGCTGTAGAAAATACTTCTTTCTCCCAGCCAAGGTGCATCTGACAAATATCTGCATCTCCAAACCAGCACAGCTGCTCTCGCCCACCAGCACACAGGTCCCTTGGAAACCTTCACCCTGTGAAATGCAACCACACATGGCTGTGAGGGATTCGATAAATCAGGAATATTCATTCCAAAGTCTTTGAGGGGCCCTATGAGCAGCATAGCCAAGAACAGCAAAACCTTAATGGGAAGAAAGCTGGCCCAGAGCTGGCCCTGGGAGCATCAAGGGCAGGCAGAGGAGATGCTGCAGGGATCAGACTCTGGGAAGGCACCTTGGACCCCAACAAAGACTCCTGCAGGCCTTGGGGGATGAAGGCAGCGTCATGCCCGCAGAGCTGCTGCAGCCTCTCCCCCGCCAAGGCAAGGCTCCAAAAAGCTCTCCAGGCAGCCAGGCCAACCTTTGGGGTCCAGGCTGAGGGAGCAGCTCCCAAAGAGGGACCTCCGACCTGCCAACGTCCCTTCCCAGCAGCAGGGTGTCACATTACAGAAAAGAGGGAAGGAAACAGTGCAGAGGCAATTAATAAGCATGGCTCGAAAACCAGAGAAAGAGAACATTTGCCTTGCAGAAGCTGTGATTAGATCCGTGTGCATTTGTGTGTCCTTTGCCAGAGCTCCTAAAAATAGATCTTGGCTGCACAGACTGTCACACGCATGCAGACATGCTCTCACTGCAGCTATATTTACCCGTGGCAGAGACAGCCCCGTTCCCATATATGAGCCAGACGAGCCCCCAGCACTGCCACAAAGGGTCCACACAGCAGGGAAGGGACCCGGCCTTCCCCAGGACGGGTGATTCACGTCCAGCACACTCCAGGCATCCACGATATCCACTTTTGGCAGAAGCAGATGGGTCGTGGTCCTGTCCCTCCAGATTAGGGGGACACTGTCCTTCTTTCCAGTTCTCACAGCTGGCCCATGAAGGCCACTCAGGCTGTGACCAACCTACAAAATCAGACACTTCCAAAATTTGCAAGGATGCTGCCCTGGTAGCATTAGCCATGAAGCTCTATTCACAGGTCCGGGCATGAACGAGCATGGCGAGGGGAAGGTCCTGCAGCTGCTCTGCTTATCAGAGAGAGAACTAGAACACGACCTACATCGCCAACTGGAAAGCAGCTTCTCCGCCCCTCCCCGATGCACTCAGGCTCATGATAAAGCAGGGGGTGTTTTAAGGGACAAAACTGAGGCACTTTGCTCGTATTCATGAGATTTCTGAAGAGGATATTTGAGGACTGAATTATTATTATCTACATATGTCTTCAGAGAGGTTGCATGCAATTAGCATTATTCAGAGATATGCAATTAGCATTATCCAGAGATATGTATTTCAGGCAGGAAAATAATTGTTTTTCTTCCTATAGAAGTTGTCTCATGCACCGTTTTTCAGCAAGGAGCATTTTGCTCAAATTCAAAACTGGAAAAGTGCCATTTGCCCCAGCTCACCCCCGAGGATGGGAGGGAGGGGCAGGGAGCCAGAGACGCTTTCCTGCCCGAGGCAGTCCCCGCACCACCGTTTGCCTTGCCGAGTTCATTTTTGCCGCCTCCTAAGCAAAAAAAAACAAACGATCACCCCTGTGCGGAGAGCAGTGGCTGCCTTCCGGGATTTGTCTTCATTTTTCAACTCAAATATCCTCTGTTTAATCAGCTTGTTGTAATACCACCTTGCGAAATGTCATTAGCAGAGGGCAAGAGACGAGCGCGACGCCCGCATGCAGGAGCTGAGATCCAGCAGATAAAGCCTCGCAGGGAAGAGGAGCTGCTCTCTGCCAGGCTGCCTCCGCTCTGCTTCCCTTCTTATTACTAAGGTCTCTCCAGCAAAAGCTCACCCGGCCACCACCAGTGATCCCCTGCCAGCATCCCAAACCAATTTTATTAGAGCTGGAGGTGCTCAACAGCTCATGGAGGAGAGCACGGCTCTGAGACAGTGCTGTCCCCACCTGGCTCTCCACTCTTATCTCAACTGGCTACCGAAATGCAAAAGGGTGGGTCCACCTGCCCATACCTCATCCATTCCAATAGTCTCACTCGCCTCTTCCATGCCAACCAGAGACTCTCCAACACCATGACAGACCCGCTCAGGAAAGGATCACCGAGGTTCACCGTGCCGACAGCCACAGTTTTGAGAGCAAGCTGCAGCACCATAAATCATGCTAATGAATGCTAGAGAAACAGTTTTGATTTAGCTAGGTGAAATGTGACACTGGAGATATGTAAACAGCATCATATATAAAGAGATGCTTCATCAATTAGGACATCGAGGCCCATTTAGTAAGGCCAGCACCATAAATCCAGCTCCAAGTTTGAATGCCCAAGCAAGGGCAAGGTCTAGTCCTACCCCAAAACTCAGCCCACTGAGGACTCCTGCTGCAGCCTGCGAGTTGGGCTCTAACTCCAGAGCAAATGCTCAGGCACAGCAGCTCCGCAAGACCCCTGAGCTCACTCTAGAGGGGTCCTTCCTCCATCACTAGCAACACCACCATCACTTCTGCATGGCACTTTGAACGGGACCCGACTGGTCTTTTGGCTTTAGAGACTAAATGGACTAAATCTAGCAAATGACACTTCACTGAGCTCTTCAGGAAGGATAAAGGATGCTGAGTGCCTGACCTAAAATTGCTTGAAGGTTGTTCAGATATAGCAGAGCACCTGTCTTTTTGAAAAGGAGAGCCAGAACGTCTTTAGCATGGGAGAGACATCCCACATCATTGGCTCTAGCCCATACAGCCCTTTTAATATTAAGAACATTATTCTCACATGGAAAGACCTCTCTAACCACTTCTGCAAAGGGAATAGCAGCAGATCTCCATGGAAGAAGGTAACGTGTCTGGAGACAGGACTACAGATCCGGCCCAGGAGTTGATCACTTGAAGCCATACCACACTGCAGGAACACTTGTTCCCAAGTCCTCACTCCAATCTCCTGCCAGGCCCATTAATCCAATGGCAGATCCTGCAGCACAGAGAAGCCACACCACAGAGGTGGCCCATGGAGTCAAGCTGGGAGTACAACTCAGGTGCCCTGAAACCCCACCAAGGGCTCTAAGAGCAGCCGGAGAAACCTTGCACATCTAACTCTGCTTCCTAGCTCAGAGGGCCCACTGAGGCCATCGCAGGGTCCTGCTGTTTCTTTCAGAAAGAGCCACTCCATGCACAATCGCCTGGCTTGTCCTCGGTGGCCCTTGTTCCGGGGCACCTCCATGCTGTGCCAGTGCTCAGCATCACTCCCTACACTCCCTTCCTGCAGCTGAGGAGCTGAAGACCTTTACAAATAATGTGCTGTTGCAATCTTTTTTTTTTTCTCACAAGCACTGACCTCCTCAATGCCACCAAGAGGCAAGCAGATGAGAAAGGCTGGTGAGAAGCTGCATGGAAGACACCTGCCCGTTGCCCAGAAACATTTCTTAAAAGCAAACAGGCTGCCTAGATGCTTTAAAAAACAGGGGAGGAAAGCAATATCACAGAAACTCTGACACTGCAGCTATTAATGGTGCAGCTGGCACCCTGTATATCAGCAGGGTCTCCCCTCCTTCCCAGCCACAACACAGTTTTACAAGTAGCATATGAAAAATTTCCACAGATCATCACTTTCAGCTGAGTTTCTCCCCTTCTCCTACTGCCAGCCCCACTTACAGGGCTCTCATGCCACCTCATAGACGTAATGCAAATGGGACCTCAGCAAATATTAGCCCTCCCTTCCCATGTGGGAAAGAGACCTAAAGCAACAGGGGCTAAAAATCTCCAAAAGGGCATAGAAAACACCCTCTGCTGCATGCTTGCGCCTCCCATCTGCATGCACAAGGATAGCCGTGCTGAGCACAAGTGAAGCTCTTGAGTAGGCATGGAAACCATCCAGAAACGATCTCGTCCCCATCACAAATGACCTTGGTAGCACTTGGAGGTCAAGGAGGAGGTGCAAGATGGGGACAAACATCCCCCACAGGGTCACGCCAGAGTGCTGCAGCAGGACCAACTTCACTGGAGCAGATTCCAGCTGGGGTGTCAGCCTTGCTCCAGGCTCGCACCCAAGGCCTCACCTACTCAACGCAGCAATGAGAAGCTTCCCAGTTGCCATCCGAGGGACACCAAGGCACCTGGCCATGGTAGCAGCCATGCCAGGGGACTCTTGGCTCCCGTGTGCCTTAGCCACGTCAGCCCCACGTTGCCTAAGGGCAGCGTGGGCAACTGCAGGCCCAGCCATGTACCCAGGGCCACGCATTAGTCTTTAGGGCTGTTAAGCCCGTTCTCTCCACCAGCAGGAGCATCACTTCAGCGCGAGCTATAACAAACCCACAAGCGGGCTCGGGAGCTAATGCAAAAATTATATTTTAAAAGCACTTCTCCCTAGCGCCGGCTCTGCAATACAATGAAATTACTATAATAAAAAACCATCCTCTGCAGATCTGAATGGAGGCGAGAGGGGCAGGAGGGAGCGGGGGCCTTGCTGCGAGGCCAATGGCAGGGCAGACCTTGCTGATGGGATCACACCACACCTCTCACCCTCACCTCTGCCCACCAGGACTAAATTAAAACAAGGGCTCCCCCAGGCAGTCTCAGCCTGGGCACACGGTCCACGCAGCAGCCCAGACCAGTTTTTTTCGATGCGACTGCTGGAAGATGAGGATGCTAATGCCACTGGATGGGAAGGAGCAAGGGCCCAGGACAGTCAGGGAGGAGAAACTCATGCTATAAGAACACCAGGTTCAGCTCCTGTCCCTGGGCAAACACAGAGGGGAAGCAACTGTTCAGGTCGGGGCAATGTCCCCAGGGCACCTGTGACAATAGTTTCCTCTTCAGCCTCTTTCCATCATGGTCTAACTCTACCGCTTGCCAACACTGTTCAATATCAACACCAAGCCCTGCAAACAGGTCATCCCTACGGTGCCATGACCGTAAAAAGTCACAGCAAGAGCATCTTTAACAGCAGCGAACTGGCACAGACCTCAGCCTCACTGAGCCCCAGTGGGGGAACCTGCTGCTGGGGTCTGGCTTGCCGAACCCTGACAGTTCAGAAGTTGGGCTTTGGAGGTAGTTTGGCTGGCAGAGTCATCCCAAGAGGTCATTTAGCCAAGAGCCCTCTGTGTGGGAAACAGGGCTGAATGGGCTGCAAATTCCCTGCCTGGTGGTAAAACTGAAGTGAGAAACTGCAGGGAGCACCTCTGTACCCCAAAGCATCTGCACAGTCACCTGTGGATGCCAGGCAGCCCCACTTCCCATGATACGGCCTGGCATCCCTGTACAATTGGGAATGCCTTGATTTTTAGCCGTGTTTTCTAGGGAAAAGCATTTTCCCTGGGCTGGCTGGGAAAGTATCTGGGGAAAGACAACATGCGCTCACCCTGGTCTTCTCCTGCAGGTCCTGGGTTGGCTGGGTGTTTGGCAAGCCCTCGAGCAGCCTTCGCGTTCAGCCACGATGTGGGTGCGGGGGCCAACAGTCTCGAATCCCCTTGGTGGCCTGGCCTTGGAGAGCCCTGTGCAGGGGAGAAGCGGGACACACGAGCTGTGACTGTCCCTAGCAAAGGAAACCCTGGGGACAGGGCAGCGGGAGAAGAAATCACTCTATTCTTGAGACTCCAAAGTGAGAAGTCTCATTACTTGCCTCTGCCCGAGTGCGGATGCCCTTTAATGGAAACACAGCAAAACAAGAGTTGTTAAAGCTCTCCTTGCACTGGGGCTTTTGATCAGGGAAGTATTAACGATGTTCGAAAGCAAGGGCAAAAGCCTAATGAAGGCGAGATCAAAGGGAGCGGCGATCACGCAGCGTTCAAAACCGCAGCTCGCCATGGGGGCTGCTCTGTTGGGAATTACCCCAGCATCCTGCGAGAAGGTCTCTTACCCTCATGCAGACTGTCGAAGGCGATGGTGTGCCCATTGGCCCCTGCTCTCTGTTAGCTTCTCCCCGTTACGAGGAAGCCCACCGTGCTGTGACCTTGGCTGCCAGTCAGGCTAATCATAGGATCATAGAAATGATTATTAATTATTTAGCCAGGGAAGGGCACACAGCTTTACAGCTGTCAGTATGCATGGGCCAATAAACAGACCAGCTGCTCAGAAGAGCCTGCATCTGCACAGTACAGCAGAGCTGCCCACAGGTGTCATGACTGTGCCAGTTCTCAGCTGCCAACCACCACGGTGGGACTGAATGCTGGCACCCTCGGGCTCATGTGGGCGCAGCCTGGCAGCTTCTTGGCCTCGTCTGCTGCAGTTGCCCTGCAGTCAGCTATCTTGCAGGATACCACAGCCCTGTTGCATGTTAAACACCAGGAGGCAGGGAGAGCTCGTGCTCTGGGGCCCTCCATCCTTGCAGGCTCCTCCTGTCCTCAGCCCATGTCTAAGCTCTGCTTTATAGCCACCCTCCTATCACTCCTGATTTACTGGCCTGCCCCATATGCACCTTCATGTAAGGCAGCTCTCCCCTGTAACGCTCAGATGTCTCCCCTTCGGGGCTGTGAGTTCCCTGAGCACACCCAGGGCAGAAGTATTGGCAGCCGCATAAAATCCCTGCGACGGAGCAGTGCTCTCGCTGTGGGAGGCCTTCCCACCGCTGCTGAGGGCCACAAGCAGATATTCACTGATAATTCATTTGCTAGCTGATGGAATGAAAATGCAAATATTTGCCTTGATTAATTGTATTCGCCCATCCTTGGGGCTGGCTGAATAATGGACCATTTGTACAAGGATGTCTCCCTCGTTAGCTGGCAGGAGCAGTTAGCTCCATAACCTATTTGAGAGAGTTTTTGGTTTCAGTGCCATGAGCTCCTGCAGGCAGGTGCTGTCTCTCCTCCATAGCTCAGCCAGTCAGGGCCTGATGGAGGATTCGGCTCAAGTCTGCAGGAGGCAATTCCTCCCTCACCTTGTCCTTAGCACTGGCATTGACTGGCTTCATGTTTAATTGGAAAGCATCCAGCTGTGCTCCTCCCTGGTGCACATTAAACAGTTTGTTGTCTTGGGCAGGGAGGTTTCCCCCAGGAGCTGCATGTTTTTATTGCCCAGTATTGTTTTAATAATAGCAAGGAGCACCGCTCAGCAAATATTGTTTTGGGACACACAGAATTAGTGGTCTCACTGTCAAGGAGGAACCTGATGGCAGCTAATGAGTCTGGAGACACGAGCTGTGCACAAGATCCTCTGCAAAATTAAAGCAGCTTTGAATTTTCTTTCCCTCTGAAAAACTCAGTGTCATTGTGTGCCCAAAGCTTTTATCAGAGGCAGACAGGATCCACTTCCTCGTTATTTCTGTGGCCGAGGTGGGCTTTCTACAGGACAAGGTTTTTGCATGCCTGGGCACTCTTTGCATGCTTAAATTTCGCAGTGTTTGTCTGGGTCCTTCCATAAGCCCTGTCTCAACACAGGTGGTGAAGGGATGACTAATCCTGCACCCCGTGGATTTGCCTTCCGAGCTACCTTTCCTGACTCTTCTAGCCAGTGGATCTGCCTTTTCACCCTTGGGGATGCCCCCAGGGTCTCTTCCAGCTGTCTGGAGCCCCTATGTCTGGAACAGACAAGTCAGTCTCTTCCACTTCTAGAGTCTTAGGAAACGCTGTCAAAATGTTGGGTTGCTTATTTGCTCTGCATCCTCAGTCCACCCGTGTCATGTTTTCCAGCCTTTTTTCCATAAACACTGCTAGAATGAAATGGAGGCAGCTGCAACTCCCACACTACACCCCACCTAGCACCCTCGGGTCTGCAGGAGGGAGAGCCACCAGCACAGCAGAGGTGGGCAGCTCAGAGACCCTGCACGCAGAGGGGTCGCAATGCTGAGTGCAGGCAGGTCGGGTTCAGCTGCAGGGCTCTGGGGAATGAGAGCTGCCAGTGCTGTGTTTCACATCCCCCAACACCTCTCTGATTCATACCTGTAATTGTGGAGTAATCCCCAAACTGGAGGGGTTGCACAGCAACAGGAGCCAAGAGCAAGAGGGAGAGGAGCAGGAACTTTCTATTTAACATTGATGGTATTTAAGCCTCCCCTTTGCTTCCTGGAGTTTAAACATTACTTAGCTCAGGCTGGCAGTGATCAGAGAAGAGCGCTGCCTTGGGCCTCTGCAGCTGTGGCTCTGGCTCCTGCCAGAAAAGTCCCAGCCTGAGTTTGAGTTGCTTGGTGAGATGATGGCTCTGCCCTGCTTGCTGCAGGTGCAGTGGCACTGCGAGCCCCTCCAGAGCCATGATATCCTTTCAGCTCCCCTCCCCTTTTCTGCAAAAGTCAGGGTTGTCTTCTGGCAAGGCTGCAGTTTCTAGGAGGCAAAGGACCCATAGGGCTAGGGGAAGAGGGGTGCTATCTGGGTGCATGACATGTTTTCTCCAAGTCACTCAAGTGCACCTGGACAGCAAGGTGGCCTTGGTAGGGCTGTGGCCAGGGGGTCCTGGCTCGATCCCTCCGTGTGCTCACTGGGGTTGCCTCTGCAGCTTTCTCACCTGTGGTTTCTGTGGAGGCTGAAACATGTCCCTCCCTCAGCAGGTGCTTAGGGGAGTCCCCAGTAAGGGCTTGGAGCCAGGCCCTTGGGCTTGTGTCCTCTTCCTGCAGTTTTGCTCCTAATTGGCCCACTAATGCAACATTTAGCAGGAGCAGTCCTCCGGCATTTCCCGAGCCAGAGGGCTGTATGCTACTGCTATGGATCCCTGCACCCAGCCTGACCTACCTACCATACCCCTAATTGCACTCCTTATCCCTTGGGATAAGAGAGGGCCAAGGTCTGAGCTACCCTGAGCCCCTTCAAAAACCCTCAAACTAATCAGCAGCCTTGCTGCTTAATTGCTCACCAGTGAATTGAAAATCCAAGAGCCACATGCTCAAAGCCTCTGGTTTAACACCCCAGCAGGGATGCCATCATGACTTTGCTGGCTGTCCCCAGTGGGCCACCCTGCACCCACTACAGCTCCCATGCCTGCTGCAGCACATGTAGCTGGCCTCCAGGTGCCCCAGGAGACCCAGTGCTGCTGCTTCCAGGGTGCATCTTGCAGTCAGAAACACTCAAGCTCCAGCTCAGCTCTCTGCCACCTCCTCCGCATCTTGGCTGGGATTTGGTGACACACTGGCTCAGGAGGGACAGCACCACAGTGTCCCAGCTCTGGCCTGGGAGCCCTGAGCCAGCAACCACAGCACATAGCCAAGCCCTTGGCCCATTGCTGCCCTTCCCCATGGGCTCTCCAACTGCTGGACCACACTGGCAAGGAGACTCCTCCTTGGCCTTGCCACCACCATCCCCGCTTTGGAGACAGCCCTGGGCCAAGGAGCAATGGCAGAGCAGCCACGCTGCACCCATGCCCCCTCCTCACTGCCCACCTACATCTTCCCCAGCCAACAGGGTTTGGTTTGCAGAGGCGCTCAGACTGCTCCCCGGCCACACTCTGATCTACACTGTAATTACAGGAATCGATCATACTTATTCAACAGGGGAGAAGCAACATCTGCTGCTTGTATTGCCCTGCTTTGCAGCACAGAGATGCTGCATGAGCAGGGGGCGAGTTGCCCTCTCCCAGCCCTCTGCTTCCCCAAAAGTGTCTGGCCAGCCCCATGTCCCCCCTCTTCCTGGCAGCAGGGCTCTGCCGTGCTCTCGGAAATAGCAAGGGGCTTGCGCACACCCATAGGCACTTCATAGAGCAGAGGTTTGAGAGCAAAGCGCAAATCCAGGCTGGAGCCAGACAGAAAACAACCTTACCCAGCCCCGGGGTCCACGCTGCACCCCAAGGTGCTACAGAGGCATCACTCTAACCAGCAGCCTTTTACTCTGTGTTTACGGGGTCCAGAGTCCACTCTCCACTCTGCCTGGTGGGAAACACCATTTCCCCACACAAACTGAGGGAGGAGATGCTGATCTTACATTTTCATCTCAACTGTCAGGGAACAGTTTAATTTTGCTGAGAAGGGGGGGAAAAAGTCACCCCAGCCATTTCTGGCCCAGCCAGTAACACATTTCCCCAGGACACTCCAATTTCAATAAAACCATGTTGGCCAAACACAACATCTCCTACAGCAGCCTTCCTCCTTCCAGGCCACCTCTTCCACCCCTGCACTGCAAACAGTGCTCATGAGGCACCTGCTGCAGGGACACAGCCCCGACATGCTCCCCATGTCTGTCCCCATTGCTGCCCCAGGGGCCAAGGTCACTTCACCAGTGCTGTCAGCCCACAGGACAGCCCAAGGGGCTGGTGCCAGCACCCTGGCCAGGGTTTGGAAAGCCACACAAGGTGGCATATTCCAATGGATGCAAGTCACCCTGATAAAGAGCCAGTTAAAATTCTTTTCCAGTAGGAATGCACCCTGATATAGTGTTCTGGGGAAATGGGCTTTTTTACTAGCTTTTCCTAGGGGAAGGAAAGGGATAAAGCACTTGCCCCTAAGGTGGCAGCCTTAGGGGAAGACAGTTTCCTCTGAAGCAGCTTTTGGCTTGGTGTTACTTTGTAAGAACTGTGATACACATCTGCTAAAAGCCAAAATTAGAATGAAACAGTCTGATCAAAACTGGACAATTCCAGTTGTCCCCATGTTACCATGGCTCAGCTTTCTTCTCAGAAAATGATGCTCTCATTCCAGCTCCAAAGGACAGAGAAACCAAGGAGCCAGACTGCCCATGAGCTGGGGCATGGGGCTCCACTACCAGCCAGGGCCATGCTGAGCCCAGAAACCTCAAGCTCCTCCTGTGTTTCAGGAACAAGCCCCCACGCCATCCACATCTGCTCCTTTTTACTCCAACCCTGTGTGAGCAGCAGATTCCTGCTCCATACCTTGAAGCAGGCAGAGACCTAAAGCTTCCCAGATCTGAGACACCACAAAAATCATGTCGCATCATTTCAAAGCCTCCCTGTCCCCCAGACCTGACCCTGGACCCCACCTCAGACAGGCCAGGCAAGCTGGGAGACCTCAAGCAATCAAAAAGTATTTTAAAAGGACTTTTTAGCATCCCTGCGTATGGGAAAACCCTGTAAACACATGCAAGTATTTCCATGCACCCGGCTGTGGAAGCCTGGAAGTATTAACATGAAGGGTGTCGACTGCACCAGATGCTCCCTTGACTTCTCCAAGCTTTCAATAGCTGTTCAAGAACGTAAGTAATGCCTGTGCATGAAAGGTAGCAATTACTGGGTAATACAGTGATTTGTATCTAGTTCTGCATGCACCAGGGAGAACGGAGGCCCCTCTCTTCTCTAACCAGTTACCTTCTGCTTACAGACACTTCCAGCCATTGCCAGCCCTCCAGGAAATAAATAACACCAATAGCTGTCACTTAACTCAGCATGTCCAGGACATCCAATCATATTTTACATGCCACATGCACATCACTACGTATTACAGGCCATAATGCCTGGAAATTAGAGCATACCTCCCACATCACTGTAGCAGATGGAGCATGGGACATTAGGAAGTGTTTTTATGAGCTCTCATTTTTATTTCAGTTCCTCCCCTCACCAGCCCAGTGCACTTACTTCTTGCCATCCCACTGCGCCTTCGCTAAGTGGGGAGTGTGTGACCTTGGTATAAATTGTTAAGTGCAAGCAAGCCTGGGAGCCAGCTTTGGTGAATTATGGTCAGTGGAGTCAGTTTGGCTTGTCCAAGACATGTGGCTGGGTTGACAGGCACTAAGTTATGAACTTAGGGAGTTGGGGGGGGGGGGTTTCCTCCTCCCTAACTTTAGGGTTATGACATAACCCTCCCAGAGCTATTTTTAAAAGACCTTGTGACTTGCTTCATTTCAGGACAGAGGCTGATCTCAGGGACACAGGGTAAATGCAGCACAATACCGTGACTCCAGGAGCAATCACACAGCCTGCCTGGCCACCTTTAATGCATGCAGAAACAGTTTCTAAAAATACCCTAATTTTTCTAACAGAAACAAGGGAGCTGGAGATAAAAAAAAAGTTTGGCTTTCCTGATGCGTTTCCTCACTTCCGAGATCACTAGAGGACACTGCTGTTGGCCTGGGGACAAACACAGCTCAGTTCTTCCTTCCTCTGCCCCCAAGGGCTCCCAGGGCAGTGACCCCAGGGCTCCCATTTGCAGGTGCATTCCCCTAGCAGGGAGGCTTGGCCAATGCCCCATGCCAGCCCTGCAGAGGCAGCACCCACCTCAGCCACCTGGTCGCAGCACCAGCAGAAAGGGCAGCCTGCCCAGAGCACGGCTGAAGCCCTCCAGCATCACAAGCCAGTCCTAAGGTGCCAGGTAGGACAGCACAATGGACCTGCAGAGATATCAGGAGCAGCAGCATCCAGTTTGAATGCAGCTGGTGCCTTTAGAGGCTGAAGCGCTCGTGATTTAGTGGCCTTGCATGAAATAAGTTTGCTGAGTCTCAGTCCTGAGTGGAGTCTGTTATAAAACCTGTAGGGTGGGAAATGAGGTTTCTCAGGACATCTCCAAGCTTTTGGATTTACAAAGCAAGGAAATGCAGGAAATAGCCTTATAGCATGCACCCCACCCGGACCCCGAGCATGCACATCCACCCCCACCCCAAGCAAAAGGGAAAGGTGCTGTCAGAGCAGGAGAAAGCTGGATGGCCAAAAACCAGGTAGCAGTTCAGACTGGAAGAGAGCAAGTGAAGAAAAGCCTGCTGAGATGGGAACCTGCAGCCCAGCTCACCCTTAGGTGTCCTCAGCCTGCTTCAAACAACCTCCTAAATCCCATGGGAGGGTCGATTACCCCCTTCCTCCAGACTGTCCTCCCCCATTACAGGGAGGCAAAGGGGACAAGGACATTTGCATTGCACAGGCTGCTTTAGGTGGCGGGCAGAATCACACAGGCCAAGATGCAGGACTGCCCGTAGCCCCACACTGCTGAGACCCCAGACCAGGGACATTATTCCAGTCCTATTTCAGCTGGGGAGATAAACAGCTCCAGGGGAGCCTGCAACAGGCTGCCACATGTGTCCCCCACCACCCAAACACCTCTGTCCCTCACCAGCCCCGGCCATCTTCAGCAGACCGAGCCAGGCACTGGTGTGGCCTTGCTGAGCCTGCTGCTGTTATTAGCACAGCCTGGCATTACACAGGATGAAAGCAGCTCCATGAGATCAAAAGTTCCCTTCTGTGCTGGATCGGAGCTGTAATTGGCATCCCCTAATTGGGGAACAAGTGGCCACATCAAAGTTGCCCTGAAAGGCAGGTTCGCTCCCCATTACGTTCCCCAGGTAGCAAAGTGCAGGAGGGACCCCCCCACCCCCCCCCCACCCAGCAGGCTGCCGCTCGCCAGCTCAAGCCTTTGCCGTCCTTGCGGCAGCCACAATTGCTTGGGCTGGCTGGAAGCAGGAGCTTGCATATCTCAGGGCACAAAAAAAACCACTCCTATCCTCACATCTCCACTTCCCCTGCCAACCTGTAGCTGCCAATTCATTTGAACATGCGTTGAAATTTAGGTGTCATGCACATTGCTAAACTGGAGCTCAACACACCCAAAGGCAGCTTCCACAGCGACGTGAGATTTGCAGCGAGAGCCCTGCTGATGCCCCTTGGATTTTGCAGGGGAGCCAAGCCCCAAGGGATTTAGGTGGCCAGACCCCACACTGCAAGGGTGACTGAGCACCAGCAGGTCTTTGCAAGGCCTCTGCACTCTCCCTCCTGGACTGGAGGGTTTATGCAATGCTGCATACCCCATGGGGAACAGGAAGGGCATCCTGGCCCTGTCCCACTGCAGCTTTGAAGCCAGAAATGCCCAGTAACACTGGGTGTAGAGTCTGGCAGGAGGCACAATTGAGTTACTCCATTTGCATAAGGTTAAACTTTGCCTAGCTTAGTATCAGGAGCACTCATACTTTGCTTTGCAGGCCAGAAGGGATATGCTGCTATGACTCGGGAGCTCGCTGCAGGCCCCAGAGCACCAGCTCTAGGGAAGCTGCTTGGGATCTCTGCATCTCCATCACTTCTGTCCAGCCCCAGTCTAGACTAGGCAATGCCTCCAGAGTGGTCCTGGCCACCCCTGCAGGCAGCAGGGCACATCCAGCTGCTGCCTGATACCCACTTGAGGGCATGCGCACCCAGCACTGGGTGACACCAGCACAGGACATGCATGGTCACATCCAGCACACCCCTATGCAGTTCAGCCACAGCCAGAATTGTTAAGCAGAGTACCCCCCACACATGCAATTTATATGCAACCCCCTAGGCAAGCACTGGCACAGACACAGCACGCTCCACAGAGGCGCCCCCTACTCACCCAAATACACAGCACCCTTCCTCACTCCCACCCACACACAAGCAAAGCTGCTTCAACAAACCATGCTATTTTTCCAACTAGCTTTAAGGGAAGAAAAATATATATCTTGCAGTTACTTCTATACTTAAGCACTTGGCTGTTACTAAAGCGAGAGCCAGGAAGCTAGTGTGATGGATAATCTAAGCCTTGTAGCAAACGTCTTAAAGTCGGAAAGTTTGAACTTGCGGAACTAAAGTGATGCCTTCAGAAGTTTCAGACCCAGCACACATCTCACCATGATCTATGAAGTAAAGAAGGTTTGAAGAAAATTTGTCTAATCCTTTCCCAGTTATGAAGATTTAAATCCCTTGCATTTTCATCAAATGTATTCTAGCTCATGAGGAGGGACAGATCCTCTTCTAAGCATGCCCAGCGGAGCAGCGTCAAACACTCATGCTTTAGCCTCTAGTGTGAAGTGTGCTTATAGCCATCGACATGCCACCCTTTACAGGATCTTCCAGAAAGAATTCAGCTGCAACATTCATGTATTTTTCAGCTCAGAAATAGCTAGATTTTGTTCAAACTGTCCTAAAAGGTTCATGACAACAAGTAGACCAAAACTGGAAAACTTAGCTTTCAAAACCAGCTTTTTGACTATGAATGCCTGAAACGAGAGCCTGGAAGCAGCTGAAACAGTAACCACTGCAACAGATGTACCCTTCACAGACACGGCCACGTCCCACCTCCCACCACTGTGGACTTCCCAGCTCTGCATGGTGGGACACAAGATGGGCCACCTCCTGCTCCCTTGTCTCAGGTGAGCTTGTAACACCATCCAGACCTGCTCATCCAGCTCCCTGCCCCATACTGGGCCTCAGGCAGCAAAACTACCACCCTGCTCCCACCAGCCTTCCCAAGGATGCCCAGCATCATAGGCCATCACTGGAGGATCTCTGGCATTTCCTCTATGGGCAATAGACTGGAGCAAGAAAGGCTCTGAGACATAACACCATTCTTGCAGGGGCAATTAAGCACTGCCAGGCTCATTAGCAGAGGAATTAAACTCCTCCCTCACGCCTTTCATCAGGCAGCCACATCGCCAGCATATAAGAGCATGCATCCTTGAACAGCTCACGAGACTCCAGGGCCCCAGCAACACCCAGTTTCCCTTGCAAACCAACCTACAGGGCTGCATTATAAGCTAAGAGAAATTCAAGGTAGCCACAGCAGTACAGGGATGAAGACATAACAGCAGATGCTAGAAAAATTATGATGTTAAATCCAAGAGGCAAGGAGCAGGGCAGAGGTACAAGGGACAAGCTTGAAGTCCATTTTTCTCATTTGTTGGTGGAGTCAGGAAACAAAGGCAGAGCCTCACTTCTGTCCTTCATCTCATGGCTAACCTCACTGGGGGGCACATGCAATCGTGGCCCAGCTCCCTAGTCAAAAATCAGGTAGATTCACCCATTTCCACCCTTGTTGGGTTTTCATTTCAAGAGCTCTTGGCTTGGTCCCATCAGTTTTCCACGTTCTCCCATTCAGACCCAGATCTCACAGCTCCCTTGCCTGCTTTTGCACCTCTTCCTCCCTCCCCCCAAAACAAAAAACCACACCAGCACAAATTTCAAAACCAATTCCAAACCTAGCTCCAAAACCAAAGCAATCCTTTTATAGTATTAACCAGCCTCAACATCCTGCCTTCCTCACTGCCATAGCCCACCTCCCAGGGCTGCACCATTGGCCACCTGAATTACGCCAGCTCGCCAGCCACAGAGCACAGCCACTCTCACTACACAGAGGGGGACGCGGATTTACACCAGCAGGGCTCTGGCCTCTAATTGGCAAAAATCTTAGCATGAAAGGCACAACCTGGATGGCTGCTGTTGCAATTAATTTCCATTGGACCTTCAAAAGACAGAGAAAGAAATTGAACCTCCCGGCTTAGTCATTTAGTTGGGAAGCAACAAGGTTTTATAATGAAGCATGAGTCGCCCTTCCTCAAAGGGAGGGGGGATGCAGAAGATAGAGATGGTCATCCCGATCCTTTATTGCTGCCAACTCCCTGCAAGCTGCTGCTGCTTCTGCTAAACACAGCCACTTAGGTGAATTACTGAAGCAAGGGGGACTCATCAGCTGCCGTTTAGAAACGGAGCCGTGAAATGAACACTTCTTAATGGGATACGAGCACACGTTCCCTTCGGCATGCCTATCCACTCCCGCTCAGCAACCCAACAACAGGACGGAGCGATGAGAGGCCACACGGGTCCTGTTGCGAGTCTATTACATGTGTTCAGCAGGCTCCGAGACAGAGCCTGTTTTATGTCTCAGAGCATAAGGGATGCTCTGTATCAAAGGTGACACTTACCCAGGGACACTGGCATCTAAGGTGAAGCAGAAGAGGAAGATGTTGGTGTTCTGGTCAAGAGACCACAGCAGCATTTTAGGAGCTGGAGTCTAGCCTTGCTTTGGGAAAGTCACAGTGCACAAGTTTCCTTGATGAATCTTGTGCAACACATCCCTTGTCTCCTCTGGACAGGTGATGGGTCCTAACCTACCTATGCCATGAGCAGGCCAGGTCTCTGCAGCCCCAGGCCAGACTCATTGGGGATGGAGGTGGGTCTGTGTGGAGAACACAGTCAAGCAAGTCCACACACAGCAGCAGCATTACCCCCCCAAAAAGCAGGGAGCCCTTTTCCACCAGGACATGCAGCTCTGCAGCACTGTATTCTCTGCCATCCTCGTGCAGCCACTCAAAAATCACACCCTGACACATCTAGATAAGACATGGCCTAAGAAATTCAAGCACCTGAGAGAAAGGAAGGTGGCAGATGAAGTGATGGAACAGGAGAAGCCTGTCTTAGTAGGGATCTCAATGCTCAGCTACTGCTCCATCACTGTGGTCCACCTCCCAGCACCAGGGCAGACCCCAGCTCTTTCAGGAGAGGGATCCCCCCCAATTTTTTTCCCCTTGATGAGCTTCCTTGCTCTCAAGGCACAATGACCAGCTCTGTAAACACAGGGGGGACCTTATGGATGCTACTGCCTGTCTTTGTAGAGAGGAAAGACAACAGCTTGCTGTGTTGACCAGAGAAGGAATTGCAAAAAAGATGACAAAAATACAAACCCTTCAAAGTCAGCTCCACAAGGTCTGAAGAAACATGGCCTTGATTTCATCAACTGTGAAAACCCATTAGCATCTCACTAAAATCTATTTAAAATATTCATCTGGAGGATATTTTATGCAAAACTGCCAGTGTGTCTTAAAAGCTGCTGCAAAATGTTAACATCAGCATTTAAACTCGTCTCCCAGGGCAGTCGCCACCCAGCAGGTTCAGCAACAGTCACACTGGGGACAAAAGTGCAAGCTGAGCCCAGGCAGGTGACAGGGAAAGCAAGGAGTCTCTCACCAGCATTGGAGGAATAGAGTCCAGAGTGAAGGATGCTCAGCTCTGGAGGGGGGCAGTTTCGCAGCCTGGCTGCTTTCCCAGGTGACCACCAAGCTTCTCAGCAGCATGCAAGGTGTTGCACGAGCCCTGTGACAGCAGCAGGGTATGGAAAAGGGGAGCAGTTTGCTGCGAGCGGGGACAGCCCTGCTGGTGACACAGCTCTTCCCACGTGCAGCCTGGCTCCCCGGTTCCCGCACTCCAGCTGGGGCCGACACGGGCACCCAGGCTGGCTCCTTCCTCTTCCCCAGCAACTTGCAGTGGGGTTCGGGGTGATTCTCCCATTTTGCAGAAGCACCACATCCCTGCGCTGGCTGTGCGACAGCCCAGCTGTTTATTTCACAAGACACAGCCCTGCCACAGCAGGGAATTGGAAGGCAAGGAGCTCTCAGCTGCGGCCTTTGCCATTAACAAAATATATTATTAGCATCCAAAAGGGAGCCCTGCCAGCACCTATAAATACGAGCCAGCAGTGAGTCAGCAGATCTGGGGCAACTCTTGTTTTAATTTCCCAGGTAGTTGCATCTCAGTGTGTTTGTGAGTGCGTGTGCGCGGTCCTGGCTCCCAGGGCACCGCGCAGAGGTAGCCATGGCAACCCAACACTGCCAAAACCCTGCACACTCCGGGAGAAACCATCACAAAACCTCCTCGCGAGGTGCAAGGACCCCAGGAGAGGGGGCCACGAGGACCAGACGGGCCTCAGTCCTGAGGCATCAGCCCCCTCCGCCTTCCCGGGGGGCTCGAGACTCAACAGTGCCTTGTACAAGGCTGAGCTTGGTGCAGGCACCCAGCCCCTCTCCAGCACACAGGCAACGTGCTAACCGGCGGCCAGGGCATGACGTTCTGTGTTATCTTTTCTAACTAGCAAGGTTATCGGAGCAAGAGCAGTCGGAGGAAGACGAAAGCATGCAATCACGAGGCCCTCCCAGCGCCTAGAGCTGCTCTGTCCACCGCTAATTAATCCTGCCACAAAACAAAGCAGACTTCATACATCTTAAAATAAAAATCAAGAATTTTTTTTAAAAGCAACATTTGGGGTTCTTATATCATGGGCTTTCAGCCTGTGATTTGATCTCAGCCTTTCCCGCACCTGCGACAGACACCAGAAATCACCTTGTTGGACTCACCCAGCCCCAAGCAGTTGGGCACATCATCTGTTATTACAGGAATTTTTCTGAGCTAATTATCCATGCCAAGCATGACTCTGGAGTAGAGACGGGCAAAGTTTTCCAGGAAAAAAAAATTCCAGCCCAAAAAACACAGAACACTTGGCAACCCCCAAATTTCCATCCCTTTGCCCAACTTTCAAAGAGCTATTTGTGCTCAGAGGAAGCCAACGCTGTTTCACTGCAACACTTTAACAAGCAACTGCGATTGAAAGGAGATTTTCATTCGGAAATTCCCTGTAATTTTGCTTTTCCATTTCTATTCAAAAATTCAATCCAAAACCCGTTCAGATAGGAGTTTGTTTTTCCTCATTGGGATGGTGACATCAGCTAACCAGGGAACCACAGCGCTCCACTTGGGAACGGGCAGACACCAAGAGATGGCTCCAACCTTCTTGGGCCAGATACTACAGGGATGGGCACACTGAAGCAGAGCATTATTGCACACCATAAGTCATGAGGAGTTGGGAGGGGAAGCTTCCCCGTGGCAAGCAAATGAGGTCACCTTTCTCCTGACAGCGCTCCTATTCCCTCCTGCTTGTGCACCTGGCTCTGCTGCCACTGTAGATGCCACCCAGCCAGCACAGCTGGAAGAAGCACTGTAATTACATCCAGCCCTTGTGACAGCCAGAGGCTCAGTGTCCTCATGGCGACATACAGCAGCTCAAACCCCTCCTGCAATCACTGTAGCCTCCCCAGCAGAATTAGCAGCTACTCAAGCACCAAAGGGAAACAACAGCAACCCGGCAGGCTGTGGCTTGGCAGGGTACCCCTGCCATGTGGGCACCTCCTCTTCCTCCAGAGGAGAATCCCCACCTCGAACATCAGCCCCCAAGAAGGAGACGCTTGTGGGCTGTGATCCCTGTCCTCCAGGGCAGTCCTGGAGACACAGCAGCACTCTCGGGGATGGCTGCAGGCTCCCAGACTGGGTGGCAGCAGGTGGCAGAGTCATCACTAAGCTTGGTTCTGCAGCCCAAGTACTAGTCTTTCTATAGCACAACTGCTTTAGAAGCAAAGTCATAAATCACATGAGGCCCTGTCCCCAGCTCACCTGGCACATGGGGAACCCTGCCCCATGGCCTTCAGCAAAGCTGTTTCACACTGGAAAGATTTGAGTGCACAGAATTTCAACAGGGAAAAGCAATCCCAGCTTCTCCCAAGAAGACTAGAGGTTAGACATGAAGGAAAGATGTTTTCTGCAGGTTAAGCAGAATATTTCCCACTCCCCAGGAGATTTACCCTTATTTGTGCTTCTCTGTTTAACAGAGAAGGAAGCAAACGTGGCCTGGGGTGAAGTTATCAGGGAACATCAAGAAATGCTTAAACCAAAGGGGCTTCAGTAACCAAAGCTGCTGCCAGGCTCTCCAAGGGCCACCCTTCTGCAAGGGGCCACCCCAGAACTGGGGCAATGCTGGAACAGCTTGTGCCATCCTGGGTCCTTGCAGACAAATGCAGATTTTAGAGCCCAGGCAACCCCTATAGACT
This sequence comes from Struthio camelus, assembly GCF_040807025.1. Taxonomy (NCBI): domain Eukaryota; kingdom Metazoa; phylum Chordata; class Aves; order Struthioniformes; family Struthionidae; genus Struthio; species Struthio camelus. The sequence goes on from NC_090953.1 coordinate 24,000,258, forward strand.
ACTTCAAGTCTCTGAAGCTAACAACCCAGCACGTTCTCCGTCCCTAAGCCTATGGATTTTGTCCTTCCTATTCACAGCCCTCTGCCAACCCAGGCACATCAGAGCATCCGCACACGCTCACCGGCACAGCTCCATCCCCGCAGAAGCATAGAGGAAGGACACAAGCCAAAAACAGGGATAAGGTCACCACGAGGCTTTTAAAAATGTAAATGAAGTCCAAGGAGCTGGCCTAATCCTCCATGCAGGAGTCAGGCAGGCGCTTTGCAACGCTGGGAAATGAGATTAGCACAAGGTCCCCTTGACGCGGGTTGCCGTCAGGTCCATCTGCTTGGTATTCTCCTCGAGGGGGTCTCCAAGGACAGGGCCGAGCTGGCCTCTCCTGAGTGCACCTTGTCCTCGCACAGGGCACCCTGCTGCTCACCCCAGGGCTTCCCCAACACCCTCTACTAAAGCCTGATCACCCCAGCAAGAGGCATCCTTAAAGTCAGATGCCACAGAGCCAGGAAAAAAAAAAAAGTAGTTTGGGCCAAATCAGCATTTCATTCACAGCCATTCACTGCTGATGCTGCAGCCCTCAAAGGGAAAAAGCAAGTGCAAGAGAACTGCATCTCTTCTTGCAATGCTTTTGGGAAAGGCACCTTTTTCCTTCCAGGGCATTTGCTTTTTGGGGTGGGGGGGAGGGGGGGTTGAAAGGCAGAGCTCAGGGTGGGAGTGCTGTCCTGCATACACACGGCCACTGAAGCATGCTCTTAGATGCGAGACGAAGGGTTGCCGCCTGTGTCCTTGGAGAGCAGGAAGCGGTGTTTAGCCTTTGACTGAACCGGATGCCAGCGGATGCAAAACACAGTTGGAAAAATCTGCTCTTCCAACAAGCTCCGGCCCCAGTCTGCAGCCCTCTGCCCGCTCTGCAGCTCCCTGAGCCCAGCCCCGCAGCAGCCCCGTCTCCCCGGTCCCAGCCACCGCCGTGACCCTCCCCACAGCGCTGCCCGCACTGTCAGGCCCGGCCAGCTGGGCTGCCTCAGCCGTCACTGTGATTGAATGTGACAGACTGAGCCGTAGCTGCACTTCTTTACATCAGCATCTTTAATAAAGATTTCCATGTAAAATCTGACAGCAAATAAGCACCCACTCCAAACGAGGCAGTCATGTGCAAGCTGAGGACAGCAGGAAAGAGGCTTCGGCATTTCACCCCCACAGTCGCTTTCCAGGGAGGCTGAACTCTGAGCCTAGGCTCAGACCTTAATGACCTCTATTCCTCACTGACCCATGTTGGCCTCTGCTGGCAACCAGCCTCAGGGCACAGAAGCCAAGGGGAAACTGAGGCACAAGGCATTGATGGGACTTGCCAACCAAGCCAGAAACAGGACTCGGGTCTCTTCATCCCCATGCTCTACCTCCTAGATCCTACTGCCCTCCAGGAGGAGCCTGCAGCACACTAGCAAAGCCAGAAGTAAGGCTTTGGCAGCTGTCTTCTGCTTCAAAGGCAGCACAGGGCTTCCTCAAACCCAGGCTCCTGCCAGCACCAAGCTGCAGACACAAGCGTTAGCAGGTCACCCCTCTGCTAACTTCCACAAGTGTTTGCATAAATAAGTCTCAGTTCAGCATGATCCCTGAGCAGACTCAACTGCCCTCACTGGTGTGATTAATAGTGGTTAGGCTGGTAAAACCAAAGGCCATTAAGAGCACTAATATTTGCTCTCCCTACTTCATTTCATACTTCAATAGAAATCCTCTGTGCTTCCCCCAAAGAGAAATTAGTAAGAGAGCCAAGGCACATTGGTTTGGGACTCCACCTCTGCACATGAGGGCTCAGCAGGGAGCTGCTCAGCTCCTGTGACTCAGAGGAAAGGCACGGCACAGCCCTGCACAGAAAAGATGGGGTCACTCCTGGGCACCAGGGGACACTCCTTCACCCCATGCAGCCTGCAAGCTTAGTTTAAGACTCATTTTTCTTGAAAATTAAGGAAAAGACCAGCACTTCCCCATTGTGCTTTCACTCCAACACTGACCCATTTAGGCCTGTCCCCTGCCCCACAGCAAGGACGTGGGCAGTCCTACCACCAATGCAAAGCTTCCCACCCCAGCAGCAACACTGTTAACAGAGGCTTGGAAAAGCTTCCTGCACCCAGAAGCTCAAGAAAAACACCTCAAAGTCCCTAAAGAGTTAGCAAAGCAGGGCACAAGCCCCAAAGGCCCAAACCCCAGGGAGAAGATCCCCTGCTCTGGGGTACTCATCAGGTGCTAGGTCCTCCACAGCCTGCACAGACACAGCTCCCCCTCACTGCACAGCTTAGGGCCAGAAGAAACCCCTTGCTCAGGTATCCTGGGGGAGATGCTGCCTCCCTTGACTCCTTTTCTACTAGTGGTCCCACCCACCCCAGGTGGGACCCATCTGGGCAACGAGGCCTGGGAGGAGCTGGGAGCAGAGTCCTCTACCTTCAGGCTGATTTGGGCTATGAGTTGGGGTGCTGTGTTGCTCCAGTGGCGGATGTGAGAGCGGAGCAAGTTGGGATAACATGGGAAATCAGTGCCAAGCTCCAAGCACAGGGCTCAGCACCACCCGGTCCCACTGTCTCCTTGCAGAGAGCGGCGTTTCTCCCAGAAGTGCCTGGGGTTTGTTTGTTTGTTTGTTTGTTTGTTTTGAAGCTATGGGGTTTTTTTCAGTCGGGAAGTACAAATTCATTAAAATACAACCTTGTCACGGGGTCAGGGCAGTCTCCCATTCCCATAACATCCTTGGAAGGCAGTGATGAAATTTCCCGTATTCCGTTTTTGCTTTTTCAAAGGAAAGCAGCCCGTTTTATGGGTCGTGCCCATCTGGATCTCCCCCAGGGCAGCTCAGCAGCTCCCACCTGAAAGAGCCGGCTGCGCAGCCCTGCAAGCAAGCCACGTAGCAGCATTTCCCTGCGAGGCCCTCCTGGGAGTGTCCCCCACCCAGCGCTGCCATATAGCGCCTGCCCCAGGCTGCCCAACACACCTGTCCCCGACACGGGACGCCTGCTCTCAATCTGGCCACGGCCCCAGCCTCCGGCCTCCGGCCACTCCTCCGCTCTCCCACGGCGAGCAAGGGACTCAACCTGCTGCCTTTCGGTCCCAGGGCCCCTCACGAACCCTCTCACCAAGACATCCCACCCCTCCTAGTTATCACCGAGTTCCAGGATTTTGATTAAACACCCAGTTTTGCCCCAGGGAGCGGAGAGCCTGGGTGGGCAGGCGGGATGCTTTGAGGCTCAATCACGTGTCGGCACAAATCCAAGGGAGCAGGGTGGCAGTGCCCCATTTTTCGAATCACACGAGGACAGAGCACGCTCGGGTGAAGGCTGCTTTGCCGCGAGCGGTCGGTGGGATTTCTCCCGGGAGCAGCTGCCGTCTGCTGCAGCGGGCACTTGGCAGGACTGGCCTCTCCGTTCCGCGGGCTGGTGGAGGGCCATAGGGATGGGGGCAAAGCGGATTTCAAGATGTTGCTTTAAGCAGAGACTTTTTAAGGGATTATTTTCCTTCTCCTTCTCTGTTTCTTAACGTAGTCTCTGCAGGTTTTCCCTTTGCGCCCGGAATGCAAGGCTCTCCCGAGCTCGGCACCGATAGCACGTATTTCTGTATTCTCACATCTCTCATAGATAATCTTTAGGGAAAGGGGAATTGACAAACTGGTGAAAAACTGACTGACATTCCAATCAAAATACAAAAGAAACAGAAATAAATGGCTCTGAAAAGAATCGCTATTTAATTAGAAATTACATCTGTGCCAGTGAGTCACAGCGGGGAAGCTATACATCAGCAGGCTTGGCAGAGAAGGGCACCTGCCAGCAGCATGACAATGGAGACCAGCTCCACGCGGCGGGACTGCGGCGGCAACGCTGCGTGGGAGCCTTCGGCCTCGGCCGCCCGCCAACGCGCCCCCTCGCCGAGCTACGCCACCTTCCAGCGGTGGGAGCTTGGCTGGGGTGGTCGGGGTGGAGTATGTTCGGCAGGAGCTGGCTTCCCAGCCGGGGACGGAGAGGGAGAGCCCGTTCTCTCTTGCTCAGCCCCAATTCCTGCGCCGTCCAACGTCCCCGTTCTTCCTCCTCTCCTTAAGCACGTCGGTGATGTGCCCTGGACCAACCTCGGGGTACCTTCAACCTTGGGGGACCCACTGTCAGGTATCACAGGGTCTGCGACTCCCAAAAACATCTGCCCAAGGCAGCCGGGCTGCTTAGACGACCACCAAAGCACCACTGACGTCTCCCAAAATGCTGCTGAGCTAGACCTGATGTGGCACCTTCTAGCCGGCACCCACCCTGTTTCCCACAACCATGTCCCCCACTGTTGGCAAGATCCCGAGCCAAAGTGGGATTCCCCGGTAAGTCTTTCCTGGCCTGATCCAGGCTTCCTAAAACTCTGGGGGGAGCCCCATCTCCTAAGGGTGCTGGACCCAAGCCGGCCACCATGGCCAGCACCCAGCGCGGCCCTGCTGAGAGGCGACCCAGCACCCTGCACGGCCCTCCTGCAGGAAACGGCCCGCGGCCCGGGCTGTCACGCCGGCATCGCTCATAGTAAACGTGAAAAAAAAAAATAAAACATCTCCAAGCCTGAAAGCCTCGTGGTGAAATTCCCTCTGAGCAGCTTTCCTGCCGTAATGGGAAAATCCCTAGTAAATCAGATCTAACAAAAGTCATAAATAAACTTTGCCGAAAGAGGGAGAGAGGGAGAGAGCAGCCTGCGTAAGGCGGTAATAAAACTGCTCCCCTCTCTCTGTTGTGCTCCAGGCTGGTCCATCACGGGAGGAAACTGAGACCCACCAGCAGCGTTACAGGTACCAAAGTCGGACGCTATGTGGGGACACCAGCCCAGGGTGAGGGTCCAGGAGAGCAGGAGGAAGGTGGGACGGAGTAGGAGAGGGGAGCGGGTGCCTGACAGGGACATGGTGGGGACAGATCAATCCCAAGGGGCGCAAGCACCTGAGATGGAGCACGAGATGCTGCAGATGGAGGGGCGGCGTGACCCACGCCGTGGGGAGGTGTGCAGGGAGGCAAGGGGTGCCGGGATGGCAGAGCTGGGTTTTTCGTGGGGAGGTCGCGCCCCCGAATGATCCACAGGTGGGAAGCGACAGCCTCAGGGAGGCTGTTGAAAGCCGTTTCCTTTGCCGTTATTCATGAGGAGCAATTAGGGCTTTGCAAAGCAGCAGCTCTGCCAGGGTAAAAAGAAAATAAATTAACAAAAAAAAAAAAAAGGGAAAAAAATCTATTCTTCCTCCACAAATGATGAATCCGCCAGCAGCTGGGCTGTGCTGCCGAAAACCAGACGGAAACACAGAAACACGTCGCCTTTCACAGCACAGGGAAGGCTAAGCGAGCTCGGGCAGCAGGACTTTCCCCGCCACGGCCACAGCCTTGCCCCAGCACCTGGCGGGGAGCTCGCGGTCAGGGTGCCCCGCTGGGCTCCCCCAGCCTGCCACAGGACCTCAAGGGCATCCATCCTGGGCCACAGACTGAACTGAACCCTGTTCGTTTGTGGTCCTGGCCTTGGCGGGGTTTTGCCATCTTCAGTTTTTCTTTCTTTCCTGGAGATCAATCATTCCTTCATGGAGCTTCCTCGATAGCCAGCTCCAACCCTTCAAACTGCAATTCTTCTCCTACCTCCGAGGCAACCCAACACTGCCTGGACACACCTGGGAGCCCAAAGGCATTGCCAACAGCTCCCAGCCTTGATCCTCTCCTGGAGATGGCTGCAAGACTTTGGTCCAGGCCTCCAGCATCAGGAGGGGACAGGACCCCAAGGCATGTCCAAGGCTCCATCCAGCCCAGATAAAGCCACTTTCTCCCCAGATGTTCCCTTACTGTTTCCCCTTTGAAGCCGGTGGTGGTCTCTTAAGCTCAGTAAATCCCAGGTCCCGTCTTGTGCCAGATCTGAGCTGGAGCAGCCACGGCAGATTCAGATGTGGCTGCCTTTCGGAGGGGTTTGTACTCTGACTTCTGTCCCCTCTCTGCTGAGCATGCAGCCTCCCTTCTGGGGCTGATGGGTCGTGAACAGCGTCGGCTGAGGCTGAGCGCTCACCCAAAAGGGCTTGTCTAGCCCTGAAAATCACACTGTGTTTGAATTTTGGAGGGGAGAGAATAAAACCACCTTGCATCCTCAGCCTGAAGGCTCATCCCATCTCCCGTGTGTGTAATCTCACCCCATGCTGAAGAACCTTTTGGAAGCTAATGATCTCCATCCCAGAACGCATGCTCCCTCCAGATGCATCCAGAGGTAGATACATCCTCACCAAAAATGAGGTGTTCTACTGCAGCAGTCCTCCCACTGCTATCCCACAGGGCTTTGCAGCGTGCTAAAGTTGCCTCGTCTGCTTGTCTGCACACCTTCTATGCCTCCAGGGTCATGCCTCCCCAGTTCAATGCCTGTGTGGGATCTGGTAGATGCCCCCATGATCTCAGATCACCTCCTGCATGGACCCCCGAGGCCTTGGATGTCTCTTTAGGCCCTTAGGCTTGGACCTTCCGTACCTCCAAGACTGCACTGAGAAGATAACGAAGAAACCTCAAGCCAAGGGGAAGAGGAGGAGGGAAGTTGCAGGAGGGCAGGCCAGGGCATGCTGGGACAGTTCCAGTGAGGTCAGGGACCACGGCAAGCAGGACATGTGGGGAAGTGGTGTGGGGCCACTGAATTTCTAGGAAAAGGATTCCCTCTGGCAAGCTTTGCATGGTTTTTACAGGGCAAAACGTGAGGCACCTCCAGCAGGTACATGGCTGTGACAGACTGGGCAGAGATCAACTTGCCCATCTCCTGGCGATGTCTCACTGGGGATGGACACTTCTCTCCTGGATGATGCCTCCAAAAACCGAGATGCAGTTCTGCTGCCATTTCTTGCATGGGGAGACCCTTAGTTTCACCCATCTCTAGCCATCTCAAGGCTAGTTTGTGGGCAGCGTAGACCCTCAGGGTCTCGCTCTCCAATACAAGAGCCACGTAGGGCTGTCAGACCCGTGCTGCCCTTTGCACCTCGACCTTCCCACTGAGAGCCTATAGCACGTCCCCGGTGCACGAACTGCTATCTGAAAGCCATTAGCTCTATTGGCAACACTCTGTGTTCATTGATTTATTTAAGTCCTCTTAAAACATTTGCAGGGAGGTTGGTGCGGGCGGAAGAGGCAGTGCTGAGCTCAGGGCAGGCCTCGGGGCAGGCGGGCATCACGCGGTACCCACCACGCGGGGAGGGCGCTGAACCCGGCACCGCTCGTCTCACTAGTGGCCCCATAGGCAAGCAGCGGTCAAATCGCTTGATATCTTCTCGGTTTTGTCGCCCTTCTCTTCATCTTTTCCAGATCCGCTGTGTGCATTTTGAGATGAGCAAACCTTCCTACAGTGTTCGAGACACTGGGACGTTGTGGATTTACGCTGGCGCAGCAGGACACTGTTTCGCCATCTCTACTTCTTCCCCAAATTACTGCCCTAATATTCCCTTTGATTTTGGACTCTGCCTGGTTAACTAGAGAGGCAGAGCAGGAGTGCCCATTAACCTGCTATTAGAGAAGATCTGACCATCAGCGCTGAAGAGCGAGAGCCGGCCTGGTTCTCGGCGATTCGTGCGTCGGGGGTTCACACCAGCCGAGGTTCAGGTACAAATAATTGCAAACGTTCTGAATTTCACCTCCTTTTATGCCAGCTCCTTAAGGAGCCACGGGGTTTTTTTTATCCAAAAGAGTTTTAGAAGCCAGGCTGATTCTTTTGATCTCCCTGATGCAGGAGTTGACTTTCTAGCAAGTGCTGAATGCGAGTTTGCTCCCTGTGGGTTGCCCAAGGTTCCCTGTGAAAATTTCACACCAGCTGTGCTATTACACAGTAAAATATCATTACAATAAGCCTGTGTACCGAGAAGTTTATCACTGACATCTGCCACGCACCCCATCAGTCCTGCCTTCCCGGAGACGCGCCGCTGGCCAACTCCACCGGCTCGCCAGCCCTCGCCGCCAGATGCACGCAGCTTGCACGAGGGGATATTCACCGCAGTGGCGAGGCCGGAGCGCAGACCCCGAGGCAACCTTCCCGCGGGAGCCGGGAGAGCCCCCATGAGCATCCCCGGGGCCTGCGCCAGCGGAGAGCTCACCAAAGCCGCATGTTAGAGGATGAGTCAGAGCAGGTCCTAGCCAAAAAGCGTGTGCAGCAGTTTTGATTCCACCCAGGAGGAGGCAATAAATAACACGCATACGCGCACACGCACATGCACACACACGCGCCGGCTCGCCTCTTGCAGACCTGGGATTGCCACCTATCGTCGAGGTTCAGTTCTAGGACAGGAAACTCGCCTGGCTTATATCGCTGCCAAATTTGGGGGCTGAATTCTCCCAGACTGGCTTTCTGCTTCAGGCTGATTCCCCCTGCCTCCTCCCTAGCTGTTTCCCCCCCTCCACACACTGTACACACACTGTACACACACACTGTACACACACACACACACACACACACACACACACACACACGCTCCCGCTGGTTGTTTTCTTCCCGCCCAGGCAAATCCTGCAGCAGGGACCTTCCTTACGGTGTTTTTCTTGCCCGCAGGGGATTCTAGAGCTGTTTGCGGTGCCAGTATGGCAGGGGGCAGCTGTGAGTCGCCCCGGGGCAGGGGGGCGTTTTGCCCTTGCCAAGCCTGGCTGCCGGGGTGCAGGCCCTGAGCCGGCTGGGGACAGCGCCCAAGCGCGCGGTGGGGGAAACTGAGGCACGGCCCCCCCCCCGACCCCTAGGGCGGCGAGGGCAGCCCCGCCGCCTCCCCCGCCGGCGCACCGCGGAAAGGGCCTCCCGGCCCCTTTAACCACCCCCCGCCCGGCGCAGGCTCGGCCCCTTTCTCTGACACAGCCGCCGCCGCCGAGCCGCGCCGGGAGCCGCGGGGAGCCGGGAGGCTGCGGCCGCTCCGCTCCGCGCCGCTCCGCCCCATGGCGCTGCCCGGGGCGCCGGGCGCCGCCCGCCCCCCGCCGCCGCCGCCGCCCGCCCGGCGCCCAGGGGGCGGCCAGCGCTGAGCCCCCCCCGCCCCGCCGCCGCCGCCGGTCGGTGCCCGCGGGAGGGAGGGAGGGGGGAGGCGGCGGCGGGGCCGGGGTGGGGGGGTGGGATGCGCGCTGCCCCCCCCCCCAAGCGGCGGGGAGGATGCGCCGCCGCGCTGCTTCCCCCGCTCTGCAGGGAAGGGATCGGGCCGGCGGGGGTGGTGGGGGGCAGTTTGGGGCAGGGGGTATTTGCTTCCCCCCCCACACCCCCACACATCCACCCCGAGGAGAGGTTGCGGCTCGGCCCCGCCGGGGAGGGGGGGTGATGCGGCCGCGGCGCCCCCCTGCCCGGCTGCGCTCGGAGCCGACGGGACCCCCGGGGGCTTCCCCCGAGGCTGGCACCTCCGCTAACGTCTCCCCCCATCTGCCAGCAGCCGAGGGAAGGTGGCCGCCGGACTCCGCTTGTGCCACGCGAAAGCCCGGAGGGAGGAGGAAGAGGAGGAGGGGGAGGAAGTAAAAAAAAAAAAAAGGAAAAAAAAAGGAAAGAAAGAAAGAAAGAAAAAAAACAGACGAGGAAGAGCTTGGACTGGAGCCAGGCACGGGGGGAAAAGGGGGATCTGGCTGCCTGCTCGCTGCTGCACTGGTAAGTTCTTGGGCTGCGTGTCTATCTGTCTGTCCATCCGTCTGTCCATCTGGCTCAGTGACGCCCCACTGTCTCCAGGACCCGAAATGGGGGAGAGGAGGGAGGGGGAGATGGGGCAGTACCAGGCTCCATCCTGGCCCCCCCCACCCCGCAGGTGGAGGGGTTGCCCAAATTTGGGTGGGGGGGGGTCCCCAAGGGCTGTCCGTGGCCTTGTCCTCCCAGTGGGGCTGGCGTTGAGGCCAGGCAGGAGGGAATTGAGCCCCCCCCCCCCCCCCCGCAGCGCTCCGGCTTTCCGGCTCCGGAAGGGATGGTTCCCGCATGTTGTCTGTCTGTCTGTCCCTGCAGGAGGGGGCCCTGGGCTGCACAGGACGCACGCGCCCGGCTCGGAGGGCCCCCGCGCTCGGGGGGAAGGAGCAGCGATCCGCCCGAGCCCCCTGCCCGGCTGCCCCGCCGTCCCCCGGCAGAGGAGCGGGCAGCGCCGGAGCCCGGGCCCAGCGCGAGCAGCAGCAGGCGTTCCTCGGAAGCACCCGCTGCCGGCACCCAGCGCCGAGCCACCGTCCCCGGGATCGGAGACGAGGAGAGGAGCGAGACGCTGGATTTTGGCTTCCCGGGACATCCGAAGGACTCTTCCTCCTCCTCCTCCTCCTCCTCCTCCTCCAGGCGACGACACCACCGCAGGCAGGTGCAGCCCTGTCCAGCCAGCCAGCCGTCCGCAAGCGGTCCGCACCCGCCGGCCCCCCGCCCCATGGCTACCCCGCGCCTCCCCACGGCCGACGACTGAAGGACGCGCGGCCCGACCACCGAGCCCTCCTCCGGCGCCCGCCGCCGGCTCCGCATGGTGCAGCCGCATCCGCGTCGTAAGGCAGCGCCCGGACGAGCCTTCCTCCTCCGGCTCCGACGGGCCCCGGCGCTACCCGCCTGCCCCGCTCCCGATCGGAGCGGCCTCGGTCACGGCCGGGGGAGGCGAGCGTGCGGCTGCGACTTCCTTGGAGGCAGGGGGGCGTTAAGATGGTGACAGCTCCCCGGGCGAGAGGGGCTCCGCGGACGCCAGGCCACCAGACTAGGGGGGAGCAGGATGGACAGAGGCGTTCTGGCCGGGAGCCGAGGCCGCTAGGGAAGGATGAACTCCCGCACCTCCCAGGACAGGCAGCCCAGCGGAGACCCCAGCAGCAGCAGCAGCAACTGTAGCAGCAGCAAGAGTCACTGCGAGAGGGAGCGCATCCGGAGCCGCATGAAAATGGTGATCGGGCAACTGGAAGGCATCTTGCAGGAGCTCAAGGAGGTCGCCAAGGAGCTCCGGGAGGTAGGAGAGCCCCAGGTCGGCGGCGCGGCGGACCTCGGCGAGCCGTCCCAGGGGGCTGAGAGCCGGGGAGGGGGGGTGCAACGCGTGATCACGCGTCCCCCCGGGAGGGGAACCCGGTGTGCGTGCGTGGGGTGTGATGGCACACACCCACCCACCCACACACCCCTCTGCAGGTTGCATTCCCCTTTGAGCAGCCGGTGTGTCATCAGCCGGCACAGGGCGCGCGAGCGATTGCACGCCCTGCAGGTGACGCGTCCCCGCGCTGCTCCGCGCCCGAGCGAGCCCTTCGCCCGGCTCTCGTAGGCGGCCGCTGGCCCCAACGGCAGGCGCGCGGTCCCCACGCCGGGCCGGGGATGCGCCCCGCCGCCGGGGCCGGGCTGGGCGTTGCAGAGCTCAGCCCGACGCCGGGTCGCAAAGGCGACGCGGTTCAGCCCCAGCCGCGAGCCGGAGTCAGCGGGGTGGCGCCCGCCTGGCTCTTTTGCAGCGCGCGATTTCCAAAGATGGAAAAAGGCCACATCTTGCAAATTGGCTTGTTGACCTTGACGCCAAGCGGCCGCTCAGTTTGCCCGCAGCCAGGCTGCTCGGCCGAAGCGCTGGGTCGAGCGCCCGGTGGGCGCTGCCGCTCCAAGGAGCGCCCTGGGTCACAAAACTGGCCCCAGGGCGAACATCCCCCCCACCCTCCGGCACCGTGTGTGTTTGTGCCGAACGCGTAGCCACGCGGTAGGGACCGCGCTGTTTTGGGGGGCTTTTGGGGTTGTTTGCCTTGACCGTGTTGGGGCAGGGAGGTGAGCGGAGCGGTGGGTCCCTCGTGCCGGTGGCCCGGGAGGGCCTGCTTGGCCGAAGGCAGCTGGGTGTCGCGCGGCCTCGGGGGGAGCCCACCCTCCTTGGCGTTGCAGAGGGCACCCAGAAAGGCTGGCAGCCAGCTGCTGGGGTTCGCCGTCGGCTGCAGGTGGGAACCCGCCTAGTCTGCCGAGCCGTTTGATGTTGCGGAGGTCTCTAACCGGTGGGTCTCCCCCCAGCTCCCCGACCCGGCGATTCCCCTTTGCCTGGAGCCCACGCTTGCACCGCGGGAGCATCCTCCTGGCTCCCTCCGGCCGCAGCATCCTCGGGAGCCGGGTGTGCAAGGGGTGGGGGTCCACGGCCAGTGGCAGTGCACAGAGCAGGGGGCATGCGTGGCTGCATACCATAGTGCAAAAAAGCGAGTAGCTGTCCTGTATTTTGGCTGTTGGGAAGCGTTTCTGCTGCTCCCTGTTAAAAGAAAACATACAAATATATGTATGGATATACACACACACGCACAAAGTGTGGCTGGAGTTTCCTGCCAGTGCAGAGGCACAACGACATTTGTTTGCTTGGTAATTGAACACTGTCGTGGCTCAAAGCTTGGGCCACAAGTCTCCGAAAAGGGGGGGCGGGGGGGGAAGGTGACCCAGACGTGGCTGATGATTTCGGATGCTTTCTGTGAGTGCTGGGGGTGGGAAGCTGTGAACGGCCACCGCTCGGTAGCCTTGAGCAGAACTTGTCCGCTTGCTTTTTGCAGCGGAGAGCGTGTGCGCGCGCCTATGTAGGTTTGCGCCAGCTACGTGGACTGAGCCAAACGTGATCGGGTTATTTCCGGAGACGCGTGAAACATCATCTCGCTGCGGGAAGTAGCCCACAGCGCGGGAGCGCTCCGGGGCTTACCAGCAGCTCGCTCGCGATGGGCCGGTCTGCAGGCGGGTGGGAAGCCAGGATCGGGGTGCTGCAGCACCCCGATCCCACCGGCAGCCAGAGCAGAGGAGCTCGCTACCCAGACTCTTTCCGGTAGAGCCCCGCACGGGATGCAGAGCTTTACCAGCCCGGCAAGGGGATATGGGCAAAGCGAAGCATTTGCATGGGTGTCTCTGGGGCAAAGCCGTACTTACCCCTCTGCCCTCCGAGATGCTCAGCAAGAAGCTGTATTTATGCGGGAAGGGGCTGGGGGACGCCGGGCAGCCCAGCGGCTGCTCCAGAGCCAGAGACACCGGGAGAGATGCTGTGGGCCAGGGTGCACACGTCGGGTCGGCAGGGGTTTTGTCATCCCCTTCTCCCCCGTTTGCCCTGCAGATGCTTTGGCGCCTAGAGGCGACGGAAAGCAGCGAGGACAACGCAGCGGGCTGGTGGCCCTGGGTTGAAAGCAGCTCCCATATGCGGTCCTTGGCGGATGGGTGACCGCGGTGGCGGTTCCCGGACGCGGTCGCTGGAGCAGCCAGCGCAGGAGAGGACCTGGGGGAAGGCACGGGGCTAGAGGAGTGCATGTTACCCTGCGTTAGCAAGCTGGGCTCGTGAGCAGACCGTCTCCTCCTAGGCGGGCTGGCGAGCGCATCCGCTGCACCCTTGGCCACGGCGGGCATCCGGGGGAGCTGCCGCAGTAAGGGCTGGATCTTCAGTGAGGCTCCCAGCATGGGGGAAGAGCTTTCCATGACCCAGAGGTGACATCTTCTGGCCTGAAGTGCCCCAGAGAATCACAGCGATCCTTTGGGATGGCTGCACTTTGTCCATGGCGTTGAAGGGAGCCCGCTCCTTTGGGAAAGCCGGCTCCAGGCAGGACCTTGTCCAGCCCCCGAAAACGCTGGGGCTGCCTGGCTGCACGGACGAGGGGAGCCACGTCTCCCCGTTGGTCCCTGCGAGGACTCAACCCGGCTCTGGCGGAGCCCGAGGTTTCCTTTCCCGCTTCTCATTGCTCTCTCAGCTCTTCCTCCAGCAAAAAGCAACCTCCATTAAATAAAGCAAGAAGGCCCTCGACTCTTGTAACGTCGATGGGGGAACCCAAAGCCCCTTCAGCACATCTCTGAAGGATTAAAAAAAATAATAAAAATAATAATAAAAAAACAAACCAGAAGGCAGAGCTATCTTCCGTTTAGCCCAAGCTCACTTCACGCTCCTCGAAGGGCATGAAGAGGCCTTTAAAAATGGAATGGGGGTAATTGATGCCCACTTTAATGCCTCTTTCATAGGGCCATAGATTTTTAAGGCCAGATGGGACCATTATGATCACACGAGCATCCCTCCTGCGGAGCATGGAGAGGGCTAAGGGAGACCTGGGCGACGGTATTGGACAAGTCTCTCACTTTCCATTTTGCAAGTGAGACTGAGCATGTCCGTGCTGTGTCTTCTGCAGCGAGGCGGTTTTTTCTCCCACCCGCAAGGCTCCTCAGCAAAAGCAACACATATTTGGACTGGGACAGTGAGTTCATTAAGAGCCTGTGGTCCAGGGTTTGGCCGTTTGCTGAGCTCGCCCAGTCCATGCTGTCTTTGCTCAGGAGTCCTGTCCTATAACTGCATTGGAATTATTTCCGTGATGGTGGAGACCCCCGTTAGACTGCACTCCTATAGTGCATGGTGCTACACAGGCTTGTGCTTCAGCGAGTTTTTCTGCTGACGAAAGTAAGGCACAGAGAGAGGATGTTCCAGATGCAGTGAGGAAACGCAGGAGGCCCACGTCTGGTTTCTGGGTTCCCCCTCCAGCCGGCAATAGTCTCGAAGGGTGCTGGGATGGGAAGTACCTGGCAAGTCCGCTTTCACCTTGGAAACGGAGCAGGAAAGCAGGGATTTCCCATCCGATTCTCAGCCTCGTCTCAAATGGTAGGCTGGCACCTGGTTGGGTCACAGACACATGAGCCAAGAGGGTATTTTAAGCAACCAGCCCATGGAGCCAGGCTGAGCTGGCCTCCCACGCCCCAGGTGAGCTGGGTTTGGCTGCTGGCTTTGCCACTGGTTTGTCCTTCTCGTCATTCCCTTGGGTCCCACGAGCCTCCCTCCTTCCTACCACATGTCAGCAGAGCGAGCTGGGGTCTCCATCCATCTGTTGGGACTGGAAAGCCCTCGGGCCCCTTTGTAGCATCCTCAGCACAGCTCAGCTGCCCAAACCCTCCTTGTCTGCCATGCAGGGCACACCGGGTCCCCGTCTTAGCTGGGAGAGGGAAAGGGGCGCCTCGTGCGCTCCTGCAGCCCCAACACTGTGACTCAGCTCTCACGTTCACAGGTGGGAGGAGGCAGACTGGGTGTGTTGCTGTATTTCTGCCAAAAACCCTGCCAGTTCTGGGGGTGGGTGCAAGTTGTGAGCCAGCCCCATGGTGGCGGCAGGAGCCGTCCCTGCCTGGGAGCTTCAGCGCTCTTCCCGCTCGTGCTGGGGCTCGCTCGGGCACCCTGTTATACCAGCACATCTCAGAGCAGAGGGGAGGGAGGCCTGAGGGTGTGGGGAGGCAGCTCTTGGAGTCCCCCGGTAACATCTTTTGTGTAAGATGCTGTAGCAGCCATGCCAAACCCAAGGGAGGAAGAGGAGCGCTAGAAGGTCATAGAGCTAAGTTGGACCCCCAGCAGGTCTTCATGCTTTGATGCCTCTGGGCTGGTGGAGCCTGCTCAGCCCCTGCCAAGTGCTTCTTTGGGCTACCGACCACCGTCCTGCTTCCTGCCCACCATCCTGCTCCCCGCTCTGCCCCAGCTCCATGAGGACACTACCCAACTGCTGGGAAGGGACATCCACAGAGAGCTGGCAGTGTGCAAGCCAGGGGGCTAAGGTCAGCCCTGCCTCACAAGATGACTTCTCCATGAGGCACCATGAAGCAGCATGGTCCAGAGGGGACATAGCCTGGTCCCTGGATAGCAGCAATGTCTCAAGCTGTCTCTGTCCAGCTGTAGTTGCCCAAGGGGAGCCCCTGATAGCATAGGGCTATGCAGCCAAGCCAGCCCTGAGCCTGGCCACCAGGTCTTCACCAGGTCCTGAAGTTTAACCATTCTAAACAACTTCTACAGTGCTCCCGTAGAACTTTGCAGCAGTTTGTCAGATTTATACAGTGCTGCATAAAACTCAGTGCAAGAGCAGGCACTGGAACTACAACGCAGCAGAGCAAAGGCTCTCCACGCACGTGGCTGCAGTCTGAGCACTGATGGTGTTCAGGGCACAGCAACTCTGGAGAAACACCACAGCAAGGCTGGCCCAGGGAAACCCTCTCCTGGGGCACTACCAGCATGGTCTGGGAGCACGGGAATACCAAACCAATGGTTGTCTGCAGTCTGAAAGACTTGCTGTCTTGGTACTGCAGATTTGGTTGTTGCAGACTGAAGGAATTAGCAGGAAGGAATTAGCAAACTGAAGGAATCACCTTGCAGCATCCCAGGCATGTAGAGATCTGGTTTTCTCTGCCCCTCCCAGTACCGAGCAGGCTTTGGGTTTTAGAGGCTTTGGAAATTCAGCTCCTTACTTTGTGAATCGATCAGAGCATGCACACATGTGAGCAAGTTATGTGGAAATCTCCTCCAAACCCACCCAGAAAAGTATATGGTAGACACTGGATGGCACATTTTAAGCTCTAGGAAATCAGCCTGGTGAAAGAAAAAATAAGCACCTGTGTTTCTCTACCTTGCATTTAGCAATTCTCTTCTTTGGTTGGAGTCACCTCCTTCCACCCAGCTGAAAGCAAGAACAAGCTCCCTCAAGCCAGAGCTACTGCTGCCTGCTGCCAACAGGCTTGGGGGATTTCTGTGATGAGCGCAAAGCAGAGCAGGATTTTGGAAATTGAAGCGTGTATCATTCTGCACCAGGCTGGGTATTGATGCGTGGGTCCCAGGCAGCCGGGAGATGCCCCCTTTCTGGACTGCTAAGGAAAAAACACATGACCAGACAGTGGTCGTTTTGCTGTGAAGCCTTTGAGTTTGGGGAGGTGAGGCCACCTGGAAATCCACTTGGGATAGAGGACTGCTCCCACGCATCAGCAGGGTGTTTCAGAGATGACACAGGAAGGTTGTGGGACCACTGGTATCTCAGGGTTGGGATGTTCCAGCCCCATGCCAACCTCTGAACCTCAAGGGTGCTGTCAGCCAAGTTGGACAGAGAGGTAGAGGTCTCAAGTTTCTAGCAGCTTTCTGGAAACAAGCAGTGGATTGCAGAGACAGTTTTAGTGTTCCCAGAGACAAATTCCCAGCTAGCAGCAACACATCCATTGGAGCTGACTGGCATCTTCTTGGGCACTGAAGTCAGGCAGGCAGGAGACTGCGGGCAGCAAGACACCCTGCCTGCTGATGGAGCAGCAAGGGCCAGCAGCTCCGTGCTGGAGGAGGGCCAAGGCAGTGCCTGGCAGGGCACCAGACACAGCAAGCAATGAACCAGGGCCACCCATGGAGTCCAGGCAGGAGTAAAAAGAGATGAGGCTAAAGACAGGCAAAGAGACAAGCTCCAGTGAATGCCTGAGGGTCCATGCAGGAGAGAAGCTACCTGCAGCACAGGTCTAAGGTCCAGCCAGGGCACAGAAAGGACTAGGGACAGGCACCCCTACAGCACATCTCAGACAGGGACTGAAGCTCCAGGCTGAGCTTAAATCTGCTCCTGGGCCATGGCCAGGGGGTGGGTGGGGATCCCAGGTGGAGCTGGTCAGGGCCATTAACACCTGTTAGTGCCCCCAGGGCCCTGAGACTTGCAACTATTTGTTTATTGTTTTGCCCAGGTTGCTTTTTAGCAGAAGGTTTAGGAAATGGTGCTTGGGAAAGGGCTATTAAGAGTGTGTCCAGTCAGTGCCTGCGTGGTCCTCTAGTCTCCTGGGAGGTTGGGGTCAGTAGCAGTGAGAAATCAGAGTGGTGGCAGGGGCTGAGGCGATGGGAGAGGGAGCTGAGGCTGCTGGAAAGCTGCAGTGTAGCCCTGTGGCCAAGAGAGCAGGCTGGAGACTTGCACGGTGGCAAGAGAAACTAGGCCTTAGCAGGGGGAGAGGGATAGAGCCCCCCATCTGATTTATCTAATCAGATGAAAGCAAGGGGGTTGCCAGATTTCCCGCGGGATTTAGGAGCCCCGGGAAGCACTTGGCGGGCAAGCTGTGCTGCAGCAGCCATCCGGTCCCGCTGCCAGCACAGCACCCTTCTTGCTCGCCCGGGGAGGTCTCCTGTGGACACCTGGTGGCAAAAAGAGCGGCAAGTGCAGAAAACACCCTTGGGCCCTGGGAAGGATGGAGGCACGTCCTGCCCTGGGCTGGCCTAGCTCTCGGCTGCTCCATGGCAAGATGCATCAAGGTCTTCCACAGTAGCTGAGTTATCCCAGCGCTATTCCAAAGCATCTCTAAGTGTTTTGTGGGGTTTTTTTGGGGGGAGGGGGAGTCATCAAGGCCATCAAGAGTTGCCAAGAAGCAGGGAGGCCAGAGCTGCATTTGCTGTCGTGGTTTGCAGGTGCCTGAGATCTGAAAAGACCTCCTGGCTGTGGGGTATGGGCTCGGGTGGTAGCACACAGCAAAGCTCAGCTCTTGGAGACATTGCAGCAGGCTGAATGCTGGGTACAAGGCAAGCGAAGCCACCATGGGACTGTGATCGCGTCCGTTTGTGCAGCTACCTCCTCTATCTGGGGCCTCGCTGTTCAGGTGGGATTTGGGGTTGGACGTGCTTAGCAAGTGTCAATCACGAGGCTCCATTACTGCATGGGACACTTCACCAAACACACCTATGGAGCCCCAAAACCTTTGCCAAGCGATGTTCAAAGGCCATTTGTATCCTTCCGTTTCTTTGAGATTTTTGCAAAGACCTGGTGAGAGGATCTGGGTGACTCCTCACCACAGGGCGGCTGACAGCTTTGCAAGTCTGCAGGAGACAGGCCGGTCTCCCTCAACCACAAAGGTTTTGGCTTTACCTTTGCAAAAAAAAAAAAACCAAAAGCCAACAAAAAATGCTGCACAGGCATGAGCGCTTTTACCCTGAGGATAGTTCCTGCCCTGCCACCATTCACCAGCTCCTCACACAGCCAGATAAGGCATTTTTTGGGTCCTTCCCTGCTTCAGCAGAGATTTTGAGTTGCCGCCTCAGTTCTCAGCAGATAATTTGGATTGCAGGATACTCTGACCGCAGGGGGCATGCTGGGCTCCGGCTGGGAAACGGGCCCGGCCCTGGGGAAGCTGCAGGTCAGGAGCAGAGCCCAGCTCTCCTGGGCCCCCGAGCCTCGTCCCTGCTGCTCGTCGGCCCCCGGCGAGCCCCGCCGGTCCCGAGACAGGAGGCAACCGCGCAGTTTGGGACCAGAGCTGCTTCACAGGGGAGCTCAGACACAGGAATCTGCCTTAATCCCCTCTCGGTCCCCCGGCACCCTCTGCTGAGAGCGATTCCCATGTGAACACCGATAAATCTCCTGTGTCATTTTACATGTCCATTTTATTCAGGATGATGTTTTTCCAGTTTCGTTTCTCCCACTCTCCTCTCTCCCTCCCTCTCCATTGCCTTTTGTGTATATAATTATTCTCCAGCACTCCAAGACAGGGCTGTATTATGTGCGGGGAAAATGATTATTAAATCTTTGACTGAAATCGCACACTGGAAGTACAATCACGCAGGAGGCAGGGGCTGAAGGCGCTTCCGCTGAGCCGTTTCCACGCCGGCTGCCTCCCGCTCCCCTCCTGCCCGCCGGCCTGGCCTGGGACCTGCTGGGGGACACGCGGGCAGCGGAAAGGGCGATGCCCCGCGTAGGAAAAAACGCTGGGAGCTCCCCGCGATCCTCTCGGCACGCCAGGCAAAGATGCTGCTAAGCCCAGGCCCCTTCCCGTCGCCGGGCCATCGGTTTGGCCAGCGCGGGAAACCAACTGTGGGAAACATTCAGAGAGGAGTAAAGGAACTAACCCAACCCATCTTTATCCCACAGTATAATACCTTATTGGTCCGCATACAGCCTCTAAATCCCCTTGTGCCTCCATCCCGCGGGGACAGGCGCTGTCTTGCCCTGTCGCTCCCCAGGTACCAGCCAGCACCGGAGCAGCAGTGGGATCTGCCAGGTCTCCGCAAGCCGTAAAGCGGCGCTGGGAGGTTCCCCAGCTACCGTTTTCAACGCTTTCTCTGAGGTCTTTGGTAGAAGGAAGATCCAAAAACGCTACTGTTATGATAATAAATACCTTAATAATCTTGTGATCAATAGGTGATTAGCCTCGAATGCTTTGGAAAGTTCACGGCGAGAAGGCAGCTTATTATTCTGATAACACGTTTCAGAGATCTATGCGATGATTTTCAACTATTTAGCGGCTGATGATACAGCAAATGATCCGGAGGTCTGTGGTGCACTGGAACAGGCAACACAGCACTATCACTTATACATGTCAGCTTGGGGAGAGAGGCCCCTGTAGCCCAGGTTTCCCTGGCTTGCTTGCAAGCGAGCTCCAATTAATCATTTATTCACTATTAAATATTTACTCACCTTGCCTTCTCTGGAAAGCATTTTGGGAAACGTGGGAAGGCCCCTGCGCTGGAAAAGTTTGGCTGCTCTGTTACAGGGGGGCTTTTGGGGGTGGCTGAAGTTGCTATTTTCCCAGTAGAGGAGCAAGATAGGAGCCAGTTTGAGGAAATGGTGTCAAATGCCTCGGCGTTGATTTGAAGCCACCGTACCTGGTGGCATTGCCTAGAGAATGGGGTTTTCTGCCTGGGCTGCATGAGCCCTCTGCAGCTCCCTCCGTGCTCAGCCCACAGCGAGGTAGGGCACGGAGGGAGGCAGGTCGGGGCAAGTACAGGAAAGGAGGCCTGCAGGCTGCCTGAGGCATGGCCTGCGGAAACTGCTCTTCCCTTTGCACCCAGAAGGAGCAGGCTCTTCTCTTTTTGTGTGGTGGCAAGGAGCAGCCTCACATGCCCCCTTTCGAGGGACGAGGATTTGCATTTGAGATGCTCCAGTTCCTGAAAGGACCATTTGAAATCCCTGAGAGCAGCTGGCAGGCCTGGAGGCACCCTACAGGCACTCAGCACACCTGGACTTCAGGTCTGGGGTGGCCTGAATTGGGGTTTTTGTACAAGCAACGTCCCTGTGATTAGAGCTGTGCAGGAGAAGGTGCAGCCACCACCCGAGCCCCCGACCCAACGCTCCCAGCACTGCCCTGTGCTGAACCCCGGAAACCCACGTGGTTCCCCTGTGGTTTATTGCAATGTTTTTCTAAAGGAAAAGTCCCCAGCCTGGCAAGGGGAATAGTTGTTTTGCTCTGGGTTGGGAAAACGCAATTGCACTCTCTGTCCTTGGTTTGCAGCCCGTTCTCGCACCATCTGCCAGCTTTTCCGGTGAGCAGTGCGCTGCCGACACTGCCTCTCGCTGCGTGAAGTTCAGTCCCTCTTGATCTTCCAAGTGAAGTTCCCACCAAAACAGAGATGCTGCTACGGAAAAAGTCTGTTTCGACAAGTCGTCATTGTTCCAGCCAAAAAAATGCCACTGAATTGAGGAATTCCCAGGCAGCAGGAGGGTGCCTGGTGGCAGCCCGTTCTCCCGCCCTCGCGGGGCTGCTTTGATTGCCCCCAGCCCACGAGCCTCTCCTGCAAGCGGTTTCTCCCAAAGGCCAAGCGCCGCCAGCCCTAAGTGCCGATTCACTTCAAAAACGGGACTGTGATGTGTCAGTGCACACTACTTTGATCACAAGCATCTTCTCTCTCCTTCTCCAGCCCATCCTCTCCTACAGTCAGAGCAATAGGTATTACCAATTACTGCCTGCACAGCTCTTCACTGGAGCTGATGAATCCATACAGCCCATTCAGATGAAGCCTTTGAAGTCCCATCTCTTCCTCCCGCGTTGTCCGTCGACTCTCCAGCAGCTTCTCAGGTTTTGAAGAGAATTAGCCTATGAATAGGAAACAGAATGGCCAAAATGTCGAAACGCAGGCCACCAAATCTAACTCATAGCTAGAGACCCAAGTGGAAAGTGCTTGATTTGCAGCTGAGCTGATTACCAAAACTCCTATTAAAAAGAATGTTCCAGGTGTTCAACATCTGTCTACTCAGGTATCTAGCTGGGGAGGGAAGTAGCCATTTTGGGACATCCAGGCTTTTACCATAAAGCCTTCTGGCTCCCAGTGCTGTTTGAGGGTGTGGGGACCACACACAAGCTCTGGGGGGGGGAGGGGGATCCTGTCCCCCAGTCTCACACCGGCAGGGAAGCTGGTCAGGTGCTTAAAGACCTTCTCATGAGACAGAAGGGAAAATTTTTACTTGAAAACTCCGTGATGGAAGTGTAGCTTACAGAGTGAACAAAAAGGAAGGGCATGGAGTTAAAAGTATTTGGCATTTGTAATTGCCAGGCTCATGGTGATGGTCACAGAGACGAGGAGGCAGCGATGGCCTCCTCCACAGGTCTTGGTGTGTGGGCAAGGATCCAGGGCAGATGCAGGAAGCCAGTGCTGTGGCCAGGCTGGCCTCTCCCAGCCAGTCATGCGATGGCTTTGCTCACTGTGTCAGCAGGGCTCCCAGTCCCCCAAAACACCTCTCCCAGATGGGCTTGGGTGCCAAGTCAGGTCTTCAGGTCTGGGACACTGCCAGGTTCATTCCCTGCAGAGGGAGGTTTTCTCCAGGAGGAGGAGGGTGCCAGCTACCTCACTGTGGCTGTGATGGATCTCGGAAACACTCAGGAAACATTTGGTCAGAGAGTGGAACGAGTTGCCACAGGGCTCGCTGCTGCAAGGAGCCTGCACAGGGGTCTGGCACATATGTAGGTGCCATCAGAAGCCACACGATCGCAGCAGACAGGAACAAAAAAGCAGAAAGAGGCATTAAACCTTGTGCTTCAGGGCTAAGGGTGATCTCCCCTCGCGATAAGGATGAAACCTGCCAAGAGGTGCCTTCTCCAGAGGTCCCTTCATGCCTGTGGGCAGACACCCTGGCCAGCACAAGTGCTTGGAGCAGCATCTCCCAAGTGATCGGGCTGCAGAAACAGGTGGGAATTCTCAGCTACAGCTGCACAGCTCCATCTCACCTTCTCTATGAGTTGTCCCATTTAGTCACTTGGTCTGGTAAGCCGAGTGGAAAATGACTGGATCCACTTTGCATCCCGACTGGGCCAGCACAGCTGTTTCTTGTGGGGCAGTAATACAGCATCGTGGTTTTGGAAGAAGGTGGCACAGGGGCTTTTTCCTCCAGACTGGGCTGTGCTGCAGCCTGAGGAATGAAGGCAAAGGCAGAAAGAGCTGTGGTTTCTCCCTTCTCCGGGGAAGGGTTGTAAGAGCTGGCTGCTGCAGTGAGTAAAAAACAGAGGAAGTGAGCTAGGCACCTCCCATACTCCATTCGCATCACGTCCTCCCCCTCCATCGCTCCCGACACGCTGCCGAGAGGCTCCCGCAGTCTGGGTGAGAGTGCATGAAACAGGGCCCTCCACCTCTGCCCGCAGCCCAGGCCAGGACCCCAGCGTCCACACAACCTGGCTGGGTGCTCTCCCCTGCCAGGGCCCCTTTCTCCTGCAGCTGGGGGAACCTCCCATGCCCAGCTTCCCACCCCAGAGCCATGCTGGACAGGGGGGGATCTGGATCTGCCCTGCAGGACCATCCTTCACCCTTGGCTTCATCTCTCCCAGGCCTGTGACCAGAGGAGGCACATCAGGCACACATGCCCGATTGGGTGGCTGGATCCTTCCTCCTTCCCCACTGGGCATCCCACAGCTCTACCAGCACCTTGGGGCTGCTCAGCTCTAGACACAAGCTGGACTATGATGGACAGCAAGGCTCTTCCCCACATAACCTGCTGTCTACAGTGGCTGCCAAAACTGGTGCTCTCCTGAGCCTCTAGTCTCAGAGGGGGAAACTGAGGCACAGAGCGAGGACAGGTTCTGCCCAGGTGCTCTGAGATGCAGACAAACCCCACAGCATTTCATCCCTGTTGCTAGCAGCAGGACCCACTCTTCGCTCAGCACCATGCAGGCAGTTCATCAGGTGCTCAGTCTGAAGCTAAGCAGTAATTTGGGTTTAGCTGGATGGCATTGCCCCCACAGCTGTCTTTGGAAAGGAACAGACTCTTAGGGACCCATCTAAGGAAGAAAGCCCTGGTCTTTGGGGTGGGAACAGGCTAGGCAGCTCTGTGGTTTGGCTTTGCACCTATCTCCAGAGCACTCCAGCAACGGCAGGGTCTGCAGGCACCCGGTCCCACCCCTTTACCCACTCGGTGCCTTGCACCAGCTCTTGCTCCTGCTGCTCCAAGCTCAGTGCTCTGGGCAATTATTTTCATTTGCCTAAATAATGCCACAGTGCCAGGTTGGTTCCTCCTTCCTTTCCTTTTCAGGGCAAGGATGAATTCCCCACACCATGCTTTCAAGCAGGGGGATGAGCAGAGTGACCCCACTAAGGACGAGGAGAGCCTTCCCGCAGCATCTCTGGGGAGGGAGCAATCCCCAGCCCCCCGCGCAGAGGACGTGGTGCCACCTCTGGGCTCACCCAGCAATCTTCATTTTTCCTGCTCAGCCCAGAAAGGGCCCTCAGACTTTGCAGGAGCCAAAACACTCAAAGCAGTGTTGAGCATTACAGTGTCAAAATGGCATGAGATAAACATCAACAAGGCTGGGAGCTGTCAGACTTTGGGATTTAAGCTGATCTCTAGGTAGCTGCAAACAAGATGAAACCTAAAAGCAAAGGAGGAAGAGGGCAACATCTCCCTCTAGGCATCCTAGGGTCACTCAAGGCACCCACAGCCCCAGCCTGTCTCTCCTCTCCGTTCGCAGGCGATGGAGCCACCCCTCACCTTCGTGGGCAGCAAGACCTTCGCTGGGGTCTTGCCCAGAGACACCCCCCCCCAGCCCAAGTAGGGGAGAGGGACTGGCATCCATCCTCTGCTGTCCCACTGCTGCCACCAGCAATGGTCATCTCCACTAAAAGACTCTGATGGTCTGCCACAGGAAGGAGAACAGAGGAGAGAAGACCAAATCCTACTTTACATTTAAATCCAGGCCTCAGTGAGTACCAAGTGTCACATAGGTACTTAATACCCCCAACCCGTTTAAAATAGAAAGAGCGGGGAGAGCGTTCCTAAAAATAGCTTGTAGCAAGCCGTGGCTGATGTGACACTAATCCCCACATGCTGCTGCAGGGGCAGGGAGGGGGACGGGTGCATGGTGGCTCACATGGGAGCTGGCGTTGGGGAAGGAGACAGGGAGACCAGCTTTGTCCCAGGGCTGGAAAGCCCAAGTCATAGCCTGTAGCTAGTGACCCCAGAAACATGCCCCAAGACCCCTCGGTCCCAACACTTAGTTCAAGGAAGAGTAGGGAAAAAACTCCCCCATTGGTGCTGGAAAAGAGGGCCCCACCAGATTCAACTCACGGGGTTTGGGAGGTCCAGGAGTAAAGCTCTGGGAGAGGTTTCCCCTGAACCTGGTGTTATAATCACTGGTCTGAGAAGCGACTGAGACAGAGCCTTCCTGAAAAGGGAGGTGATCTCATTTCAGCTGAGGGCTTCAGTGAAACCATTTTCTGCCTTATTAAAAAATAATAATAGTTGGGTGTTTCCCAGGGACAACTCTTTTCTCCTTTTTCCCAAGTCTTTTTTTGTCACTGAGAAAGAAGGTCACATGCTCTTTTCTCCCCCTTTTCCTCAAGGTCCTCCCTTCTTCACCAGAGGAAAACAAACAAGAGTTAAAAAAGAGAGATGACTGTGTAATGGGAGCAGAAGCTATTGCCTTTTCTGATTTGGAAAGTTTCATGCAGATGCTGGTGTCACACAGTGTCTGCTGACCGGGAGGCTCACACGTGGGTCCCACTTGGCGCGTGTGAGCCTTCAAAGCCAAAGTGCTGCTGTAAGACATCCTCTAGCAAAGGACCAATTAGCCCCTACCAGCTCTTCCTGGGCTTCTTGTGCAGGCAAGGGTCAAAAAGGCAAGAAAGCAAATCTAAGTCAATGGGAGAGGGAGAAAAGCTTAGAGAAAGCATGTGTGCACTTACACACACTTTCCATTATCACATAGTGGCACCATCCAGGAGCAGGGCTGTCCTCAAGGGAGATGAGCCTGGAGGGATCAGCCACAAGGTCTACTGACAGCCCCAGATGCAGCAAGCAATGAACCAGGTCCATAGGCCACCCAGGAGACAGGGTCAGAGACAAGACTTGAGACAAGCCACTTACAACATAGGGCTGAGGTCCATCCAGGAGATAAGGCCAAAGGCAAGGCTACAACATACATCCAAGGGGTTCATCCAGGAGATGAGCTACCTACAGCACAGGTCTAAGGTCCAGCCAGGATACAGAGGCAGAGACAGGGCTGGGGACAAGCACCACTACAACAGAGCTCAGGAAAGGACTAGAGGCCCAGGCTGAGCTTAAATGGGCTCCTGGGTCCATGGGCAGCAGGTGGGTGGGGGTCCCAAGTGGAGATGGTCAGGGCCATTAACACCTGTTAGTGCCCTCAGGGCCCTGACAGCCTGAGCATCTCCAAAAAGGGACTTTGCTCCTCCGCTCTGAGTGCTTAGGGCCCGGTGGTTGGAGGACTCTTTTAACTTCCAATCGAAACTTGATCCTGGCTAGGGTGTGCCCATTTTTCCCTGGAAAGATGTTTTCCCACGCCTTATATTGCCATGATGTTACTGGTCAACGCACTCCTAGACAACAATCCGTGGCACCTCAGCCCAAATTTTCCTGGTGAGACAAAAGCCTGGATGACCCAAGTGCTGCCCTCTCCATCCATGCCACTCAGGGGCACTGGCCAGGCCGGCAGTTGGCCCCACCGGTGGCCACGCTGGTGGCCCAGGTGCCATGGCAGGAGCGCAGCAGCGAGTCAGAAGCCCACTCCACCTGCTTACCACACATGCCAGCCTGGTCCTCTCATCAAGGTCAAGAAAAGCTGCAGCCTACAACTGATCTTCTTTCTCAGCGCATTTGTGCTGTGTGGCCAGGAGGTTGTGTAGGAGCAGCTAAGGCAGGGCATCCCTCCCCTGCCGGGGACTGGGGTGGCCAAGAAGGGAGTGCAAGGAGGTCCTCTCTCTCCCCAGCCCTGTTTGCTGGAAATAGTGACCATGCCAGCAGGGATCTGTCATTGCTATGGCCAGGGCAGGACGTGCTCTTCCCGAGGCTGGACGTGAGGCACTGGCACAGCACCCCAAGAGGCCACCCAGAGGAGCTGAGCATCAAGGCAAGCAAGCAAGAGTGCGGTCCGGCAGTGCAGCTGCCCCTCTGCCCCAGGGTCAAGGGATCCCTGGGAAGAGGGAGAGGGGCTGGTCACCAGCCAGCAAACTGCCGGGGCTGGGGAAACCCTGCTTGCAAAGAGGGGGGGTTCACCAGCCTCTGCTGAGAGCCTCAAGGAGAGCGGGGAAAGAGGAGCATTTAGGAAGGGCAGCGGCAGGGCAGGGGGCAGAGCCCTGGCGGTCCATGGCCAAGGAGAGTGGGAGAGCTGTGCTGCAACGGGTACTGCCTGAGGTCAGCAGGGCTCATTTATGCCCAAATTGGCTGCTGTGAACATTGCTCTGGCTTCGTGCCTTTGCAGGTCTAAGTACAGTACTTCCTTCCTTCCTTCCTTCCATCCTTCCTTCCTTCTTTTCTTCAGCCCTTCTGTCTTTCGGTCCTTCCTTCTGTTCTTCCTTTCTTTGCAGCTGGAAAACTCATGGTTGATTTCCACCAGGAAAGAAGGAGGTAGGAAAGAGCAGGGGAAGGAAAAGGAAGCGAAGAGAAAGGTAGTAATGAAAACTAACAAGCAAAACGTTTGCGCTCAGAGAAACTGCTCGAAAAATACCAGCAAAATTGCTTTTTCGTTACAAAATGATGGTGTTCAGAGAGGGCTGGGGAGTAGCTGTAGCAAAAATAATCTTAGGGCGCCGGTGCAAGATGCAGAGCGGATTTAGCCGGGGGGAGGACGCAACTCAATCCCTGGGATAGCGCATCCCACAGGAGGACCCCGCATTGCTGGGGAGCTGCTGGATACCTATGGAGCGACCACCTCGATGATGAGTCGGGACTTGGGGAGCTGGTGCCCTTCATGGGCCTCCCACTAATGAGCTTTTCCATTTATAGTTTTGCTCCCCTTTATGTTGGGAAAAGTTCAGCGCCAGGAAGGAGGCCTCAAGCAGCTGTTGGGAATGGGAAGGAGAAGTTAGGGGTGTATGGACAGTTCAATCACTGCAGCACTAGGCCAAGACATCCATGCTTAATTTTAGCCAGCCCAGCATCCATCCATGACTATTATCTGTCCTTGTATCCACCCAGGCAACTCCCAGCCGCCACGAGCAGCATGCCCACCAAAAGCTCCCATGTTCAGGGGAAAGGTACTTACCCAATGAAACATCCAAGGTGTCGCTCCACTTTGACAGAGTCTGCTCAAACTCTTCCCAAAACACTCCCGGCCAATGAGGGGCCACAGCACCACTGTGCCTGCTGTTGCTCAGTGTTTGCTGAGTAAAATGCTGGCATTGAAGCGAGCCTGAGGCACTTGCCCACACGGATGTCCATGCCAGGGGTAAAACACAAAATGCAGGAACTGGTGCACAAGTGGGTACAAGCAAGGTTGAGTGCCAGGGCTCCTGGGTCCTCATCTCCACTGCCATGCCATTACGGCAGGTAAATCCCTTTGGTCCCTAAGCCATGATGCCGTCTCTGCTTTGTGGGGTTGGAGATGGGCGTCCGTCTAGCAGCCACTTTGTGAGGAGGTGGGGCATCATTGAGAGATCTTCTTGTGCCCGCATCTCCCTTAGCAGCATGAGGAGTGCAGTGTGGGTGCCCGCGCTCCCCTGGCTCTACCAAAATGCCTGGTTCTCCACAAGGGTTCAATGCACCTGCAGCTCAGCCCGGGGTGTCTGTCTGTCCATTGTAGCCCAGCTGCAAAACCATCAGCCCGTTGTCATTGCTGCTGTCTGGTACGCACAGAGGCCATGTGGCTCCCCCCTGCCCAAGGCTGGTGGGGTGCGAGCCTGGGGCTCAGCACCCCCATCTGCCTCGGCCTCCCTCCAGGCTGGCAGTGCCCTCTGCAAGGAGGGCACAGGCCCTCTGCCAGCTCCCCCGGAGAGGTGAGCACGGAGAGGGGGAGGAAATCCAGCCACCCTGCCAAAAATATGCACTTAAAAACGCTGCTGATTTTAATTTTCACTTCGTGCTCTGCCTCCCACATAAGAGAAATGCCACACACACACACACACACACACACAGCGCCATACAGAAATATCAGCCAAGAAATAACACGCTTCACCCAGAGACCAAGCAAAGGCAAGGCTCGACACAGATGTAACACCAGCGGGTGCTTGGGTGAAAACCGGGGAGGGGAGGGATTATTACTCGCCCTTGTGTGAACCTGGGCAGGATTAGTCCCCTGGCTGTGCTAGGAGCCTGGCAGGTCTAGGATTAAAAACCTCCTCCCCTGAGGGTCCATTGGATGTGCTAAGCAGTGGGCAAAGTCGAGGGTGGAGGACGAGAGCGAGAGCCCCGCGCCCTGCAGAGTTGACTGCCCCCGGGCTTGCAGCGGTGCCGGGCGCTGCACAGCTGAGGGACAGGGACAGCCCTACCCTGGTCGGTTGGGGGAGAGGGCTGGGAGCGATTTCTGCCCCTCATTTCGCAGGCAGGGGAGCAGACGCACGGAGGAGTCGAGCGAGTCGCTCAGGTTCACGCAGGGACTCGGACTGAGCTGGGAAGGCAACCCAGATGTCAGACCATCTGCTCGGTGCCTTGCGAGCCCCCTCGTCCTCCGGCTCCAGCCTGCTGCGCCTGTGCTGCGTCTCCCCCTCCCGGCTTTGCCCTTTCATCCATTCCCCACTGCACGCAGCCATGGTGCCCGAGCGCCTCGCTGTGCGCCCGCGCACCGGCGCAGTGCCGTGTCTCCCTCCAAGCGGCACAACAGGAGCGCAGGGTTTTGCCCCCTTAGCCCAGGGAGCCAAGCAAGGCTGGGGGCTGGGAGGTGGCTCAGCTGGGTACCCTGCATCCTGTCTCTTCTCACTGCTGGAGATGAAAACAGGTTGGGAGGTGATGCTGCTAGGAGCCTGCCTTGCTCCTCGCTCTGGGCCCTGCTCCGTCCCTGACCCAGCTGCTGTTGGCCCAGCAGAAAGGTCTAGCAGCACATTCCCAGTGGGAAGAGGCCAGGTTGTCCTGCAAGCTTGAGCTCAGGGGCCATCTTCTGCAGTCACAACTTGTTCACATGGAGCTGACGGTGCCCGTCAGCTTGTTCTGCATTTCCTCCCATCATGCTCAGCATCAGCATCATCCATCCCAGTTCAGTTTGGGCAGGTATGGTTCAATTAGTTTGTCTCCAAGTGAGTTTTTGCAAAGAGTCATGCCAGCTTCTTGGCGAGTAGTGAGACTCACATCCCTGGTCCACGCGGGCCCTTTGATCCTTGTGAAATGCCCAGTGCTAGCTCTGAGGTTGCTGACACCTTGCTTCTGAACAGCTTTATGACATACTAATCTGGAAGTAGGACCTCTCTTCTTTGAACCAGAATTAAAAGCCATGAGACTATTTGTCAAGGTCTTTTACTGGTGCGCTGCTCATGTTTGCCAGGAGAGAACAGGCCCTGTTCTTAACGAAAGCAATCTAAATCAAGTCGTGATCAAAACAAATATCTTGCTTTAATTAACTGGAGGATGTGCAGGTGTTCGTGAGATAAGTGCTATGAAAGTTCAACCACTTGATCTGTATTTGGGAAGGGAAAAACCCTATTCCAAGCTCGGTGTTTGCCTCTGATCATCCCCTTCAGACTGATACTGCAGTAACTAACAACATCTTTAAGGGACACATGACGCCAGTTGAAAATTTTTAACAAACAACTTCTGATCTCCAGAAACACACTTTCCATGATAACATGTCTCATGTCATTCAGAAAACGGCTTTTATGTAAATGAAAGAATTGAAGGTGGATGTCCAAATGGAGCTCACCCTGTTGCTTCAGAACTCCCTGAACACCTACCTCCCCCGAAGGTGCTGAGCAAATACCAAATCCAGGGACTATAACTTTCTTCCAGATTTCACTTTGTTCTGATCTATAGTCCTGACTCCAAAAATAAATGCACAGTTATCCTGTAAAAGCAGATATCTTGACCTTAAAGGTGATCAAGAACACATCGTGAAATTAGCAAAATGACAGCTAACATAATCGTGAACAGCAACTGAACATCTCAGCAAATCTGAGCAGAGTTTGTTCTCCATCAAATGAAGCCCGCTGATGAAGACCAGAGCCCTGACTTGAGCCTTCACGGAAAAGTGACCTCTTGGTTCTCTCTGGTTGAACGTCTGTCCAGGACACCTGACCAAAGCTTGCACTGGAAACATATTTCCCAGTCCCTCCTGTGGTGGCAAAGGTCCTGGTGTGCTGCCCAGACTTCCTCTGGATGTTCATCCATCACAGGAGCTGATGGGCTTCGTGGGTGAAGTCACTGTACTAAAACTTCTGTCCTTTCCTACTGAGCTGGGTCTCCTCATGCTTGTAGGCAGCTCTTGCCCTGGACCTGGACCCCAGGAGATTGCAGGACAGCACTGTTCCTGGAGCCCCATGTCTGAGAGAGGGCCACCACTGTGAAGGTGCGTGAGAAGCCACTTGGAGGGAGCTGTGGGGCAGGAGAAATGGGGCACCTGCCTTGAGTGCCACGACTATGCACTCAGTGAGGGGGTGTAGGACTGGCTTTCCAACCCAGCGACCAGGAGCACATCCATGCTTTACATCTAGCTCCTCCTTAACCTATTTCTCCACCTGGGCAGGCATGCTGCCACCTTCTCTTGAGGCATGTAGGCCTCTTCCACCATCTGTAGCCCCTCAGGTGCCTCCAGGGCCTTGGGCAGTGCTTTGTGGCCATCTGCTCAGGTGGTTTGCAGGAGCCCTGGGTATCCAGAGAGCTCGCCCTAGGAGTCAGGCATTGCCTGATGAGCGGAGGGAGGGCAAGCAGCCTTGGCAAGGGCAGGCTGGTTTGCTCCCAGGCCTTGGGAGATCTCTGGGTGACGTTCGGACATAGGGGCGGCCAACCTGCAGCTCCCAATATTCATGCTCAACTCTGCACTGGTGCTCACTAGGGGCTAGCACGGGCGCTGAGGCTGTCTGGTCGCCCTGAGACCCAGCTGTACCCTGGCATGTCCGCTTGTCCTTGCTAGCAAGGACCTATGGAAAACAGCTCTCACTGGAGTGGAGTCTGAGCTTCCAGGTACCTTCTTTAGGCAGCGGGCCGAGCGAGTGGCCGGGGCGATGCGGGGCTTGCAGCGGGAGGCATGCTACCATCGTGGCTCTGCTTTTCATTCCTCCAACAGCCTCAGAAATACAAGTTGCCAGTCTCCCTGCGAGCTGGAATGGGAACTAGGACATAATGGTCTATTATTTTTAATTTTTTAAGGGCTTGTTTTATTCATGCCCAAGAGGCAACTGCCGCGGTGTGCTCTTTGCCTGCCTTGTGCCAGCGCGTGTCCCCGCCGTGGTCTGCACCGCGCAGGGTGACCAACTCCCTCGGCAAGGCTTGTTGTCCTGCTGGAGGTCGAGACGTGCGGGCTCCTGCAGGGACACGGGGACAGGGCACGCCACAGGCTCGCTTGGATGCCAGCCCCATCTCAGGGGACACGCTCCCGGCAGCATGGGAGCGTTGGCGGGGAGAGACAAGTGCTGCGGGTCAGACCTGCTCCCTGTCCCCCATGGTCTAGCTGCTTTAATATAATAAACACGTGCTGGGTGGCCCTTGCAAGAGAGGGAGGATTTGGAAATGAGCTCCCTCCTCCCCGGAGCGCCGTGACGCTGAGGCACGGGGCGGCAGAGGTGTCGATGGCCGCGAATAGCTTCACCTGCTCCGCTCGGGTGGGAAGCGCCGGTGGGAGAGCAGCGGGCGTAAGAGTTTTCTTGCCAGCTAGCGACAGCGCAGCTAAAAATTATCCAGATGCCACTCTGCAGCCAGAGCACGTTGGGTGGGAGCGAGGCAGGGTGGCGAGAGAGAGGTGCCGGGCAGGCAGAGGGGTGCTGTGGCCGAGCGCGAGGGACGGATGCGGGCGCGGGAACCGAGCGAGAGACTTGGCCACCCGGGGCGCGGGTCAGCCGTGTGCACAGGGGATTTGGGTGCCCCGCTGCTCGCTGCGTGGGTGGCACACGCTCCCTGTGCGAGCTGGCATTTGCCCAGAAAGCTTTGCCCCCACTTCGCCTCCGCTCTGTCCCCTGGGTGACCTGTCTGAGCACCTCGGGTTGGCTCCTCTCCCACGGGAGAACGGGAAGGACGAGAGGCAGGCGGACAAGAGAGGGAGACAAGCAAGAGGAGAAGAAGGAGAGGAAGGGGGCACCAGGACAAGAGCCTGCAGCCTCGGTTGGAGAGCAAGCGAGTCCCATGAGCCGTTGGGTTGGCTTGGCTTCCCGCCGAGGGCTTCCCCAGAGCAGCTCCTGGCTTCTCCTCCTTGCTGAGACCCGTCTTACCCGGCTCCGCCGAGAGCCAGGCTGAGACCCTGTCAACTCATCTCACTGGTGGTGTCCGCAGGATGCCAGCCAAGCTGGGCAGGAGGCCTTGGTCTCCCCGGGCTCGGGCAGCGTAGCGCTCTGCCCCTCTCTAGTGGCTGGAAGGCAGCGGCCGAGGGATTCGGGACCGCCGGCGAGCCGAACGGGGCGTGTTAAGACATGGGTGCCCGCGCGGGGCCGGCGAGCCTGCCCTGCCCCCTTGTCTCCACCTCCGCAGGTGGTGAGCCAGATCGACCGGCTGACGTCGGATTTCGAGTTCGAGCTGGAGCCGGACGACTGGACCACGGCGACGGCGAGCAGCACGTCGAGCAGCGAGAAGGGCGGCGGCGGCGGCGGCGGCGGCGGCGGTGGCCTGGAGCTGGGCCAGCTGGACTTCCTGGCCTCCGACATCCTCTCCGACAGCTGGGAATTCTGCTCCTTCCTGGAGGCCTCCACCCCCTCGGACTCGGGCGACGGCTCCGAGCCGCCGCCGGGCCGCCAGCCCGACTACCGGCTGATGAACGGCGGCGCGCCGCTGGCCAACGGCCCCCGCGGCGGGACGCCCGACTCGTCCAGCGAGGAGGCCTTCGGCGGCGGCGGCGGCGGCCTCAGGCCCTCGCACCACCGGACGCCGGGCACGAGGGAGCGGGTCCGCTTCAGCGACAAGGTGCTCTACCATGCCCTGTGCTGCGACGACGACCAGGACGGCCACGGGCCGGGGGCCACCGCCGTCACCCCGCCGCCACCACCGCCGGGGGTCCACGCCGGCCCCGAGGAGCCGCGGGAGGCCGGGCGCAAGGCGCTGGCCAAGCACCCGGCCTCGCTGCCGCAGCGGCCGCCCACCAGGAACAGCGGCACGCAGACCGTGGCCGACAAAAGCACCCAGACGGCGCTGCCTTACGTCCCGGCCAAGCAGAAAATCAAAAATAAAAACTGAGCCCCCCACCCCACCCCACCCCACCGCCGCCGCGCACCGGGGTGGGGAGGGGGGGCCCAGGGCGGCCGGGCACCTGGGGAGGGCCAGAATTATATATATATAAATATATATATATATTTAAATAAATCAGTGCTACTAATAAAAACGGCGTGAAAAGGTGGCAACGAGGCAAACGGGCCGACTACCTTAACCGTCTTTCTCGAGGCTCAGGGAACGTGCAGCTCTTTTGTGGCCCGGGGAGGGTCGGAGCGCAATAAACCATACCTAACGAACGGCATCACCAGTTAAAACAGCAGCGAGATCTGAATCAGTATCTGTGTGCCCAGAGGGTGGAAAGTCTCCACGCGCAGAGCCCCCGAAGCGGGGCACGTGCCGGCGCCCGGGGCCGGTGGCCAGCCCGGGGGACGCGTGTGCCACCGAGCGAGGCCGTCGCGGGACCCTGGCAACCCCCCGAGGCCGGTGACCCCGAATCTTCCAAGGGGGGAGGCAAACAGGTAGAGCCGCCCCGCTCGCCGCTCTGACCGAGCCCTGGTCAACGCGCCAGGACCCGGCCCGCTGGCTGAAGCACCTCAATTGCACCCCAATATCCTGCCATTGTACCTTAAAATTTGCCTGCGCGCCCTCTATGCCCCATGTCCCCAATGTCCCTTCGTGTCCTCCCATGTCCCTCTGTGTCCCTCCATGTCCCCCAAGTCCCTCACGTCCCCCATGTCCCTCCATGTCCCCCATGTCCCTCCAAGTCCTCCATGTCCCTCCATGTTCCATGTCCTTCCATGTCCCATGTCCCCCATGTCCTTCCATGTCCCTCCATATCCCCCAAGTCCCTCAAGTCCCCCATGTCCCTCCATGTCCCCCATGTCCCTCCAAGTCCTCCATGTCCCTCCATGTTCCACCATGTCCTTCCATGTCCCCCATGTCCTTCCATGTCCCCCAATGTCCTTCTATGTCCCTCCATGTCCCTCTATGTCCCCCATGTCCTTCTATGTCTCCCAATGTCCTTCTCTGTCCCCCAATGTCCTTCTATGTCCCTCCATGTCCCCCAAGTCCCTCGTCCCTCCATGTTCCCCACATTAGCAGCTTCAGTCAAACCCAGGGCAGGTCACCGGCGTCCGGCGGGCAGCGACTGCCGAGGGAGCACCACATCCTGCAGGTGAGCTGGTTTGTGAGGGAAACAGGGCCACCTTTCCTTTAGGGAACAGCTCCCATTTTTGCATCGCACGATCCCGCTCCTGCCCTGCTGGCTGGGGCGGACCTGACGCCCGGCACAGCCGCGGGAGCCGCGAGGAGAAGCCGGCAGCCCAAGAAGCATTTGAGACCGTCTCGTCCTGGCTGCAGGACCCACAAACCTGCCCTCAGTGTCATCTCTGGTCTCCAGGTTTCATCCATGCTGAAGCCTTTAGCGTCCAAGGGGATGGGTGCAGCGCGGGGCTGCTCCGCACCCCTCTGGAGGAACGTGTCTCACGGGAAATAAATACCCCGTTTCCTTGCCATCTGCTCTTCACCGCTGCTGCAGAGACCCGTGCGTGCTGCCAGCCCTCGAGCAGCCCCAGCGCGCTGATCCTTTCCCAAACCTGGCAGCAGGCAGCCAAGAAGCGCTGCCTCGCATCCGTGTTTGCACCCGGGTCGGGGATGCTCTGCTTCGAGTCTGCACGTGCCTTTCCCGAGCCTCCCCGGAGCCTGGCCCGGGGCAGGGTGCTCGCCGCCTCCGCCGCCGGCCCGCGCCGTCACCCTGTCCCCGAGGCCCCGTACCAACCGCGTGCAAGTGGGTGCCGTGCCGGCCGCGAGGGCACCCCGGGGTGCTCAGGCTTCGCACGCGCAAAGCGCCCCTCAGAGGGAAGCAAGAGCGGTCAAAAACGCTCTGAACTCACGCATCATCGCAGCAGGAAAAAACAGCCTTTCGCCCAAATTACACTATACATCACACACACACACACACGCACATATATATATATATGTAAACATCTTGGCTCGTGTGAAATCGCGGTGCTTCCAGGAAACAAGAAATACAAAGCTGTTGCCATTCCCGCGGGACACGGGAAGCAGCTGGAGGCCCGCTTCGATTTGGTTTGAACTACTGCGTGGGGCTTGCACCCAGTTTGTTGCTCTTCCCTTTTTCAGCAGTAAAATCAACCAGCGGGGGAAAGGGCCAGGGAAAACGAAAAGGAGATGCTGGCGCAGCCCTCTGCGAGCCCGTTGCAGAATTTTAGCCACGCGCCCGGCGGCCCCACTCCATCGTGCTGGCAGAGCCACTGGCGGGGACGGGCACCGCGGGGCACCGCAGGGTGACACCCTGGGCAATAGGGCTTTAATGGCATTAACTCCGCTGGGGAGAGGTGATGGGGAAGGACAGCCCGGGCTGGGGGTGCCTTCGGCTGCATCGCCATCCTCCTCCTCCATGCTGCGGCCACCGGCACTGCAGGATTTCCCTGCGGCCCGGGAACGCGGCACGGGGGCGACTCCGCTCCGCTCTGCCTATTGCTCTCCATGTCAACAACTGGTTACTTATTTATTTTTATGAGCTTTTTACCGCCCGTCCCCGTTTTCAAGGCATGATTAATAGATGTAGCTTTGTTCTTTAGTAACTCATTGTGAAGGGTGCCAGGAAGAGCACGAGGAATAAATTCGGAGGAGCTGAAGCTGCACCAACCAGCCTCTTCCTGGGAAGAGCCTTTTTGGGCGATCCCGCTTGCCGGGCATCCGCATGCCCCTGAGTTCCCCCGATCCCAGTGTAACGGGGCCCTGCGTTAAAGCCGGGCACCACAATACCCAAACAGTCCCTGGAAGGGGGGTGGCTTGGTCCCTCCCCGTGAGCATCCCTCTCCCCCCTCAGGCTGCCACCCGCAAACACTGCTCCCAAGGAGCAAAATATTTAGCGGAGGTGTGTCGATTTGAACTTAATTTTCACTAGACAAGTGTCAAAGCATTTCGGCGCAGCTCATCTTTGTCACGTCAAAATACTCTACTTTAATCGCGGACTTAATTTAAAGTTGGAGGTGACAATGCCGTACGTTAAGCATCACATGCATTTGAAGTTTTCCCCTCCGTGCTCCTTTAGCCCCCTTTAGATCCAGGTGGGAACGTGTTCGTGCGAGCCTGTGGGATTCTGCTCACTCGGAGAACTGCCAAAAAGCTTTCGAGGAAACAGCCAGCTAAAAATTCCTTTTTTTCACTTTGCGGAGTTTAGGGGGAAAAGAAAAAAACACATTTTCATACTGCTGTATTGGCTCCGTTCAACCTTTTCTGCCAAAAATTGGGTCTCTCCCTACCCCTCTTTTATTCTGACAGCGTGTTTCGATACGTCGATGGAGACGTCAAGGAGGCCGCAGCAACGTCCCAGCAAACGCAGCTCCCACGCACAGCTCCCGTGCTCGGGGTCACATCAGGAGCTGCCTGGACGCACACGATGGAGGCGATGGCCGGGGCTGAGCGGTGGGTGGACACACGAACGCGGGACGGCAGCCCCGAGCGATGCTCCTCAGCCCTGCCGGGTCCCCGCTGCCGCCGCCGCATTGGCCGCGTTGGCCGCGTTGGCCGCGTTGGCCACGTTCACCTTGCGCCAGAGCCTGCGTCTCAGAAACCAGAGCTCTCGGCCGTGACTTAAAGCCAATTCCTGCTCCACAGCCAGGGCCGCGCGGACAAGGGTAATAGCTTCTTCCCCCGTGTTAAGGACAAATTTACAGCCGTGCAAGCTTTATTCCGTGCTCACCAATAAATCCAGGCCACGGCAGCTGCAAGCGCTGTATTGACCTTCTGGACCCGCGGATGGAAAACCTCCATAAACCAGGGGTGAACAACCCGCGCGAAGGGGCAGCTCCTCTGCTCCCGTTTGCTTTGGGGAAAAGGTCATAAAACCCATCACTCCTGTATGGAGAAACCCAGGCAACGTCCTTGCTGCTCCTCGGTTCATCCGAGCAAGGCCAGGACAAGCCGCGGAGGTGCGCTAACTCACTCCTAGATGGGCGAAAGGTTTGTTTGCTGCAGTTGCTGGGTGAGGGAGGAGGAGGGCAAGCGTGGTTAGAGGGGATTGAGGTTTGCAGGACCTGGGAAGGCTGGTAGCAGCCACTGGAGAAGCACGAGCAAGACCCAGCCAGGTTTTCCCCGCTCAGCCGGCCAGGCTGCGGATGCCTCAGTGAACATCCACACTAAATTACGCCCGGGAAGGAGGCAGAGAAACCTGCCTGGAAGAGGGTGGGTTTCCTGAGAGATCTTAATGCAGCTGGAAACGCTCAGGATTCCCCCAGGAAAAACCACGCTGCCGTTCGAAAGGGGTTTAAGAGACTCCCGAGGAGCGGAGGGAGATGGCCGCATGGGGAGCCTCCCGGCTCCGAGAGTATGGCACAGCGCCCACGCGAAACATCAGCCCCTTCTTCTGGGAAACCCTTCCAAAAAGGTCCTCCAGCAGCCACCCGCTGAGAGCGCTTTTCCCTGAGCGTGTGTTTTGTGCTGGCCTCTCTGGGCGGGCACCCGCAAAATCAAAAATTGCCATCAAAAGTCTAATCTCAAGCAATCGAGCAGCAATTCCCAACTAAGCAATTCCGAGCGACGGCATTTCGAGCCGCCGGAGCAAGGAGGTGCAACACAACGCAACCAACGGCACGTTGACACGGCCTGGCTGTCGCTATTCCCTGGGCTTTTAGCATCAACCAAACTTGATCCCTGCCCATGTACACGCACAGCGCTACACACCGACTGACACGGTCCCTCCAGTTCCCCCCGGGGTGTCTCCAGAGCCCAGAGCAGGCAGGATCCAAGGAGCGGAGCAGCTTTCTGGTATTTGGCTGTGGTGCCGTCATTGCAGGCACGAAGCCTCTCATCGGACACTTGACTTTGCACAGCCCTCGCGGCTGGAGGATGCTGCAGATGCTGGGAGTTTATGTGGATTCAAAATGTGGTGGGGAAAAAATCTTGGGGGGGGGGGGGAACACACAGACACATGCATAAAACCCAAACTGCTGAGAGGTTTTAAATAGAAAGACGCTGTGCCTGACTTGAGAAAGATGAGCCCAACGTGGGAAAAGTATCATGACACATTGCCCTGTTGTTGGAAGACTCCCACTCTCATAAAGAAAAGGAGAAGGGGCAGAGAGATGCCCCGTGGAGTCCGTCCGGGGCAGCTGAACCGCGGGCGACCCGCTCGGCTCAGACGGCCACAAAGCCATCCAGACATCCCCGTGGTCGCTCTTCCAAAAGATTTACTGCAGTAACCGGACTTGTCTTGGTTGCTAGCAGCTTTGGATACTAGCACTGACGTATTCTGGAGACTCTCAAATAATTGGAGCTGCTTTTTTCTGCTCGGTGACTTCTTTTTTTTTTCTTTTTTAAATCATTATTCATTCCTAAGGGACTCTTTCTGTGCGTTCAAGTGCCTGCCCAGAATAGCTACCATTTAAGAAGGCTCAAATAATGCCAGGGAAAATACCTTGTCTTTCTCTTGACACCATGTATTAATTAACTAATATTTATTAGCCCACACCTGCAACACTCAGTGGCCAGCCTGCCAGCTGCCACGCACCCAGGGCTTAAGCTTTGCACTTGAATCGGTTGTGCCTGGTCTTAGGGATGTTGAGAAAAGCAGGTTTCTGGCTCTCCGTCCTGAGGGGAAAAAAAAAGCAGGAAAGGGTTCCCCGGGCAGGAGGGCAGGGCTTGCGAGCGGGACCCGGGGAACTTGGCGCCTGTGCACCCACCGCTTGTTTTCATGTCAAATGAAAGCAAAAGAAATCCCAGCTCACCAGAAAGGGCCCCTGCAGCCGCAGGAGGGAAGCAAAGAGGCAGCACGAGGACGCTGGCCCTCGCCGTGCTTTTGGGGGTCCTCTCTCCCCTTGCTTACCCAGCCGCAACCTCACAGGGTAGCGGCCACCCCCGCACCGAGCTCAGCTGCTTTCTCGGACCTCAGAACTGGGCCTTGTTGGGGCTTAAGGAGACCACTGGCACCGTTGCACCGGGGTGAGGTTCGCCTGCGGTGAGCAGCAGTAACTGAACTTCAGGCAATAAAGCCAACCGGAGCTTCACTATTTCCAGCAGCTCGGTCGCTCACAGGCTCCCAGCGGCAGAGTTATCCAGCCTTCACGGCATGCTTTGGCCCACCACAGCCATGGGAGAGAGTCTCTGCTCTGAGCCCAGCAGCCTCTTCCTGGAAGGAGGCAGCTTTTGTGTCCCAACAGCTGTCTTGCAAGGACGGTGCTACACAGACAGCCTGGAAACGGTCTGGGAGAGCGCGAAACACCGGGTTCCCTCGCCCGCGTCCTTCTGCCCCAAGAGGACCTGCTGCCTCCCTGGGGGGGAGCCGCAGCTGGGCTTCGGCGAAACCAGCCCTAAGGTCCCTAAGGGCCAGTCAAAAATGCTGCGGTGGCATAAGACAAATTGGAGCTGCTGAGGCAGCCCAGAGACACTGGCACCCGCCGGCACCCCGGCAGGAAGGCAGGCACCGTGGCTCGTCCAGCCGTTACCGTCCAGCCGGGCGCCGATAAACACTCCCGCGGGAGCGCTGCGGAGCCGCGGCTGCTCTTTACATCCTGGCCTTTAAATGAGAGGAGGAAAGACGACTACAGAGAAACCAGCCGCAAGCACCCTCCTCCAGCAGAAATTACTTGCCCCCGCAGCTGAAACGACGTTTGCAGGACCAGCCCCCAGCACTTTCAGCACGATTGCAGGGGGCACGCAGAGACTGACTTTCTGCTAGCATGGAGCTCTGGGACAGACCCCCCAAAGCGGCAAAACTTGTCTCTAAAGGGAGAGGGAATAAGCAACCCATCAGGGGGATCTGGTAAGACACCGCTTCAGCATTTCCCTCCCCTCCCCAAGGTGGGAAAGGAATAAATCAGTGCACGGGACTGCGAGGGGCAGCCCAGAGCAGGAGCGAAGCCTGGGCGAGGGATGGCAGGAGGATGCGGTACGTCAGCATTCAGCTGGATGGTAAAACTGGTGTGGGAAGGGGCACTGGGGTCTGGGGCAGTGAGGTGCCCACCAGGGTCCCCACCTGAGCGTGCCGGGCAAAGTGGGCTAGGAGGGCTGGGGTGTCACCGTCACTCTCCATCCCTGTGGGCTTCGGCAAGCTCTTCCCCTCCTCGATGCCCCCAGAGATCCTGCAGGAACGGGGACATCCTACATTTCTGTTCTTTCTTTCCTCTGCAGACCTGTAAGTGCATCTTTTTGCCTTTTCTGGATCTGACGCCCAGCCCTGGCTCCGCAGCTTGTATTTGAGTTGATCTGAACTGAGAGAGGCTCTGGTCAGGCTGAGCATTTCTGTGAAATTGCCCCCAGCTAACCCAATCCTTCAGTCTTGCAAAAAAAAAAAAAAATCAAACTGAAAAGTCTCCCCAGAATAAACTTTCTCGGTACATCTTGCTTTGGTTAGGGCTGAAAATAGTCCCCTCCTGTCTGCCTGGAGACTTCACTTCTGAGCTTGTGGACATGAAAAGCAGTGATCAAAGCAGCTACCAGGATATTTTCAAGCCTCTGGTAAAAGTTCAGCCCAGGGATCAGGCTCAAGGAAGGAGCCGCGGCCTGTTCTGCGGGGGCTAGGCTGTCGTTCGCGAGCACGCCGCGGTTCGGCGTGTCAAAACTGGGCCCGCGAGACGCCGAGGTCGCGCCGGCCAGCTCCCGGCTGCTGGCGGACAAACGCTTCATTTTCCGAGGGCAAGGCTATGCCTCCTGCCTCCGCTAATGTAGAGCATCTTGTCTTATTTGTTCATTGCTGTTCCACAGCTGAATTACCATAAGTAATGTACCAGCGCCGTATGCAAGGCTGCTTCTTTATAGCTCCAACAGGAGCTCTCCTCCCACCCTCTGCTCCTGCCCCGTTTTCTTCAGGGCCTGCTGGGACTCGTTTCCACCCAGCGCCCTGCGAGGGGGCCACCCAGACTCATGAACGCAAGCTGCCTGCTCTTTGCTGCCTGTCTGGCCAGGCCTGGGGACGTCAGACCGTTGCACTGAGGTCCCCGGCCCGCAGCGTCCTCCCCTGCTACCACAGGAGCATCTCACCCCCTCTGTGACTCCACGCTCCAAATTTTGGCAAAATGGAAGCAATGAAAGTTGTGAGCTGGCCCTGATGTGTTTGCTCCCAGCACGTGCTCTCCAGGGAGCAGACCCCTGAAGGGAAGGTCCTCACCCGCAGTGAGGAGGGCACAGCAGGTTACGGGAGCTGGGCTGCCGCGGGAGGCACACAGCTCTCAGTCTGCCTGGTGGGCAGGGCTTGGCGTGCACAATGGGGAACCTCCGGATGAAGAGGTTTTCCTGGGTTGCGAGAGCTGTTCTGCATCCTGGAGATGCACGGGTGATGCAGGACCCAGTCTCCCGTCACCGTGCATCTCTGATCACCGTCAGCGCAGGGGCGATGGTCCCCTGCTGACAGCTTCCTCCAGCTGGTGCACGGCTGAGCTGGACCCTGACCCCACAGCTCACCATCTGCAAGCAATTCAGTTTCCCTCTTGTTTCCCAGAACAGACACAGGCCCTGCAGCCGAGCATGGGAGAATTAATTCCCTTGCCACGGGCTCGCTTTGCAGCTCATTATCCCAGGGCTGGCCTGCAGCACCCAGCCCCTGCGCACCAGCAAGGGGGAACGGCTGGAGCTCGCTGGGTCGCTGGGTGAGCAGCAACACATCACCCAACATGCAGCCCGGCTCGCGGGGACAGGGCAGCTCTAGAGCAAGCCCTAACTTCAGCTGGGGCCTGAACACCTCCGACATGGCCCTGAGCCCACACCTTTCCCCAGGGTCCATTTGCCACCAGCCATCCCTCAGCTCCTTCCGCTCCACGGTGAGCCAAGGATGCTCAGGGGCAGGAGCAGCCACCTAGAAACCATGGCTTGGTATTGCATTCCCCACTGATGAGGGATGTCCACTGGGTCGGTCCAGCTCAGCTGCACCTTCTGCAGCCTGGTTTTGCTCTGCAATGCAGGGAGCAGCGGGTCACATGCCTCCTCGGCTGTGCTTATCTCCAGCTACACTTCCACCTGGCGCGCGTGCTGCAGAGCCAGATAACTCCTTGCAGAATTCACACAGCAAGGAAACGCAGAGCACTCCTGACGCAGCACAGCCACCAGAGGAGTGGCGGCAGATTCAGGCCGTGCGGGGAGGAGGTAAGGCGCACGCATGCATGCAGCGGGATGCATGGCCACACCGGCCAGCCCCATGCAGCCCAGACCACTCCGCTCTCCTTTCCCAGAGACCTCACCTGCCACCGACACCAATATTGTCCTCTCACCCAGGGCACTACAGCCAGGGCAGGAGGACCTCCTCTGTGCAACCACAGATCATCATTGCCCCATCCCTCAGGTAGACATCTTCCTCTCCCAGCTGGAGATTTTCTTATTTGCTTGGCTGTTTGATAGGGGTGAGCGCAGGGAGACCCAAGGGAAAGGGGTGCCTGGTGGCAGCCAGCACGGAGGTCTCATCTGCCTCAAGGCCAGCACTGTCTTTGCCATGCCTTCAGGCCTTGCAGCCCCTTGAGATGGCCACCTCTGTGCTAACCTCACCGTCTCATCCAGCCCCATGTTCTGCTCAGTGAAGACCTTCCAGACACGCACCAAATGCAAAACCCAAAACCCTGTTCTTCTGCCGATGCCCCTCCACCCCCTAGCTCTCTAGCGCTCCTTGTCCCGATCCCCCACATCGCTGGTGACTCCCTGACACCCTGTGCAGGTGGTGCAGACCCCCTTCCCAGGGCACTTCCAATCCCACCCAGAGGCTGTGGGAAGGCTGCTCCCAGCAGCATGTTCATGTTCTCCTTGATGCGTTTCAGTCCCTGAGAGCTGCCAGAAGCAAGAAAAGCCCCAGGCTGCCCCGTATGGCATTCTCTCACCCTGCTCCAATGAACCCGCTGCTCTGTCCTTCCCCAGGAGTAGCAATGTCTCCAGGATGGGAAGAGAGCTTGTTACCTGCCAAAATGCACAGGAGAAAAAACCCTTTCCTCGCAGCTGCAAGCACAAGGCCAGGAGGTGCCTGGCTGTTCAGACTCCTCTCCATGCTCGTCATCCAGGGCAGAGC
This sequence comes from Struthio camelus, assembly GCF_040807025.1. Taxonomy (NCBI): domain Eukaryota; kingdom Metazoa; phylum Chordata; class Aves; order Struthioniformes; family Struthionidae; genus Struthio; species Struthio camelus. The sequence continues at coordinate 24,044,127 of NC_090953.1, forward strand.
CTGCTCTTGCCTCTCTACAAAATAAAACCACCTGCACCTCTTCCTTGTGCCAAGGCAAAAAGACCTCCCAGTAACTGTAAGAAAGCAATGTGTAAGCACAGCCTGGCTAGACACAGGCCTGAAATGGGTTCTCATGGCCATGATGCACCAATTAATTCTCATTTGTGCCCTGGCACTCACCAGCCTTTAATTTCACAGCTTGTTAGAGGCCTCCTTGCTGCAGGACGACTGCCAATCGATCTGTGGCTGGGGGTGACAGCTTCTCTGCACTCGCAGGCTAAACAGCTCAGCCGGCAGCCCGGGGTGGGCTCCAGCCTGCTTATTTGCCTATTAAGCCAACAACAGAGGGATATCTGCACAGCATCACCCAGATACAGCCTTCCCACAGGACCTGCATCACTTCCAGGAAAAAAGGAACCCAAGGGACAGCTATCCCAGTGGCAGAGCAGGAGCTGCACCAGCCGGGGCCCTGGCACACCACCACCACCACCACTGTGAGTGGAGCATGCCAGAGGGAAGCTGGGGTCAACCAAGAGTCTGATCAGCAGTCAGGTTTAGGATCCAGGGCAAGGGTTTAGGCAGGTCCAAGGGCAAGTCAGGAATCCAATCCACACTCAGGATCAAAGGGTAGAGCTCCTTCAGCAGGACTCAGGCAGGGGCTGAAGGCACCAGGCTGAGGTTAAATAGGGCTCCTGGGCCTATGGGCACGGTGGGGGTAGGGGTCAGGGTTGGGGTCCCAGGTGAGGCTGGTCAGGGCCATTAATGGCGTGTTGCAGTTGCTCGTTCATTTTTGCTCATTCTGCTGGCATCACCCTGCAGCAGGTGTCTGTATTAGAGCAGGAAAGAACATCGGGCAATGCAAAGAGCCAACAGTGTTGCTGCAGCATGTTATAATGTCCAAAGAAATGGAGTTTTCTCCTCCACTGGAGTTCCTGACCAAACCCACCCATTTACAGGAGAGTGGAGCTTTGAGGGCATGGGTTGGCTACGCCATGAAGAGGGACAGCTCAGCTACAGCTATATCGGTGCAGAGATAGCACCAAGGTCTTCTGCTGGCCACAGTTTAGTGGTCAAGACATACAACAGCGCTGCCCAAGGAGCGAGCCTGAATCCTGGCTCTCCTGCTGGAGGCAGGGAGCTGGAGCAGTGCCTGGCCTTCAGGTAGAGGTTGGATCAAACAGCTCGTCATTGCCCAGTGCTGAGATTTTAGCACGGTGCAGCAGCAGCGGCCTGGCATGCCATGGGTTGCCTTCTCTGCTTAAACCTGCCTATGAGCAGCACAAATTCAAACCCATCTCCTCCTGACTCCTGAGCAAAAGGTGGCCCAAAAGGCCCAAGCTGGCAAGACCTATTTGCCTTGGAGCCTCACCACAGAGGAAGAGCTCCCTTGGGCCAGGAGCTGTAGAAATGTGTTATTTACCTATTTAGTTTTAACTGTATAGTTAAAGTTAAGTTAAAGGAAGTGTTTCAGCCATTTCGGCATCTGTATCCAAAGTCATTACCCACTTCAGCCGGGACCCAGGTCTGTTCTGGCTCCTGTTTTCCTTACCAGGCTGAGATCAAAAATTATTAGGATGGGAGAAACAAGCCAGGAGGACCACCAAGGAAGGCAGCAGTGTGCATGGTACCTGGGAGGCAGCCACTGCTGATCCCCCTGACTGCCAGCATGGGAGAGGGGTTTGGCTGGGCAGGTCCAGAGCGCAGGTCCAGACCCTGCAGGCAGGTTCTCCAGCATCAGCCAGCCCAGGGACAGCAAGGCCAGAGCCCCAGACGTGGCTATACCCCCAGATAATAGACTCATCTTGTAGTGCATTACACTATCTTTGTGTGTTCATGAAGAAATGCATCTTGCCGAGTGATGGCTGGGTGCTCTTCCACCACTGGGTGGCAGTGGGCACACGTACGCACACACACACGCGCGTGCATGTACACAAACATATCCACACCGCCTTGCTCCAAGCAGGGGCTGGCTCTTGCCTTGCTGCCCTTCTGAGTGCTCCCAAGGTGCGAGGACCTGTGCCCGTTGTGCACACCATGGCTTCCCCATGCCACATCACCTCCGAGTGTGGACTCTGCGGTGTCACCATGCTGGAGCAGGGCCATGTGCTGTGGACCGATGGGGATATGGGGAATGGGGAGTTTCCACCTGGTATGTCCTGGCCTCTCAGGAGCCCTGCCACAAAGCATCCCCTCAAGAGGCAGCTGGAAAAGGCACCTTTGAGGCTAAAAGAGTCACTTGCCTCCATGTCACTTGAGGCAGGAGAGGACCATGTCCCCTTCCTGTTCTTTGGGAAGTTAGAAATACCATAGCACTGCCTGCAAGGAGAGGAAGGATGCTGAGAGACCCTCTGCAGAAGAGCACTGGGGCCCCTTCATCCCTCCCACAAGGTGCTGAGCTCCCGTGTGCCCATCACGGGGGCATCCTGGGTCCAGCCAACATGGTATACAGGGCTGCAGAGCCTGCAGGAGTGCAGCTGTGGCAGAGGAGCCCTGGAGGTACTTGTAAGACAAGGGATGACATGCTTGATGGGACTTCTTAATTAGATCTCACTAAACCAAAATGTACCGGGGCTCCCCTGGTGGAATAATGTCAGACAAAACATTAATCACGCTCCAAATAAATAATTAAAACGTTGTGGCTCTTAGAAGGAGGAAAAAAAAAACAGGAAAAAAAAAAAAACAGGAAGAATTAAAGCCATCAGCCCCAGCCCATAATGAGGACCACTGCCGCTGGTTGAAGAGATGCTGTGACCTTAGGGGAGGCATGGCTGTGTAGGGGAGGCATGGCTGTGTCCCCGCAGGCAGAGGTGCTGGCAGCAAGGTTGGGACAAGCAAGGGGCTGGGAAGAAGGTGTCAACCATGGTCCAGACTGCGGAGGCCAACATGGGGAGCACTGGCAGGGAGCACGGCTCTGGGTCAGCCTGAGCCGCCCCCTGGCTCTGGTCACCACTCTCCACCCAGGACATGTGTATTGGGTCCCTAAGGAGGGCACAGCCCTTGAGGTTGCCTTGCTTGTTTGCAGGAGAGAAAGCGTAGAGCGTGTTGGTATCAGCTGGCGGAGCCAGGAGGGACCCCAGCATGGCTGGACAAAGTCTCACCCATCCCCAGTGACGGCAAAGGCAAGCTCACGCGGGAGAGACAGGCTAGAGATGATCACCAGCCCACCAACCTTGTCCCAGTCCCTACAGCACAGCAAAGCTTACATGGCCAAAGTCCCGAGAGGTGTCAGGATGGGGTTTAAGATATACAAATCTCTGCTTTGCATTAAAACAAATTTCTTCACAATTAACCTTTATGGCCTCAAATGATAGATGAAAAACACGCTCCATGCCAGCACCAGCACCTTTGACCATATTTCCTCGGGTAAAATGATTCCCCAGCTTTTGTCCCGTGCAATCTCATGAGACATTATCCGCGCTCACCTCTGCTTGCCCAGGCCCAGTAGCAAACCAAGAAGGGAAGTAGCCAGGGAGGAAAAGGGGCAGTGAGACACAAGGTTGCCCTTCTCCCGGTAAGCCTCTCCTTCCCTGTTACAAAAAAGAGGAGCAAGAGGAGCACTGTGCTTCCCACTCCCGTGGCAAGTCGTGAAAGGTCCTTTCTTACTCACCGAGCATCCCCTTGGGGAGTTTCTTTCAGGAGAGGAATGAGGTGTGTTGTAGGAAGTGGGGGATGTGAAAGAGCTTCCAGCTGAGCTCTTCAAGGGTATACCAGGAAGAGCAGCACCCAAATCCCGGTGGACTCCAGTGGCTGCCCAATGAGAAAAATCACAGCCGGGGAAAAAACTCTTCACCCAACACCTAGGAAACATTTCCAGGAGGAAAAAAGAAAAAGAGGCTTCCAAAAAGAAAGTCCTCCCTCTCCATCATCTCTTTACTGAAGTGGAGATGATTACTTAGTATAAGCAACAAGGAGCTTAAATTATGCATGGAGCTATTTGCATCAAAGAAGATGATTTAAGAAAAGCCGGACTTGCCTCCCCAAGGCCGCCTGGCCACACACACGTCCTAGCCAGATGGCTCTGTGTAGGGTATCCTTGTATGGAGGGGGACAGGGAAGAGCTTGCTCCCTCCCAGCAGGCCAAGCAGCTCTGCAGCCTAGCAAGAGCGCAGGGAAAAGAGCACAGCTCCTCGGCAGCACCCGAAACGCAGCCAGCACAGCACCAGCCTCCATCCTGGCCTCTCCGCGCACTGTCTGCCTGCTTCCTGCTGAATGCATGAGCTGCCCCAAGGCTTTCGGGCATTAACAAGCCTTTCTGCTGCTGCACAGCAGCCTGTGGGATCCAGGATTTTCCCAGTGGGGACCCGTTACATAGATGTCCTTCAGCATGCAGATATTGGGCAGTTCTGCCTGTAAACATGCACAGGGCAGCACTTGTGAGCCGAAGAGGTCTCAGGTGCATGGGGGCTTTCTCTCCCCAGGGACATCCATGCATGTCCACCTGCATCACCCAAAGGGTCGGACCCCAGCTGGTGTCCACGACGCAGCCCCAGGGTGCTGGTGCTCCTAAGGCCTGGTGGAACCAGAGGTCTAAGTCTTTGCAAGAAGTGAGCTCAGAGCTCCAGCAGGACTGCCCAGAGGGTCCAGAAAGGGAGGTCACAGCCACCGTGTCTTGCTCAGGAAAGCTGCTTGGGACCCCTGGCCCCTGCTGCTGCACAGCCCCCAGTCCCAGCTTGCCCCAGCATCAGGTCCTCTCTGCTTGCACTGACTGAGCAAGCTCTGGCCAGAAGAGAGCAGACAGGACGTAGTGGCCAGGGAGGGTTTCTCGCCCTGCTGCACCTCCTGGCCGGCTTTCTTGCGGTGTCTGACTCCTTCCCGTGCCCCACGGGGAGCAATCATTTCCGCCGTCAGGCACAAGGCCTTTTTCAAACTTTGTCACGATTGGGCTCGTGGCTGCGAGTCCCACAGGCCAGAGGGACAAAAGGCGAGACCTGCGCGAGCCGCAGCCTCGCGAGGCCGCCCCTCGGCCTCTCTGGCCCCAGCAGACGCTGCTCTGCAGCCGCAGCCGGCACCCTGCGCACGTGCAGCAGTTGCCGAGTTTTATCTCCTCGGGTGAGTTCGTGCTGTTCTCCCCTTGCTGAAGCACGTGATGCTTCATGATGGTTCTGCCAGGTAGAGCTTTTTCTCTGCCTTGCCCGAGCAAAGGCCCCGTGAGCTGGGCTGCCCTTCTCCCACAGCCACCCTCCCTGGGGTTCCCATCCCTGGCCAAAGCCTCTCGTGGGGGAAGAAGATGAAAAGACAAATATTAGGGGGTACAAAACAACCCATTTCCCCACGCCGGCATCTCGCATGCCCCTGGGTGACGTCGCCCTGCACCAAAGCCTCCCCCTACACTCAGGTCCCGGCATCTTCAGGAACAGGTATCGTCTTTGCTTTGCCACCTCCTTCCTTTTTTTTGGTACAGAGGTACCTTTCTTCCATCGAACAGTTTCTCCAACATATTTATTAAAAGGCAAGACAGCAGTTCAAAGCCGGGGCTGTGACTGAACCGGGCTACTCGCCTCGCTCCGCGGCCGAGCCGACAGCTGCTGAAATATTTAGCGCCGTCACTGTATTCTTAGGTCTCTGTTTTTCCTCCCTGTTATTCGGGGGCGGCGATGCAACGGGGAAGGGGGGTCGGTGCTGCTCCACCGAGGAGCGGGCGATGCCCTGGGTCCGGCCAGCTAGGAGATGCTGCGGCTCTGGGGCCGGGGCAGGCAGTGGGGTGCAGGGGGGCCCCCACGACAGCCCCGCCTGGGTGCTGACGGGCACCTCGTGAAGCCTCGCGGGTGGCACGTGTCCCCTGCCTTCCTCCTCCTCCTCCTCCTCCTCCTCAGCAGCGGCATGCCGGGCAGCGTGCAGCAGCCAGCCCTCCAGCAGCGCAGCACCCGGGCGCGAAGCCCTGACAGCACTCAGCACTGTCGCCGGCCGCAGAGGAGCCGGCCGGTGCCTCTCCCTCTGCGTAAGAGCATTGCAGCGCCCGCGCTAAAACCCCAGCCCAAGTCCGGCGTGAGCAGCCGGGCTCAGCTCCCCTCTCCCAAGCGGCTGGGATCAGCATCTGCTGCAGCAGCAGGGGCCAGGGGCCCCAAGGAGCTTTCCCAGATGCAACCACCAGGCAGACCGGCCACCCAGCAGGGGCACCGAGCCGTCGTGTCCACCCACCGGGGCATCTCCAGGCCCAGAGCAGTCCCGATACAAGATCTCTTTTTTTTTTTTTATAGTGCAAAGAGTACTGTTTGACACCCCAAAACTCCCTTACAGAGAGGCCCTGATTTACCCACAAACTTTCGCAAAGCAAGTCACTGGTAGGCTTAAATGTGCTCTGGCTGCAGCCAAGGCAGTGCTGGGCGGACGTGGGCTTGGAGACCTGCTAGCCTTCAGGCTGACCCACTCAAGTGATGAGAAAGCAAGAGAAAAGGGGCCTGATCCCCCCCCTTCCCCAGCCCCTGGTTTCCAAACGTGCTGCCCAGCCTTCCAAAAATGAAACCACCGCTTCTTGCTCACCATCCCCTTTGCCATCCTGCCCCGGCAGCCAGGGCAGAGGGCGAAGAGCCCAGCCCGGCAGCAAACGCGGGCGTAGCGAAGAGCCAGCTCACCCTTGTATTTTAACGTACTTGAATTTTTAAGCACTGCAGCTCGGCGTGGACCCGATTCCCCCGCTGTGACGATCTCAGCCAGCGCAGGTAGCCCAGCTTAGGTGCGCGGGCTGGAGGGGGCACCCAAAACGAAGCCTCGGTGCGCCCTGCAGGCTGCCCGCGCCGCCCCTCGCAAGCCTGGTACCCGGCTTTTCGCATGCCGAGAGGCTGGCAGAGCTCGCTGGGGGCAGACGGCTCCCCCAAACGGGCTTTGCTGCCTTCATATTCGCTAGTGATGGCGTTAGATAGCACTTTGAGTCCCAATCAAATTAGGAAAGCTATAACGAACAAGAAGTGGTGCATTAATTCATTAGCAGCGAATTACACTAAATTATCTCGGCAAATAAGGTAAAACTTTAATTTACCAGCGGTGTTTTCAAACGGCTTTCGCTCCTTCGCTTCCCTTTGCAGCACAGTGCAGTTTTGCTTTGTTTTTTTTAATAACAGCAAAAACAAGAGAAGTGAATTAAATCCAGGTCCTTCGGGAAACAACGTCGTCGCTCCGATGAGAACAAACAGCGAGAAGAGGTGCCGGGACCTCTCCTCTTCCCCTCCTCGCCCAGCCCCGCTGGCTGCACGGGGGGCACCGGACAGCAGCGCGGGGCTTTGCCCTCGTCTCCCAGGGCGCGGAGAGGGCGGCCGAGCCCAGGGCAAGCGAAACGTGGCCCAAACGGCACCCGGGAAGGGAGGCTCAGAGCCTGATCTCCATCCTCAGAGGGGTGCTCAGTACCCAACCGGATGAGGCCTGAGGGAGCTGGAGGCTTTCGGGCCGGGGCACGAGCTGCCACCTCCCTGCAGCCTCGTCCACTGGCCCCCACGCCGGGGAAGCTTTTTCTTCCTGGCACGGTTTATAAGCAATCACAGCAAGCAAGCTCCGGGTCGGGACCAGCCAGGGGAAAAAAAAAAAAAATCACCCCAGCCCCTTTCTTACGGCCGCCCCGCCGTGTCCCGCGGCTCCGAGCCCAGCAGCGAGCCCGCGCGGGATGAGACAGCCGCAGGGACGCGGCGGCGATGCCCAAGGCCCGCGCGAAGGGGATCGGCTCCCTTGCGTCGGCAGGTCGAGCCCTCCGGGGCTGCTTCAGCGGGCCAAAAAACATCTCCTACCTCCCTGCAAGGAAACACCAAACAACCCGAGCTCGCAGGAAACACCTGTGCAGAAGCAACCGCCTGTAAAACCTGCGCCAGCAACGAGGCCCAGGGCTTAGGATAACGCTCCGCTTCGCTAATCGCCACGGAAAGGAAAAATCATGTAGCAATTTACTTGGACATCTGCAGGCAGCGCATTAATAATGTATGTCTTTGGGAAATTAGCCCTGATACAGAGCTGCCAATTTGCACATGTTTAATACATAAACGTGGGCATCAAAGTTTAATGCCCCCTTGGAGGGGGCACAGACCTGCGCAGCCTCTGAGCACAGAGAAGGGGCACAATTCGTGTCACGTCTTCAGCCTGGCGTGATGCAGGAAATAACTGCTCGGCCGGGACCCGGAGGCCTCCTGCCCAAGCAGCCCCAGCAGAGACAACGCAGCGCTGCTGTTTAACTCCTGTGCATCACTTCCAGGGGGTGTTTCCTCTTCCCAGCCCATGCATCCTGGCACCCTCTCCTGCTCCTCTCTCCCCATACCTCGGAGGCACAGCAGCCTTAAAAAATATATATATTTTTTTCTTTTCTCTGCTTTCTTTCAGTGCGTTTTTTTTTCTTTTGGGAAAAAAAGCTTTCTTATGCTTTCACATGACTCCAGGAGGTGGTGATTCAAGGACATGGAGGTGCAAGAGTGTGGCTAGACCCCCATGAGCTGGGGGTCAAATCACCTTCACCTTGCCCCAAATAACACTCAAGGCAGAAGCAGGATCCACAGGACATCAGAGGCCTTATTCATAGGCATAAGCTGGGCACGTGGCCGCAGGGTTGGGCGGAAAGGAGCCCTCGAGCACAGACATCAAGCCCTGCCGCCGCCGGTTTAGACAGCCCAGCGTGCAGCAAGAGAGGCCCCCCTCGCTGGGCATGCATCCAGGGTTTAAGGCAACAGGGCTCCCTGCTCCGAAAACGCAGTAAATAACGTTGAGGAAGTCCTCGGGGCACCTCTCCGCGGCTGAAGGGTTTGTCTCTTGGCTCTGTTCACTGCCCTGCTCTAATTTGCTTTTGTGTCCAAATCGCAACCCAGGCAGCTCAGGGATAATAGGAAAGGCTTGTTCCTTTAGAAATTGGAAAATAAACCTGTGAAATGACACCCTGGCCTCAGCGACCTCGAGAAGCGATGCGTGCCAGGCAGCATTTGCTATTCCACGCACAGCCGCATATGCCAGCCTGCGGAGCGGCTCTCGCCAAGAGCGCTCCAAGGTGAGATAGGCCAGAGGCCGTGGGAAAGGCGCCGGCTGACAGGACTTCCTGGAGTGAGATAGCGTCAATTATGGGCAACAGGCCTAGGACTTCACAAGCCCCCAGCTGCTGTAGGCAGCCTGCTCCCACCAGGTGCAGCATCATACAGCACAGAGGGCTGCCCTTGCCGTGGCAGGAGGGGCTGGGGTTTCCATTAAATTTGGAGGTTTGGATTATTTGAAGCTACCTGCCTTACAGACCACGGATCCTTTGCAGAAAGGTCTAGTATGCTGCAGCAGGACAGAGATGGCAGGCTGATGAAGACAGCCCAGCTTGCAGCGCAGGCTGAAAGCTGCTGTGGGATGGACTGAAGCCCTTTGAGTTCCAGTGGAAAACACCCCTGCCAAAAAGCCAACTCAGTTCTGTTACTGCTGCTGGAAGAGATGCCAGGAGAAGGCCTCCATGCCCTCAGCTTGGAGGATAAGGGTGTGTAATGGTCAGAGAGAAAGGCAACCTGAACTTTGGGAGCTGTTGCTCCAGGCAGCAAAGGAGCATTTGAGAGGGATGGGAGAAGGCAGAAAGCAGATGATCAGGAGCCAGAGAGAAACCAACGGTGGAGGCAACTATCCAGCAGAAAGGAGGGGAGAAGAGATTGACAACATCTGGCAGGCAGTTTTCAAGAGCTACTCAAGCCACTACGCCTGCCCAAAATAAGCCACCCAGAGACCTTATTCTGGGCCCTATCCCAGGGGAGTCAAGTCTGGTCCCCAGGGTAATGCAGCACCAGGAGATATGTTTTCTTCTTCTTGGTGCTCTGGATTGGTGCCACAGCACTAGACCAGCACTGTGATTTTTCTCCCATTACATGCAACATGGCCTCTGCCTTGGGGCCAGCTGGGCATCCATGTGAATGGCACAGGCCAAGGGAGACTAAGGTGCTGTTCCCTTAGAGGATGAGGTCTTGCCACAGGTTTGAGTGCCCAGCCCAAGGCCACAGAACAGCTAAACTGAACATTTCTTCCTTTCCCTCATTTCTTTCCTGTGGTTGCTGCTGTATCATCACACATCTCCAGCCTGCCAGACCTTTTGATGTGACAGCAGAGCAAAAAGCTCGCACTCAATTCCCTGGGCATTCAGGCATCCGTAACTAGGGTCAACCTGGGACTCTCGCTCTCTGCACAGCTTAAGGCACAAAGCAGAACTACCCAACACAGGCAGTCACCAGGCAATCTCAAAAGGACTAGTCCAAGATTTACCCCGTGCGCTATATTTGCTGGGAGCAGGATATGGCAAGGCTGTACAGCCACCAAGTCAGGCAAGACACAGGCAGCAGGGACTCCATACCTGCCCAGTCTTACAGCAAGTTCTCAAAAGCTCCCAGCTCACTTCCTCAGAGTGACTTCAATTAATTGTGCTACCCATATTGAATTGCCCTTGCTGCCCCATAGACCTGCCTAGCAAGGGAGAGGACAGGACAGTAGCCATGAGCTTGAGACCATGCTGTGCAGGAGGGAGAGGGGCTTTTACACTCTCTCCATTTCCATAGTGGAAAAGTTAGGCCTCTGAGTGCAAATTTCCAAATGAGCACAGCAAACAACTCATTTTTGTTCTTAGATTTCTGTAAGCACCACCTGATATTCTTCTGTATAGTAAACTGTTTTTCTTTTAATTGTCTTGAAGGCCACTTACAGCCTATCACCAGCATCTCCATATAATATGCCACTTAACAGCAAACTTGAGACACAAGTGAATAACTAATGCATACTTCTTCCCATTATTAATCCTTACAAATTGATTGTTCTGCCAGCATATACAGCTTTCTAATTAAGTCTTTACTCAGGTGCTCATGTGTGCAAGGGAAATGAATACTCAAGTCCAAAAGCAGCAGTTACAGGACCGATCTGAGCTGGAGAAGGACATGTTGCTCTCAAGTAGGGAGGCCACAAACGAGTTGGTCATCGCCTGCAGCACACACTGTGCACTGGGACCACCATGGGAGTTTCTCCTGCTACTGGTTTACGGTTCCTCAGACTTTAACACCAGCTTCCCAGGGGCATATAGAGCTGCAGAGAAAGTGATTTGACATCCTGGCCTTGACCGGTTTCCCAAGCTGTGCCGCAGTTCCCACGTGGCACGGACAGCCTGCTCATCCCTCAGAACATCCCTCCACTCCTTTCAGCTACAAACTCTTCCTGATCATCTCGCAGCCACAGACAAGGGCACTGAGTCTCTTCCAACCCTGCTCCCCCTGCCTCTAGCTCAGCCACTGCCAAGCAAGCTGCAAGAGGGTCCTGCACCAAAGGCCCTGACCTCTTTCCCCACATTCAGGCTGTAATAAGTCAGACAAAGCTGGATTAGCAACTCATCACCTTCCACAGCCCAGGCAAGAAGTCTCCATGCCTTGAGGATGAGAGAGCAGTGCCAGGTAGCCCTGAAGGTGTCGGGTGCTGCCCTTCTCATAAGGGCATCCCGTGGCTGGCAAGCCATGGTCCTACCTGGTCCCTTAACCTGATAAGGCCTCCCATCACCTGTATATTTCTGCCCCCTCTGGCTCCTTAATCAGCCTACAGTGATCCCAGATTTAGGATTATCATCTCAGGACTGGACTTCTGGAAGCTGTGTCTCCAAGTCCTTCCCCTTCCCTACATTTTCCAACCCAAAGGAAGCCAGACAAGCCTTCCCATTCAGCCCCAAGAGCCTTCCTGTTCCTTTTCTCTTCTCTCCTAGCTATTGGAGCAGAGAACAAGCCAGGACTAAGGAGTTTCCTTTACAGCAGAGCCTCTGCATTTCTCAGTTTATCTCCTGTCTCCACCTCCCGCAGCAAGACAGTCTCTTAACAAAGATCCTCCTCTTTAGGAAGAAAGAGAGGAATGCAGAGAGATTCACTGCTGCAATTAATCACATTCAGAAAGAAATCTCTAGGCCTTGCATTAATCAAGCCGAGGCTATGAAGCAAGACGGTACTTTAAACACACCTTGTTCTTTAGTCAAAGCTCAGCTTGCTGGCTAGGACAGAAACCAGGGTGTCTCTTGTCTCCCAGACTGTGTCGAGCAGAAAACAAACCATTTTCCCCTGGTTAAGTAGGGGGGAAAAATTGTTTCTGGATTAAGTAGTAAGGAATTAATAGCTGTGTTAAATCAAAATAACACTAAAAGCTGCACAGGCCCTGGCTACCACAAAGGAAAGCTGACACTATATTAAATGTGGCAGTAACTGATGTTCAGCCGCTCCTTGGCTAGGAACAGCGTTTGGCAGGAGGGGAGGACCAGCCAGAGCATATTCACTACCAGCATAAGTCTCATCTTCTGCTAAAGAGGATCTGAGCACTAACTCCATAGTCTGTGCTAAGAGGATCAGATCCAATAGGGCTCCAAGCCAAAATGGCACTCTTCACGTGTGTGACGGCCAGCCTGCCTCCTCAGCTGCCCCGACATCAGGGGCACAGCCAAACACAAGGCCAAGAGGCTCCAGCTCGCAGCACTGCCAGCTAGCTTGCTAATTAAGAAGGTTTCTCTTCATTCCAGCAGAGTCACCATTCCCCTCACCACAGCCGAAAAGTAATTCAGGGAAGCTATTTCCAACAAGAACTTAATTGAACGCACAGATCAAGCAGCAACGCGTGCAGTCCTGTACTTGATGCATCAAGTCAGAGCAATCCCTTTCAGCACCCAGCAGCTCCTTGAGCCTCTGCACACAACACTTCTGGAGAGCATTGTGGATTCACACTGTAGCGAAGGAGCTGTTCTGTTTCTTTTTGTAACTGGTCAAGAGACTGCCAGATTTCCTCCCAGTTTCCTGGTCTGAACACCAAAAATACTACGGGGCAAGAATGAGCCCTGTCCTCTTGGCTGCATCCTAAGAGCCTGCAGCAGAGGATGTCAGAGCAAGAGTCCATAGCTTGCTTCAAAGAGTTAAGAAAATAAAGAAAGCCATGAAGCTCAGCTTGTTAAGTACCTCATAGGTTTGGGAAGGAGGTGGAGCAAACAGAACATGCATGGCTTAGGACTATGCATGAGCTCTTCTGGCTGCAAAAGAGCAATAGGCATGATACCCAGAGGAATACAGGTCTCAGGCAAACCCATTGCCTAGAACTACTGTGACAAGAGCAGCAAGGTCCTGTTTGCAGCAGGATTTCTTAGGAGGGTGAGAGGAGAGAGGAATAACCTTATATTTGAGTGAGGAGATCTTAAGACAGGTGCCACAACACACATGGGACTGCCTAAAAAGGATGGCCTCCAGTTCACACTCAGAGGACACATCTGGCTCTCCTCGTCTTTGGGAGGAGAGCAGGTAGCCTTTTAGAAGTACAGACTGCTGCAAGCATCACAGCATGGCCACACACCTGAGTCTAAGTGTCTTGAAGATGGGCCCTAAGGCATTGTTAATTCACTCAGTTTAAGGTTAAGGAGACTGTATCCTATGGCACAGCCCCTCTAAAGCAGGAGAGGGAAATCCCCAGGGCTGCTGCAAGGAAAGGCAATACCCCAAGTCCTACCTCCAGACCCGCCTATTCCAGAGAAGGACTGCAGCCTTGGCTTCCGCCACAGGGAGAAGCAAAGACGCCAAAGACTTAGCTCTTCACCCTGCCCCCAAGTTCAACAAGAGCTGTTTCCAGTGGGCAGACCAAGTAGCTTTCCTTCCCTGCTTCCTTTAACTACAAAGTCACATTGCTCCATGTTCTCCACACGACTGGAGTTGTTATAAACCAGTGGTAACTAGAAACAACACATCTTCATCCTTTGTCTCTGTCCAGCACCACGCCAAGTACCATCCAGTTGTTTCAGCAGGAACCCAGCACCTTCAGTCCCAGTCAGGGACTGCTGCTGCTCTGCCCCACCCCTCAAAAGGAAGGGCCTCCCCACAAAAGCTGTATCAATTCATATCAACTATGTCCCCCAGTATCACTCCTGCTAAGGAAGGTCAAACAGGCCTTAAAAGTTAGAGATGCTAAATGGATTCATTAGCAGCATCAACTCTCCCCTTGATTACCAAAAACAGGAGCCATTAGCTTGCCTGCAGCCAGCATTTAGGGCTGCAGCCTCATTGCCAGCAGCCACAGCATTGCATATGAAGCCGACAAGGTACTGGAGCATCTGCCATAGAGCTGGGAAGTCCACACTTCCAGCATCAAGCACTGTGGTTTGGGAGATGCTTTCAGGTTGAGAAGCTGCACTTCAGCCCTGTGGGCTAGGACTACAGGCTCCGCTGCCAACCCCCTGGCCTACTAAGCCAACAGGCAGGCCCCAACCTGCTACAGGATGGGGGAGAACTCTTCATGTCCTTGGTCACACTGCTGGTCCAGTGGCTGCTTCACATGAGCTTGTGTCCACTGCCAGAGGTGGGCACACCAGGATGCACTGGTCACAGGCTGCACTAGGAGGTGCCTTCCCTGAAGGCTTGTGCCCAAGTGCAAACCTTGACTCCCATCCCATCAGCAGCAGACCTAGTGCAAAGCCTGACTGGCATCCCTGCCCCCCACCCAGGACAGCACAGGCTCAGGGAGGACAGAAACATTACTCTTTATTCCATGAGGGGAGTTCCAGTGATACTCCTGCAGGAGGGCAGCTGTATTTCTTGCTCAGCAGGAACAGTCCAAGGGCAGTTAAGCTCAGCACAGCAGCTGCAGTGAGCATGGCAACTTGGACCAGCATAGAAAGTCCTCCAGCAGTACCTGGAAGAGACGAGATCCATTTACTAAGCATTTAACAGCTTTCCACCATCTGTCAACGGCGGGACTCGGGCAGGTAGCTTTGGAAAGGAGTCCCCTGGACTGTCTTTCAGTGACTATATTGAACTTTTACTTTGTCTAGGAGTGACATCATGAGGCATTCAAGACTAGATCATCCTGGAGTCCTCTTCAACTGAGTAAGGCATGTTCACACAGAAAAATCCATACCCTGTGGGGTCTTCCCTGCTGGCAAGAGACCTTCTGAGGAACTCCATAGTCCCTGAGCTGGATCAAGGATTATTAGCGGTCCAACTGAGATTTCAGCCTCCAATCCCTTTGAGGACCCATCTAAGAAGAAAGGGACATGAATGAGTTCTTAGGGGAAGCAATTCATGCTTAGTCTGCATTTCAAATTGCCTCTTCCAGAGGTAGGTCTTATGGAAGTATGGTCCCTGTGAAGTGAGGTTTACAATCGTTTTAGAGATAAGGGCATACAGTTACTTGCCCAAGGACATTGGGGAAGAGCTTGTTTTGTCCTTGAGATTAGGTCTTCTCTAAAGATCTTTCAGCATCCTTCGACATCCCAACCTGGAGAGTCACCCAGCCTTTGGGCAGGCAGAGACATACCTTGTCTGGAAGGCGCATCTCTTCTCAAGCGCCTCCCTGGCCGTCTGGCCAGAGGGTTAGTTCTCCTGGAGTATCCTCCATGTAAGTGGCAGCGGCCAGTCTCACAGCAGCTGCAGATGTCTCCAGTGCCCTCCACTGGAGTCCAGCTGAAACAATTAACTGTGAGACCTCTTCTCTAAGCTGGTCTCCCTCACTCCCCAGGTACACCAGCTACTCACAGGCTGCTGGCTTTGTTGAAGAAACAGGCCTTGTTTAGTGGATTTGGGGGTTGCTCAGCTGGAGAGACTTTCAGGTGGCAGGTGATGTAGATCTGCAAGAGAAATTAAAAACAGCATTACCAGGATAAATTACATTTGCTCAGGCAGAACAGCATCACTTCGGAAACTGGAGGGAGAGAAGGATAGACACTACATCTCACCAAGTTGCTGTCATCTCCTGCAAACTTGAATACATCAACAATGAACTGCAGTGTTTCCTGCCTTGGCCTTGGGGACACAAAGGTTGAAGTGGTGTCATCTGATCTCCCATCCACTAAGCACCTAGACAAGGGTCAGAAGTCAGCAACTTCCCAGCCAGCTACAGCACTACCGTGCAGGAAGCAGTCCACCCCTTACCCATTGAGGTCAATCAAGGCATATCGAGGAGAGGAGTTCCTGTCTGGAGTCAAGGTAGCAACACAGTCATCTACAAAGAGTCTCAGAGGGACGTGGTTCCCAGAGCTGACATCGGCTTGGAAATGCAGGCTCTCCCCCAGCTGGAATCCATTGGAGAGTCTCTCTGCACTCCAGTCATCTGGAAGGTAGTTTCAAGGCTAGAGGTAGCTTTTGGAAAACCATTGCCCTCCTGTGTTCCAGTATCACCACGACAAGCGAGGGGTGCCTTGACACAGACAATTCCCTCAGGGCACACAAGACACTTCTACTCAAGCAGCAAACTCATGTATCGCTTCTGAAAGAGTCAGTTTTAGCCCAGAAGGTAGTTCTGCTTAAGCCCTCAACATTTGTGGCCAAGAGCCTGAAGGACCAGTGGCCAGAGGGAAATAGGGCTTTCAAGTGTTGTACCTACCGTTCATGAGGCGCAGAGAGAACATCAGCCTCTCCTCTGCTGACAAGGTGGAGCGGAAGGGAGCCCACGTGGGCCTGATGGCATTGCTACTCACATTATTCCTCCTGAACAAAGAAATATGCATTAACAAGGATGCCACCATCATCCTAGGCCTGTAGGAGCAGAGATAGCCTTATCTGTTCACCTGGGATAATGGCACTCAATAGGAACCACAGCAGAATTGGTTCTTACGATGACCAGGTTACCAGTAGGAGTAGGTTTGTAGGACAAACTTGTTTTGTAGGTCAAGGAGTCTGGAGTCATCTGGAAGGAACATTTGGGAAAATGGATAAGTTAGTAAAACAAGTCTGTCAGTCACCACAGAGGCTGAGCACTTTCAGATACCTAACACTGACAGTACTAGGACACCTAGGTCCATCAGCCACAAAGATATCATCTATCTTCCACATTTCCCAATCCAGTACATGCAGGATGTCAGTAGAGGAGAACAAGGGAGATAGCCACACAGGCTGCTTGAGTGGTCAGTCACCAGGACTCATACACCAGCAGATACCATATCCATCCCCAAACTGTAGGTCTGCAAACCTCCTCTCTCTGGTGGACTTCAGCCCATTACCTCCATTCAGCCCTTGCCCCCTTCTGGCAAGAGGGGTGCCAGCACATTCTCAGAGTCCCTTTCCATGCCTTCCCAGCACCACTGATAGTCACTTCAGGGAAGCGTCAGACCCTTCCTCATCAGCCCACCTCACCTGCAGGGTGCTGCCGCACTCGTGGAGCCCAGCCACAAAGGTGACCGTATTGTCTGCAGCGCTCAGGGCTGCGGGCTGGCAGGCAGCCGGGCCCAGAGTCAGGTCCGCAGCCCTCACCAGGCGTCCCGTGCCAAAGAGATCCCTGTGCACCGTGACCACCATCTGAGCCTCCTGGCACTGCACAGCCACAGGATGCAGTGGGGACGCAGCCTGGAGCTGGGAGACATCAACCCGAGCCCAGGGGGAAGGCTGGGAGAAGGAAGGCACATGGGGCTGTCTCCAAGAAGAGTCCCCTCTTACTCTCAAAAACCCTGAATCCCTCCGAGAGGGATCCCAGGGACTGGAAGACACTACTTTAGCAAGCACCCAGCATAAAAGAGCAATCCCCAGGCTGCCTCTAGACTCCATCCTGACCTCAGCAAACCCAGCATAAGGAAATACTGCTGCTCAGTGGCCTTTATACCTGCACTTCCAGCAGCCCAGCCCAGCCCAGCCCAGCCCAGCCCAGCCCTAGCACACCTGCAGGCTATGGCCTGGCCCACCTGCACCCTGCCCAGCCCTTGGAGCAGCCGGGAATAGGCCAGAGCAACGGGGCCCAGCTGGGACTGTCTCTCCCCCTTCAGGCAGGCAGGGCAGTTACCCTGACCCAGCACCTCAGACTTGCCCCTGAGCAATTCAGCCCACCCCACCCCACATCTTTTTATCTTGCCTGTTTGGGGTGACATCAGCTTGCCACCTCCAGTCCTCTTTCCTAGCAGCAGCGGCATAATGAAATCAGTGCCTGGCCACACCATTAGTCTTGCTAATGGGATGGAAGGAGCAGCACCATAAACCACACTGGCAGCAGCAGCCACTACCACAGCGGCTTGGGGACGCGAGAGAAGGTCACCATCAGCGGGAGAGCAGATGCGGGCCCCTTCTGTGTTCAGGGGACCCAACTCTGAGGAGGTCAGTGGAGGAGCATGCTGCATCCTCCTCCAGGCGGAGATCCCTATCTCCACATGCCATGGGTCTTGCTGACCTCCTGAATACCCCCCTTGGCACCCATGTCTCAAGAGGGTCATATCCATCCCCAGTGCCCAACAGGACTGTGTCAAGGGAGGAGGCAGGGCCAGCAGGCATCCAAGCTGTCCTCCAGCAACACCGGCTCTCAAGAGACCCTCTCCCTGTGTACCTAAATCTCAGTTGGCCACAAACCCTCTGCTCTCGTCCCTTGTGTCTTTGCCCATGCCCCTCTACCTTAGCTGAGGTGAAGCAGGCCAGTTCTGGCCACCAGCATCCCAAGGGGTCAGTCAGGCTCCCTCAAGCATCATGAGCCACTCTGCGGTGACCAGCAAGGAGCCTGCCATGTGCCAACTGTCACAGGAGTCCCTCTTGCCAGGAGTCCACTCCAGGGGCCCTTGACATCCTCCTGTGCCAGAGAGGCAGGCAAAAAAACTGTCATAGCCGTAAAGGGGAAGAGCTGTATGGAGAGTGTTACCCTAGTGGAAAAGGCAATGCTCTTAGCTCCAAATGAGGGTGACACCTTTGCCAAGGTGAGAGTGCTGGGAGACAGCAAGCGGGTTTTGCTGGTTATCGATCATAAGTCCCTAACGCACCCAGAGGAGCTCCTGAGAAACCCTGCACCCTCATGCGCTTCACCCCAGGAAGGACCGGCAGCATTTCAGCACCATGGCTGGGCTGGGGAACATCCCTGGCCTCCTGCGCACCAGCAGTGTCAGAGATCTCCAAAAGCCCAGGCTGTTAAGCGCCAGCAGTTACATGTTATAAGGTGGCAGATTCAAAAATGGAGAGGACTCTTTCGTAACTCTCTTTTAACTGCAGAAGCCACCTGGGCTCCCAGCCTGTACATCTTGGCAATCTGTCCATATTCGATTTCATGGGTATCTGCTCTGGGTAATCGTATCTCGAGTAATGATGGCATCATAACCAGCTTATTTGCATAGCAGGCAGAGGTACCAAAGCTGATCTTCTCATAATAGCTTCTGATAAGTGAATGGCAGGCATAATCAAGAGATTAATTGGCCCCCATGTGTTAATTATGCTAATTGGTACAGCTGTTTGTGTATACAGTACGAAGACTAATGGCTCTACACCGCTGAGTTGGATAAAGAGGTCGGGGGTCATGCAAAGCTATTTTCCGGAGCGGCAGAGAACTGGCAAGCAGCTTTCCTTCAACACGAGGAGTGATCACTGCCCTGACCCTGCCTGGCCTCTGGATTAGGTGAAGGCCGGCTGCCCACACACGCTCTTTACTGACACAGCTGAACAAGCCATGGGAGGCTTATTTAACCTGAGTGGTTGTATCAGGAGGTGCATTTCTAAAGGCGCCTTATATGTGTGCCCAGGAAAACGGGCCTTACTAGCTGAAGCATCTTCTTCCCAGTTTGCTGGTATCTGCGCTGCAGTGCAGGTTGGGGGTAGTTCAAGCAGCACATGGTTTGCTCGTAGGAGAGCCCACGATGATGAGCCAGAGAAGCAGGGCCTGTAAGGGTGCGAGTGGCCTGCAAGAGCCTCTCAGCTCAGCATCCTGAAGACCTGGATGGCTAACAGGAGCACTGCCAGCGACCACCACACAGGGAACAGGATCTCTGCTGCCATTGGGAATCCTGGCTCGGGAAGGAGGATACCGCGCATGAGGCTGCCCGGGCAGCAGCGCTGAGCAAGCAGATGAAGGGGAGCCAGTGAACTCTGGGCATTCTTGCAACTTCTCCCAGGTCCTGTTAGCTTGTGCACACATGTGCACTGACTCCTCACAGCTCACCAGCCCAAGAGAAGGCCTGCCAAGAGGGACATCACTTTTCTCCTTACTAACTCGATGAGCCAGACATCTTGAGCTGTGGTCCCCCGTAAGAAAGCATCCCTCCATCCCTCTTCTGTGGTTCAGGGAGGCCAGAAGTCACCTGGCTCTGCAGCAGGAGGGCCCTGGGGCCAGGTTAGGGCTCTCTTGACACAGCCCCAATTACCAGCGCGAATCTGAATAACCCCAGCCTGACTCACTGAGCCACACAGCGCTCGGGCTTCCTGCAGAGGAGGGACCTCCCTGTTCTTAGGGAGGGAGCCAAGTGGAGATCAAAGTCACCACCAGTGAGTCTTCTTGCTCCATCTCAGAGCAAGCAGTCTCAAAGTCCCACCTCGCAGAATCACTGTCTGGCCTACAAGCGCCCCGGAAGTGCCCATTAGCCCACGGCTTTCAGCCCACATCCTTCACCCCTGCAACCCGCTGGCTCCGGAGAGCATCTCAGCTTCATCTCAGGTGAGCGCAGACTCCATCGGGCATCTCTCATAGAAAGGAAGCGGGGAAGAAAAGCAAGGTGTGAAGAGCGTGTGTCTGCCTGGAGGTGTCACCGAGTGCAGGAAGACATTACTCCGTAGCACCCACCCACAGATACAGGAGGCAGTGAGAGCTCATCCGAGTCCCCAACGGGCCCCTCCTTGCCTGCCTGGCTGTGCACTAGGCATCCTCTAAGTGTGAATAACATCACACCCACACCATCCTTCTCTGGTTAGATCTCCACTGCCTAGACTTGTCCCTGGTAATTTTCTGAGTGATGAATAAAGGATACAAGAAAACCCTTTCCAGCTAGTGGGTAATGTCTAAACCCAGGTCATCTCTTATGCTCCATTAGTGTCTTTTACCCCTTAGGGACAGCAGGGCCAGATTTACAAATCACTTCTATCTAAAAGCTAGATGAGCGCAGTGTGGAGCCCGAGGTGATGTGCCCTATATCTCAGGCTAATACAGCTTTAAGCTCTGTGCTCTGCCTTTCTAAAAAGATGTACATAGGGAGCCCAGCATCCCGGGAGGGAAGGCAGAGTCTGGCTTTGACATTTGCTTTTCATGACACCAGCACCAAATCTGGCAGCCCGGAGACCCATGGCTTGAACGACAACATCTAATTGCCCAGACCAGAGCCCAGGAAACCCACTTCCCAGCCTGGCTGCTGCAGAGCTGTGCCCAGGGCCAACGTGTCAAGTCCCAAGGGGAGAGAGGGAGGCTGCTCTAGAGGAAATAACCACGTTTCTCCTCAAAGGCAAAAGAGCAAAGAGCTTTGATGAAGTCAAAAAAGTTGGCATTGCAAACCCGTCGCCAATCCTTAGGGACGCAGGGCTGGAATTTTCCAGTCTTCTCCTTTGCAAATCTAATAAAGATACACATGCACATATAGAAAGAGGCAGAGATTATGCGAGTTATCAGTTTTGGCACAGCCCTTAGCGTCATCCAGATGATGGACATTTCAATCCCACCCCCTGCATTTCATCTGGTCCAGACAGACACTGGCAGGTCAAAGCACTGTGAGCAGGATAGTGTGAAAATGAATTCAGGTGTCCAGGATGAAACGAGGATGGAAGATTCATGGGCCTTAAATGTTGCTGGCTCCTGCTGGCTTAGAAAAGGCTGAATCTGTTGGGTGGAGAACAGCTTTTATTCTCATTTGGGTGCATTAGCAACTTGTGATCGATGGGCAACAAAAAAAAAAAAACCATCCACCATCTCCTGGCTGTCTCACTGCAGTATCCATCACTGTAATCTGTGTTTAATGGCTCTGAAGGAATAGCCCTTTCAAGCTGTGAAGTCCTCTGACTATACATTTCCTCTGGTAATGAAGGACATCGGGGGACATCTCCCTTCTCTTTCTCAGCTGTGATCTGTCTTTGCCTGGGCTAACAGGAAGTCAGTCCCTCTGGTTCCCCTTATGATGGGTCTCATCAGACTCTCCTGAAACTCCTTCCATCCCTTAATTTTTATAGGCTATTTCTCCACCTGATTGAACGGTGCCTAAAACATCAGAGAGGAAACAGGAGCAGGAGCAGGCCGACCTTGAGGGAGAGACTGGGCATAGAGATGACCTTCAGAGCAGGATCGAAAGCATGCCCCCTGCACAGCCCCCAGCTCCAGCGTTGTGCCACGCTCCAGAGAAAGCCGAGAAGCTCCAACATCTGCCTTTTTCCCTGGGGTTGGAGAATCATTTATCTTCTGTGCATGGGAGAGAACTGCACTGTCTGCACTTCTTCCAAGCTCCTCTCGATGTCTCATCTGAAGGGATCTGTTTATTTGCCAGGGTGCATTTTCACTGGAGTGTTAAATATTGGAATTGCACAGTTACCTGGCAATGTTTAAGCAACTTCTACTCACCTCAGACAGCATATGCTTCTCCAAGGATCATTAAGCAAGAACAACGTAACTTCCCCGTTCCCCTCCTGCCCCAACAAAACGTTGATGTCGCCAAGGTCTTCAACGCACTTGCTCAGATGCAGCTTGCAAAAGCATTCACAAGGGATTTGTCTCACCTGGCTTGAGTAATGATTGTAAAATAACATTGAAATACCATCTGAACAAGCACGCTGGGAGCTTCTCTTATCCCACCTGATAGTTCAGACATATTCCTAAAGGGAAATGCACCCATCTCTCCAAACATGGACAAATAGGGGGATTTACTTGCAGTTTGAAACTCATAGCGCTCATTAATCTTCCTGGCTGGAGAGTGCTTCCAGATGCCAGTCAGGGGCTTTTAATAAATATCACTGTTTCACTTCAAATATCTCTTCCATGACCTCTAAGTCCCTGAAATAAATAGATGCTCTGCTTTTTCTTCTCGTTCAGATCACTTACAACTGGTGATTGATAAATCGCTAAAGTTGTCCATGACAAATCGCACAGGGTAGCCAAGGCTATAATTAAAATGTCTCTAAACTCCTTGGTTATCTCTAACATACTGGGACAAGATGCACTGTGGTTGTGGGGGATAACAGGCTTGGGACTCCGTTGGGAAAAATGGGTCTCAGGAGAGAGAAATTGACTCTAAAACATGCCAGCTCTGCTTCAAATTTGGGGGGATTGACAGGATAGTGGCTGAAGTGGCCATTTTTGTTTCTTCATTAAAGTTTTGGAGAGTTTCACTCATAAACATTCCGAAAGCTAATAAATACTCTCTTACAGCTTTCACTTCATCAGGGCTGCCAATCAGCAACCTCTGACATGGGAAACCTGTAAGCCACGGGCAAGACATCCAACCTACAACAGTCGTGTTCATTAGGAGACCTTACCAATTAGTGAAAGAGCCACACTGCAAAACTTTGACCGCATGCACCCACACGCAGCCCTGGCCCCATGGACGCGGCACACGTCTTTGCCCAAGTCAGAGATGCAAGCGTGCCACACGAGCGCTGATTTCTCCGCGGGGAGGAAATTCGTTTCCTGAGCAGATCTAGCAAGGAGTCAGGTGAATGCTCAAGTCTCCATTTCAGCTGTTTCACAAAACAAGAAAGGAAGTAAAATAAAGATATGGAATAGACACACTCAAAAAGGAAAAGGTCATTTCAGGGGGAATGAAATGCCCTGTTTTAGCAAAGGACAGAGGGTTGCGTTTTGGGGTATTTGCAGCTGCCAGTGACTCCCGGGTTTTAGATTGATTTGTTTAAATATTTTCTAGATGCTATTTCCCAGAAAAAGCTGCAAGCATAGGTGGAAACTAATAAAAAAACTCGGCTTCCCTCTCTGTAATATCAACTTTACACCAGGATCACATCCCTGGCTTTGGGGAACTGCTCCTTGTCTTTATCAGCTAAGTGGAAGGAAGATCCAGCCCGAAGCTGTTTCTCAGCTCTGCTTTCCCCAGGAAAGTTCGAAGTTACATTTGCAATGGCCTAGAAATCAAAAGCAGCTCAGCCTGTTTGTTCCAAGCTTTCCAGCTAAATTTGAGTCTGGTCTAAGAGACACCTGGCAATTTTCAGGCCGGTAATCGGGTATTTGGGGGGCAGAGAGGTCTGAGGCAGTACTGGAAACGTAGAAGACTGATCCTGCAAGGCAAATCTCCCCATGGAAAGCGCCCATCTAGAAGACAGTGCTTATTGCAGATCTCCGATTTTGCAAATCCACTTGCATTAGGACACACGTGTGTCTTTTCGAACGTCTCCTTTCCTCTCTGTGCAGGCGTTCACTGGCGAAATTCCTCCACCGCTCACGAGCTCAGTCCTCCAGCTCAGACCCCCGATGAGAAAACGCTCTGCAAAGCAGGAGCCGGGTGGCGACTCTGTTCAGAGCCCGGGACAGCCCTGGAAGCAGTGTGTGCATGGACACGTGCTGCAAGAGGCTTTTGGAAATGTAGCTCTGCAGCAGGGAGCAAGTCTCGTGGAGCCGCAGAGGAAGCTTCCCTCCGGCTCGCAGCACTAACGCTACCTTGCACCACATAGGCATCGCCTGCCCCATCCCATTAACCCACATCCAACTGGCCGGGGTCCAGCCCGCGTGGTCCTCGGGAACGGTGGCAGCGGGGGAAGGTGGTAATGAGGAACAGCATCTTTATTTTCATCCTCCTCTGTAATTAGGTCAATAGGAGAAGCGGTCGCCCTTTATTTATTATTGATGGAGAGAATGAAGCCTCTATTGATCGGAGCTTGGGAGAGACTCGCCCCGGCGCTTTCTGCAATAACTTGCCAAATTAGATTTTTGTTTTTAAGGAGTGAGGGTGTTTGGATGAACTCGCGGCCTCGCCTGCCCCTGGAGAGGGCTGAGTTGGAGGAGGAAGAGCAAACTCGAGTGCACTCTGGCAGCTGAGCTGCTGCCAGCTTTCACGCCTGGGTCCAGCTCGCTCTGCATTCCCAAATAGCTCTCACCGCTCCCCGGCCGCCAGGGAAGGGGTTGGCCTTGCCTGCAGGCAGAGATGGGCTGGAGCAGGAGAGCAGAGCTCGTCTGCTGCTCTCATTGCACCCTGCACCAGTGGCGTGATGTGCCATCGGTGGTGGTCAAACCCAGGTCACTACATCCATCCACATTAAAACCCACTTTCCAGGCTGCCAGATTCTCCATAATCCAGGACCAAGAGAGGAGGAAGGCAGCAGTTTGCTGGGTAATGGAAAAACCCTACCAGTGCAGCATAGCACAAGGTCCTCGGCACTGCACCTGGGTGACGAGCCTGGCGCCATCTCTGCCTGGCCATCTGCAGAGCAAGATGTTGGGTTAGGCAAGAAGCCCTTGAAGAAGATCCCAGATCATGTCCTCCCCCTCCATGCCCAGCCCTGAGACATCCCCCCACACATCACAGCTCTCACTGCTCGGATGTAACCACTTCCCTGCCTGCATCCATCCCTCCCTCCCAACAGGAGCTCCGGGACCCTGCATCCCCCCGCCAGGTCCTCCTTGGAAAGTTCAGCAGAGCTTTCAGTGCCTCCTTCTCTCACAGGGGTCCGAAAAAGGGCAGACATCCACAAAAGCAAAACCGACAGCCGAAAAGCAGCAGCCAGCAGCTGAGGAATAGGTCAGGTCTTGTTTTATGCAGTCGCGCTCCCTTCTCACAGAGGAGATGGTGCTCTAAATGCCACTTGTAACCGATGGAGACAGGCGCTCTACATCTTAATTACTAGCCTGGCTTTTTTTTTTTTTTCGCACCCCAGATGTAGGACGACCTTGGGAATGATTTCTCTGCTTCACTTTGCTTAAAGCGCGTCTTGCACAGCGGGGTCCCTGGAACCAGCTTCTTCCAGCAGACTCGGACAACCTGCATGGGCCGGGCTGCGGCGCCCCGGGGGCCGCGCTGGGCACGTTGCCTGAGCAAGGACTTCAGAGCCACCCACAGAGCTGGGCAGCCCTGGGCACACGCAATTAGGAGCCCCTGTATGAAGCCAGTGTTTATCTGTGAGGAGCCGCCCGGGCTGCCAAGGCCAGAAGGAAAATAAAACAGGATTTATTTAAGATTTCCTCCCTCCCCCAGAGAAACAACTTGACTTTTGCCAGGAACCCGTCTCTAGGATTTACACGTTTCCAACAATGTTTTTGGGTGTTTGGGAGAAAAACCTCAAATGTGCACAAAGAAACTCATCCAAAGCATCAGCCGTTTCACTGTGCGAGGAGACGGCCCCAGTGAGGCAGTCACCATCTGGAGGAACAATTCCTTCATCTTATCTTTCTTCCCTCTTTACCTAATTGCAGGTAATGGCCTGTGGACGGGGCCATGGCTTAGGCTGCACGAGACACACAACTGCGTCTGGCGGGGAGAGACAGCAGCCGTGCAACACGGCACGGGGACAGGGGACGGGAAGGCGATGGGAAGGATGCACGGACGTAGCACACAGGCAGCCCGTGGCTGCCTAACCCTGGTGGAAATTGCTGGGGAACCTTTAAGGGCCATGAAAGTCTTTAATTAAATTTAAGCTTGCAGGACAATTGCACAGAGACCCCCAGGGAAGCCAACCAGGGCTGAAAGTGCCTCACATAACCGAAACCTGGGGGCAGCTGGAAGTCCTTCCTCACCACCACCCACAGCAAAGACGTCTCCCGTGATGCCCCGCAGCTCCCTCCTGCCTGCTGCCCCCGGAGACCCCAGCTCCGGGAGTTGGGGACGGTTAGCGGCTTTAATCCCCCAGCCCAGCCCAGCGCCTGGGTGGTAAATGATATTAATGGCATCTCGTGGCACCCCGTTAAAAATTGCACCAAAGCTTAATTCAGGCTGTACGTCAAGGCCCGTAAATGAAATAACCATCCATCGCCTCTCTAATACGAGTTTGATACCAGCACGCTTTAACTTGTCTCACTTTCAGAAATATTTTTCTATTAAAATGCAGAGCCTGGCTTGGCGCCCGGGAAGGACAGCTAAAAATAACACTTGGCTGGCTGCAGTGTTGGCGGGTGATTTAGGGTGGCCCCCTTCTCCCCGGTGCCAGCCCCGCGGCCCCCTCCGCTCCCCTGCTAGCCGGCCGACAGGGCTGCCAAGCCGTGGGCCGGCGCAGGGGACGACGTCGGCCCCCTCGGGTGACGGAGCCAGCCAAAGGGAGCCTCCCAGCTCTCCCGGCCGGCAGGGAGCCAGGAGAGCCCGTGGGGCAGCTGGGTCCGGCTGGACCTACCTGCAGCAAAAGCTGCAGCAGGCGTGAAAAATGCAACGTCCCTCCAGAAATTCGCTCTTTCTTCTGCTGTTGCAGTTATTAAAATGAAGAGGAGTTAGTGGGGCAGGTTTCTCCCCCACCCGCCTGGCTGAGAGATCTCCCCGCGCGCGGGCCCCGGGGTGATGGATCAGGCTGTCAAGGCCCAAGGTGTGGAGACGGCAGCAGGGCCGGGAGGAGAGCGACGGCGAGGGAGCTGGGGCTGCCGAAAGGGACCAGCGGACACTCAGCCCTTCAAGCCACTTGTCCATAAGAGGTGCCTCCTGCCCGGGTCCTGCGTGGGTGTCCCTGTCCTCTTCAGGTCCCACTCGAAGCCTCGAGGGAGGTCACACTGCCACAGTGAGCTCCAGCACAGCCCCTGCGCGGCCAGCACCTGAGCGGTCTCCCGTGACCCCATACCCCACCCAGAGCTGAAGCTCCCTCCGCCGTTCCTTGACGCCTCCCAGATAGGCGGATCCCATTTCTTAGGTCCCAAGCTCCATACCGATAATTTTCCATCTCCTTCCATCATCCCCAAACCAATGTCAACAGCTGCACTCTGGGCATCTCTGTCCCTCACCAGCATGTTTTTGAAGCAAGGGCTGAAAGAGGTGAACTGTGAAGGCGGCCTGGGGTCTGCACACCCAGCCAGAGCCACCAGAGCTTCCCATCTGCATCAGCGACACAAGAGCACAGGAAGTCTTCACCTGGCAGAGGCCCGTAAGATAAGTGTATGTAGTAATTTGAGGCTCCGTGGAAAGTCCACCCAGACATCATCTCCACAAGCATCACCCAGGTCTGGCAAGAGCACAGGAGCTCCCAGGCCACATATGTCCAGGAGTGTGGTCCACTCAAACACACCTCCGCACATCTGCATTTTACAGCTCTGGGAATTTAGACATTTAAATTAATTCTAGGCCAACCTGAATAGCCTTTCTTGCTAACTGTCCTTCAGTTTGCCAACCTGGAGACAGAAAAGGGGTGAGACAGGCTTAATTAATCTACAATCTACAAGCTGCTGTGCCACCTGATGTGTGGTCAGACCAGGGGACACGTCCCAGCCTAGGGACAGACATGCCCAGAGGTTTCTCTTTCCGCTGGCCACGCTGGGAATCTGTCTCAAATTCAGCCCAGAAACTCCCCAGGAGGAGGTGACGTCTTTAGGAGCTCATTAGAAGGTGTTTAGCACCTCGCTCATGCGAAGCTCTCAAATCCATCTTGTGCCACGCAAACGCAAACCCTGCCAATGCCCAGCTCCCTGTTAGGATGATAGATGTTGCAAAAAATGAGCCAGAAGGTAAAAGGATTAGAAGAGTCTTAATACACAACATAACCAGGTTGTTCTGCAAGCAGTGGGACTAATAAAGCCTGTTTTCCTACAGAACAGTGTCCTTTGCTCCCTAAATCTCCTCCACCAAAAAAAATCAGCTCCCTTCCTCGTCTCCTCTGGCAACCCGGCCAGAAAGAAAATACGGCGTGCTATCAGCTAATTTGGAGCAACTCCTCAGGCTGACTGGCTGCCAGGACACTCATGTGGTCCCACTACCTGTGAAACATAGTGACAGATGGCCAAAAGCCTTACAAGTGACTGTCCTGCAGGAGGATGGATGGAGAAGCCTGGAGAATAATCCCGTAGGTTGTATTTCCCAAGGAAATGAGGCTTTGAAGTGGGGGAAAAAAAAACCCTCCTTTCTCCTCCTCTGCTTCTGATAGTCCAGCAGGTGCCACCTTCCAACAGGGGCGCACACGTCAAACAGCCTCCCATTTCTGGTAGTCTGGATAGGGGAACATACCTGGGCAGGACATGATCTGGTGCTCATAAGAAAAACGAAAACCTCTCCCATTTCATTGGCATTTGCATGAACTTTTTCCTACAAGAGAAATGAGAAGAGTGAACCCAAACCCCAGCCTTCAGTTTCCAACTGCTAGTTTGCCTTCAGCCACTGCGATCGGTGGATTTGTCACGCTGATAGCCCATCTCCAGCAAGGAATGACATGGAGGCTTTCCAGGCACAGTCCTCAAGACTAAATAATATCTAAATCTGTAAGCAGCCTGCTTTCCCTGGGCAGCTGCACAGAGCGAGGGACGGGTCTGCTCTGCTGTACTACCCTGCAGCTGCAAATCCTTTGGAGCATCCAGCACGGCTGGGCTACAGGCGGAGTCGCAATACCCTGGCCGGGGACAGCGAGGGCCCGGCTCCCCAGCGAGGCATGGCAGCCTTCATCCCCTGGACCTCCCGAAACACGCCTGCTCCCCACTCCCATCCCACAGCATCACTGCTCCGTGATGTCCCCTTCTGAAGCGAGTGAGGACCAGCGAGAGCTGCTTTCCAGCCCCTCCCAAAAACCACACCAAGGCCAGAAAACACTGTCCAAAAAGATCCAAGAATTTATTTGTCAAGGCACAAAAACCTCCAGATCCTGGAATTTAAATAACAAAAACAACAGAAGAACCATCGATTCCAGCACAGCAGTCACTTCTCTGCCAGCCTGAGCGGGACCAAAGACACGCGACCAGTGAACACATTTCTTAAGTCTGCACTTAAAAACCAAGGAGGGGTGGGCCAGGGTTTTCCAGCAGGCCAGGCCAGGCGGGGGGAAGCCCCACGCGTAACCCCCTGGTGTAACGCTGACCCGCCCTTGACTTTGGGCTCTCCCTTCTGCATCCATCCGTGCTCAGCTTAACGCCACAGCTCCGACTTGGGCCCTAACTCAGGCAGCCGGTGGCCTGCCCGGGGCTGCGCTCCCACCGCATGCGCCAACAAGCCGTGTTAAACCAACTTTTTTTTTCCAATTGCAAAGGCAAGTGCTGTGAAAGCCCAGAAAGCCAGGCTTTAGCGCATCCCCCTTGTGCCCACGAATTACGATTCAGCCTTTAATTGCGTGGCCACCCGCTGCAGCGCCCGGGGATCCCTGCCTTGATCAGGCCAGGCAGGGCTCCCTGAAGGAGCCGCGCTCTGATTAACCACTTTCTCCTTGATTTCAGTGTGCGTTTCGGGACTCTCAGAACCTGACTTGACAAAGCCCGTAGTATTACGCAGCACGTGACGGCATGCCCGGCCCGGGCTGCAGATCCGGCCGGGAACGTTCGCCCGTCGCACGCCCCACAAATGCACAAACACCACTTTAAAAACTTGATTTAGGTAGTTTTCCCAGCACCCGCCAGGAGCTGTAGCTGAGCAGAGACTGAACCCAGGTCCCAGGAGAGGCGTTACCCACCTTCCCGTGGTACGGTCCCCCGCCTCTGTCACCAGACACCTTCCATCGCCTGTCCCAAAGGGGGCAGGGGACGTTGCTTTCCAACGCTTGACTTGGCAATTGCAATAGTGCCTCGAGCACAGCGGTGGGTTTTGGGTAAGCATCCGGGTTATTCAAGGAGCAAACCGAGGAATGAGAAATCCCCAGCGTAGCTCCGCTGGTCCTGAACTGGTTTGCAACCTGTACGTGCCCCGCGCCAGCTGCTGCTCCGGAGCCAAGGGAGCAGCCACCCGCGTGCATCGTCACCGCAGCCGCCACCGCCCCGCTGACGTCCCCGGAGACGCCTGCCGAGCGGAGCCCCCGAGCCCAGCCGCAGCGGGCTCACGGGCACGTTCTGCTAAAGCTCGCCCGAGTCGGGCCAGAAGCACCAGCCTTGTCACCGCGTGGAGGACGGAGGGCTTCGCCTGGCCAGCAGGTTCCCCGAGCCCGGCCTCCAGCAGGCACCTCCTCTCCCTGCTGCCGGCTCCGGGGGCAGACATCCCTCGGGAAAAGAAAAAAATCCTCCCGGCTGATTCCTCGATCTGCCCCGATCCGAGCGCGGAGAGATGGGGCGCACCGTGCGCTGCGGGCGAAATAAAAGTCCGCTCAGTCCAGGCTGAACACGGGCCGTCCCAGGGCCGCTCGCTGCCTGCACGACGGAGGGCAACGAGGGACGGGGCCCCGTTTGGCTGCAGGGTTTGCTGGGCACGGAGCGAGCTTCAGCCTCTGCCGGGCCAGGGAGACGAGGCGGACGGAGGAGGAGGAGGAGGAGGAAGGTCACGGCCCGGGGCCCGAGCGCTGTGCCGTTGGCCGGGGCAGGTCTGCGTTGGGGCGCTTCCTAGGTTTGCCGGAGCTCGCCCCCGCGGGAGGGTGGAGACGGGGGACGTTTCGGCTGCTGTGCGGCCCGGCGTGCTGCTCGGCGCTCTCGCCCAGCTCCCCTCACTCGATTTCTTGTTCCTTATCTGGGAGGAAAAAGAGGGGGGGAAGGAAGCAGAAGACAGGACAGCACGCCAAGAAATTGTAAAACAAACGTAAAAAAAACCCCCACGAGGCAGCGCAAGGTGGGGGGAAAACACCCGAACCGACGGGCTCCCAACGCGGGGCCCGGGCCCCCAGAAACGAGCAGCACCCCACGAGCGAGCGGAGCGGGGGCCGCCGGGGCAGCCGGGCGCCGAGGAAAGCGGCACGGGCCGCGGAGGCGGCGGGGCTCGGCCACGGCACGCGGAGACATCCCCCCCCCCCTTTCCCAGGAGGGGATGCCGGCGGCAGGTGGGACGCAGCAGCGCGCGGGGGGCGTTCGCTGGGCCTCCGAGCTCCTCGCTACAGACCCGCAGCGGGAGACTCCTCCGAGATGCCGTTATTCAGGCGGCGTTTCTGCTGAAAACGGCCGCCGAGGAGCAAGCAAAGGGGCCGCGCACAGGCGCGGGGTTAAGCGAACGAGGCGGACGGGAGACGAGAAGCCAAGAGGCAGGCAAGAGGAGCGCGCGGTTTGCAAGGGGAAGATAAGGCCCCCGGAGAGGGGCGGAGGGGGAAAAGGGGAAAAAAAAAAAAAAAGCAGACCCAGTTAATGCTTCAGCTAAAGGTGCGAAGGAGAGAAAAGGCTTTTACAAACCTGTCAGGAGGGGAAAAGATAGCATTGGAGAAAAAGCGGGGCCATTAATAACGGAGGAGGGAGGGTGGAATTAGCGGCGATTCAGCCATGGCTGAGACCGAACCTCTGCTGGGACAGTCTGCCTTTAATAAGAGGGGAAATAAATTAAAAGATTGAGATCTTGGAAGGGAAACAAGTTGGTGAAGAGTGGGGCTGAAGAGACACAGAAAACGCTCGAACCCCTAAGCGGGCCGCGATGGGTCACAGGCAGCACCGACCCGTGGCTTTGGCAGAGGATGCTGGAAGGCAGAAACGGGGCCTCGGACTCCAATTCCCATGAATTTTCATCAGAAATTCAACATCCGGCTGCTGCCTGGGAATCCGCATGGGGAAAGCGTGCAACTCCATCGGGAGAGCGAGGGAGGGATAACGGCTGCAGTACACTGCTCCCCCTGCCTCCTTCTCCTCTTCCGCAAGGCAAGGAGGACGGATCCCACCAAATACCTTCCCATTAGCACACTGAGGGCACTGACCACACAGAGCTTAACAGACCCCTGACCCGAGACGGCCCAGTGCAAGATCAGTTCACGGATGAAGAATATTTGCAGAAGGGAAATCAGCGCAAGAACGGGGGGAGGTTTGGGAGCAGAGGAGGTGCTTGGAGGAGCCTGCAGCTGGGGAGCAGCCTCCCCTGGATGATCGCAGCTCCCACACCCGCTGCAGCCGGTTTATATGCCAGGAGATGGCCCCAAATTCCTCGCAACCAGCTCCCACCCCACCGGCAGCACTTTGCAGCCCTTCCAGCTACCCAGGCAACGCCATCCCAGCTTTATGAGCAACCACCTGAGTTGGTCATACAACATCCTTCTCGTCTCCGAGCCGGAGCACAGCAGGTAAGTGGGAGACGTGGCTCCTCGGGGCCGGGAGCACAGCCCAGGACAGTCCGCTCCCTGCCCTGCTCCCCTTACTTTCCCAAGGTCAAGGCTTTCACCCAGCAGCAAAAGCACCCAGAAGATTCAGTAATGCTCTAGGTGTAAAGACCAGGACACCTCAACATGCTTCAGCCCAAGAGAGCTCACTACGTGCTGGAGAAAGCCAGAGAGGAGCCAACTTTCTCAGCAAAGAGAATAGATCAAACGTAGCTCAGATTGCTTCAAGAAGCCCAGCCACAACAGCCTCCCCGTCTGTGATGTACCTTCCCTAGCAGAAGCACAGGCAACCTGTACCCTCAAGGAACCACTCAGAAATAACTCCCCATAACACTCGCTCCTCTCCTGGGCAGGGGATAAGACAACAAACACGTCAAAGACATCAGTCACGTCACTTAACGGGAGATATGAGCGCAAGCTGGAGCAAGAGCAGCCCAAGCGAGAAGAGAGGCTGCCCTGATGCTTGGAAATCATTGATCTAGGGAAATTTGATTGTTCTCCTAGAGTAAACTGGAGGGGAAAAAAATAAAAAAAAAAAATCGATAGATGATGGAAATGCAATGGATATTATACACTCAGATTTTAGTATCGTTTCTCTCGCGCTCTGCAAGGAGTCTTAATCACCAGCTGCTCGGTTCGCAACGGAACCGCCGAGCGGGACTGCAAAGCGACTGGCAAATCCGGAAGCGAGGGCAGAGCTAAAGCAGAGCGCTCGGGGCAGCCGCGGGCTCTGCAGCCGGCTGCCGGCCTCGAGCCCACGCGGTTTCTGCTGCAACGAGCCAGCTCTCGCCCCTACGCCCGCCGCTCCGCGGGCGCCCGCCCAACACGCTTACCTTCTTTGTTTTCTGCGCTCTTCAGCGGCTGCAAGGCTGCAAAAAGGCAGAAGGGCAGGCGGTCAGCTCACAACGTACGCCGCGCGGCACGGCGGCTTGCAAGGGGAGAATCGCCCCCGTCTCTTAGATCCACGCTGTCCTTGAGAACCCGCGGCGTTTGCCCGGCTCCCGCAATAATTAAGCCCAAAATTTCCATCGCAAACCAACTCCCAGCCCTTAAACCTCAGCGGCAGCAAAAGCCGTCGAGGAGCCGGCGTCCCAACCACGCTCGCTCCCAAGACGACATCAGGCGCAAGCCGCTCCGTGTGCAACCAGGCTGCTGTTGTGCTCAGAGCAGATAAAGGGAATCACCACGTGTATAATTAACTCAGTAGATTACAGCAGATTACGCCCGTACGTGCAAGCGGATCAGAGCGCGGCTGACGGGTTCGTTGGCTGGAAAAATGAAGGAATCCAACCCCGCGCTCGCCCTCCAGCCCGCTTTACACCCGGTGCCCAGGTGTTGCAGCCCCGCAGCGGCAAGCCAGCCTCGGGCTCCGGGAACCCACGGCTTTGATATCGCACCTACCTGTCTTGGGCTCTTCCCCCTCCTCGTCCCGCTCCTCCGTCCCTGCAAAATAAAAGCCGGGAGCACATGAAGCATCCACAGACCAGAGCCCCCACCGCGGCAGCGCCCTCCCGGTACCGTCACTGCTGGCTGGGCTTAGGGGACGCCGCTCAGAGCTGCCTCCGACCCCGGCTGCTTGGGCGCGCGCGCGCCGGGCTCCGCTCGGGACGAGGCGCTGCCGAGACGCGGAGCTGCTTGGGGAGGAGGCGGCCGGCAGCCAGCTCCAACCAGCGCCCTCCCTCCAGCGTCCCAGCCCCACTGCGGAGCTTGGCTCCCCCGCTCCGTGCAGGGGATATTTGCACCGGCTCCGGGGCGGTGACGGGGCAGCGCCGGTACCCACAAGCAAGGAGCCGCTTCTCCCCATCGCAGGAGGCAGAGGAGACCTGGCTCAGTGCAAACCCACGCGGCTCCCTGTCTGCAGCAGGGCTGCCGCCCGGAGCGGCGCTCGCAGGGGCTCGGCGCGGCGCTTCACGCAGAGCGCCAGCAGGGCTCGCGAGGGCCTTCTGGACAGCCCGGCCCGGGGAGCTCGCTCGGCACCAAGGTGCCAACAGCCCAGGGCAGCGTAAGTGCGGTTTATGCCCTCTTCCTCCTCCCGCAACACGTGCTCGGCACCTGCAGGCAAGCTCCAGGCTGCCTCCAGGGCTCCGGAAAAGCAGAGCAAGGGGAATCGTTGGGAAGCTCTTCCCGGCCGCATGGACCCAGCGGCACCTAAGGATACAGCTGCTTCCTAATCCTGCCCTGGCGCACGACAGCCAGTACCGCGCCTGCAGAGAGCGGGAGGGAGCCCCGCTCGCCCCCCAGCCTTGCGCGGCTCCCTCCAAGACGCAGCCTCACCCCGCGCAAGCCTTGCCCGCTGGCTTTGCCCAGCATCTTGCTGGGCCCACGTCTGCCCCCGAGAAAACAGGGCTGCAATTCAGCCAGGCAGCAGGAATCCTTCGCGAGAGCCCCGGAAGAGCATCAGCTAATCCCCTTCCCCGCTGCACGTGCACCCGGGCCTTTCCCACGGCTTCCCCCAGTTTGCACGACCAGAGGGACAGGACTGAGGATCGACGCAGAAGGCACCTGGCCCGCAGCACCCACAGGGCCAGGAGGTGCCGAGGGCACCCGCAGCGAGCAGGCCGCAGAGCTGCGCGCGGGACAAGCAAGAAACAGGATCCCCAGGGTCCCCCGCACACCCGAGCG
Source organism: Struthio camelus (assembly GCF_040807025.1). Classification (NCBI taxonomy): domain Eukaryota; kingdom Metazoa; phylum Chordata; class Aves; order Struthioniformes; family Struthionidae; genus Struthio; species Struthio camelus. The sequence goes on from NC_090953.1 coordinate 24,079,403, forward strand.
CGGAGCTTGCCAGGCTGCCGCTCCCTCCGAGGACATCCCGCCACCGCCGGGTACCGAGGCCACCCTGCAGCACAACCTCCACTCTCCCACCAAACCTCTCTGCAAACGTTCTTGTTATTTGGGTAAACGGCCAGTCTTTTCCGGACAGCTGCGTGGCCTTTTCCCTTATGACTTCCAAGGGCTGCGAGTTCCTAGTTACACCTAACAGCTTGGAGCTTCTCAAACGGCGAAGCAACACAACAGGGGAGGAGCAAGGGCCAAAAGAAGTTCAAACCCCACCACATCTGTTGCAAAAGCAGCAAAAATTGCTGCGTCTTGCAGCAGCGCTCTGCTTTCAGGCACAGGGGACGGGTCCCTGCCCGGATTCAAGTGACTGACGCTCGGAGCAGAGGTTTGTGGCTAAGGATGTGCAGCAGTCAGTGAAAAACACGGAGGGTTGGGAGCGGTCTCGTGATGCAGAAGGACTGAGGTCAGCTGGCCTGGGGCCATGGCCTTGCTTCATGGCACTTCAAATCCACTATCAAAAGCCAAAATTCACTTTGGTTTCTGTTATAGAGGAGGGGGGAAAATAAAATAAAATAAATGAATAAATCAAACCAGACGATCGGAATGGCCTTCAAGCCAACCCATATCTTATAGGCTTGATCTTGTGTTACAAACCCCAAGGGACAGAAACTCCCAAGCCACCTTCCGCGATCTGCTGGAGAAAAACCCCTCGGGCCGGTCAGCCCTGGCGACACGGCACAGCCCTGGGGCTGGGCGCCGAGAGCCCGTCTGCCCTGGCAACGCATGGAGCGGCGAGGGCGTCTGCAGACCATCGTTTGTCCCCGGCAGAGAGAGGAGGAACCAGACCAGGCAGCCTCCGGTGCAGGCTCCGGTCTGACGGCCCCACGTTAGGATACTATTAGAGAAAGTTTGGGGTTTTTTTTTTTTTTTTTGAGCTTTGGCAAAGTACCTCAGCCCTGGAGTTAGCGAGAGCAAACAAATCAGCACCGCCAGCAAAGCTGCTTGCACAGCCCTCTGCAGAGCCCAACGGCACTTCTCAAGGAGCTTTTCACGAAAGCGCCTCTCCGTAATAAAGAAAACAGGAAAAAGACAAGAACGTAGAAAACGGAGTGGGTGCAGGCCGGTTTTTCAGAGCGGGCTTTTCGGAGAGCGTCCTGCGAGACGACAGCACGGCCTTAATTAATTCTTTCCAAGCAGAGCGCGGGCAGGCAAGGATAAAGGAGCCGGCGAGGGAGCGCGCGGAGCGGCTCCGTCTCATGCTATCTCCGTCTGTCAATACACCTGACATTTCCATGGCGGCAAACGCTGGAGGCATCTTCGCGGAGGAAAAGCTCCACGTCCGCCCGTGGATTAGAGCACGAGAGCGCTCCCAAGAGACAGCCAGCGAGCGAGCGAGGGGGTAGGGACGTCAGGCAGGACGCGCGGAGGAGAGAGGGGGACGCGCAACGCTCGCGGGAGAGCGGAAGGCAGGGAAAAATGCCGGGAGAGATCGAGTATGAGTACAGAGAGGTGGAAGAGGGAGACAAAATGTCCACGTAGGAGCATCATGCGTGATGGCTCGGGTAGGAGTCATCTCACCTCCCATCGGACGGCACGGGAGAGAGGTAGGTACCTCCAGGGCCTCGTTGTATCTCATCCAACGCAAGGCGGCTAAAACGGGTCGCTGCACGTCTCTCTCCACAGATGCTGTTTAGCTGACATCTGTCTACGCTGCGACCATCTGCAGTTAGGCCAGCTCAATCCTGCCTCCCTGAATCAGCCGCGTGACTCGCCTGCCCTGCTTCAGACACCGACCACGGAAGAGGCAAGCGGGGCCCTCGTTTGCCCGCTTTTCTCCTGCAAAGGTGAAGGACGCTCCCGGGTCGACCGCTACCCACGCTCCAACGAATCCCGCTCGTCCCGTTCGCAGCCCGGCCACCGAGCAGAGGCGCTCTGCCGAGCAAGGCCAGAACTGCAAAAAAAGCCCAGGTGAGCAGAGTGCCAGGCCAGGCCCACGCGCACCCTGGCACGGCGGCAGGCCCCGGGGCACGGTAGTCCCACCACACGCCAGCGTGCAAGACGCTTGCCGGCTCGCTCCTCCCCGCCGCCTCTCGAGCGGGGAACGAGCGACGCGCGTGGGAATCCCTCCTCGCTTCCTCCCGCGGCGCCTCTGCTCTCCCCGCTGCCGCGTTCGGGCTGCCGGAGGCGGGGAAGGAATTTCCCAGCCCTATGGGCAGGTTCGACCATCTTCACTGTTTGCACAGATTTTATGGAGACTCAAGTTCTTTCCTCTCTCATCTTCTCTTTCCAAACAGACCACAGGCAGGACCCTCTCCGTTCCTCCCAGAGACCAGCAGGACAGGCGGCAGGTATAACATTAAGCCTATTTTCTCACTTCCCTTCCCTCCCAGACTGCTGCTGCCTGTTGCAAAGACAAACTTCCCGCAGGCTGCAAACCTCATCCCTAAGGGCCGGGCTCCAGCCAAGCTGCTCCTCTGGGCGGGAGGGAAACGGGCACTTAACCCCCGGCATCGCTCGAGACGACCCGCCGCAGGGCCGAGCACGTTACCTGCATTTTCTTCCTCTTCCTCGCGGCTCTGGCGGATTTTCTTCTGGCACACGTACACCAGGGCAGCGAGCAGCCCGAGGACGCAGACGGCGAGCCCCACCGTCACCCAGAGCGCCACGGCGGGGAAGGCGAGGTGTTGGCCTGGAGGGAAGAAAACAGAAATACCGCCACGGTGAGCGCTGCCGCCCGACGGAAGGGACGCGTGCTGGGCCGCCGGCGCGAGGAAGCCCTCCGGCCGGGCACCACCGTCCCCGGCAGCGTGACCGCCGCACGGAGCGCCCGCCGGCGCTGCCAACTGGGAGCCGCGCCAGAGGCTCGCGGGACGACCCTGGCCTGCGTGTCCGTGAGAGCAGCAAAGGGAGCGAGGGGCTCCCCAGGATCTGCGGATCACCCGGGCGAAGCAGCTGGGGACCAGCACGGGGTGCAGAGCCCTCGCGGCTCTGGCGAGGGGTCGCTGCAAGCAGGTTTGGCAGAGCCCGACCCGGCAAAGCCTCAGCAAACGGCAGCACGCTGCCAGCGCCTCGCTGCTCTCCGGCCGTCTGGGTCCGGGGAAATAAAACCACCAGCTCCTCTAATTGCAGCCTCTCCCAGCAGGTCTGGATCCGGCCGGGAGAGCAGGAAATCAGCAGGTTGAGTCACTCTATAAAATACTTCATTAACCTTTAAATAATTGCGCTAATAATTTCAAATTGCAAGCTGACCCGTCGCTCGCTAAGAAGCTAAAGAGAAGAATTAGAAACTGCTCACCCGCTCCCTCTCATCTAACGCCACGGGAGCCGGGAAGCACGCAGGCCCCCCACGGGATCGGGGATGGCCGGGCACGCTCCCCACCACACACGGCCACAGCGTGGCGGGCAGCAGCCGTGGTTTGGGCATATTTCCACGGAGCTAGGCACAGATATCCCTCGGAGGAGAAAAGGGCTCGTTGGCTTGACCCTTGGGCTTGTCCACCACCAGCCTAACACGCTGGAGAACATTGACGCCTCCAAGGACCAGCCCAGGTGGAGAGAAGGAACCTGCTAGAGGAGCTGCTCTTTCAGCCCCGATCCCACCCGGGCGCATTTGCTTCAAGTACAGGCAGACTCGGTTCCCTCCTTTCTTTTTTGCGTAAATCCCAGATAACTGCATGTGCTGGGATCAAAAGGGACTTCAAATTTTGAGGAATTTGGAAATCTCTGTGGTGTGTCACGCCAGGATGGAAGTGATGGGACCCACCAGTTGTCCAGCTCCAGGGTCCCCGCTAATCACCAGCAGGGACAGGAAGGAATTTCTCCTGCGGGCTCCAACAGCGAATTTACACACCCCTGCCCACCTCATCACGGGAGAGGGGATAACAACCACGTCTCCCCGCCACAGCAAACACTGCCCTTGCAGAGGGCCTGAACCCAGGCCAAAGCCCTCCCTCCGTCACCGCTCCCTTCCCGGCTGTCAGGCTCTGCTGACGAGCCGGCTGCATCCCCCAGCAATTCCCTCTGCGGCACAAAGTCACGCCGCTAGCAAGGGGGAAGAAGAAACGGAGGCAGCCAGGGCAGGACAACATGAGAAAAGATGCTTGGGGGGTGCTGCACGGTCTTGGAAAGGAGGAGACGCAGAGCCTGTGCCAACTGGATATGCTGCTGGTTGTTTAAACACGTGTCAGGCCTGGAAGAGATGAGCGAACTGCACGTGGGGACGTTCCCAGCCAGCGCTGCACTCCCGTTGGGCTCTCAGGCCCTTCGTTCTGCTTTAGCAGTGAACCGTAGCAGGGAGGAGACAAGGCGAACGTAGATCTCTCCAACGCACACAGCTCCTCCTTCGCAACTAACAGCATCCGCGGCACCTCACCAGCCCAAATCCGGCCCTCACACGTGTCATTCCCAATGCTGAACATCTGCTCACACGCTAAGGAGGCAACCGCAAAAAAGCCACTCCTCTGCCACCAATAACAACAAAATTCCTGCTGTTGGGTGATGTGAAGCAAGAACCGTGGACACGTTGTCAGTGCTGCTAGTGGGAGCACTTTAGCAGATGCGTGATCTACTCGTATGCAAAGGTGATGACCATCAGCATCAGTCAGCTCTCACCCTCCCGTGCAGGCTGGTACCCTCCTCTCACAGGTAGGGATAAACCTACGTCCGCACGAGGCTGTCCTCTCCCAGTGCTCTGCACACACTTGCAGAAGGTCCACCTTCTCAAAGGAGGGGACAATACCCACGTGGACGCAGGATGTGGATTCACTGCTGCCAAGCCAGCATCACTGCTCCTCCAGAAGGAAGAATCGCCTGTGGAGGAGGCGTTGTGGCCTCCATCGGACACTGCATCCAACGGACACGGGTCCTGCAAAGCCATGAGAGCCAGCTCCCACCTTGCCCTCACCAGCCGTGGCTACCGCTAGCCTTGTCAGAGACAGCCCTCTCTCCAGGTAACATCCGCGCAGCTGTGCTAGCCTTTCTGGAAGAGTTTGGTGTATCCAGCCAAAAGGCTTATGCTCCACCAGGGACCCTCTTTCACAACCCAGCAACGCTGTACCAAGGATAATTAAACACTAATTAATGTTACCAGTGAGCGTACAAGGTTATAAAGAGCTCCAAGGCACCTATAAAAGCTGAGCTAGCGAGGACAACTGGAAGCCATCCGTAGTTGGCAGCAAGCTCGTCACCAGCCCTGCAAAGCATCTGACGGAGCCCAAGGAGTCAAACTCCTTGGAAACAGAGCCTGGACCAAATCCATGCTCTGCCATGTAGACCAGGAGGAACACATAGCTTCAGAGAGCACCTCTCTTCCCGCTCGGGAGCTTTTGGGACAGACCACAGCAAACAGAGCAGAACCCCAAGGACAACAGGAGAAGAGACGGCAAAGCCCCCAAATCCATGCCCCGGCTCCAGGAGGCCAGGATTCAGGGCGCTTATCTTGGCCCCATCCCTATCAGCTCACGGCTGTTGGCACGACTGGTCCATCCCTCCCATCTTAGCCGCGCAGCCCGTCTCGCCCTGGCAGTGCAGAGCCCCACCTTCAGCCATCACCCCTGTCCGTCACAGGCTTGGCGTCCCCCAAAGCCTCCCACCCAGACCGGACCCCTCTCCCCGCAGCCAGCCCTGTCTCCTCTCGGTAGCCCACATTACTCAGCTCCTTGACACAGCCCTGCCAGTCTCCTTGACTGAGCCCTGCCCACCCTCCCCTGCCAGCCCCATCCATGATAAATGCCACTAAACTCTCATTTATCGGGCCATCAGAGCAAGACGCTGTCAGAGGGAAGTGGCAAGGCTGAACGATGCTCTTACGGCACAGCGCTGCCTGTACAATAAACAGTGGTTAATAAACTAGGCCAGCCTATATTTATGATCTGTTTTCACAGCTCCCTCTCCTCCCGACTTTTCTTCACGCAGGGCAGTCTCCACGTCTGGAAAACAGCCCCGAACTGTAAGGGAGCCATCAACCATCCAACACGTCATTGCCTGCCCACTGGGACTCTAATTAACAGTGTACAGGCGTCACAGAGGTGTAATGAGCAGGGAAGCTAAGCAGAAAGTTTGCCAAGACACTACTTGCAACGCAAAATGCCCCCGGTGGAAAATCACCACCCTAATACCAGGTGCCAAAGGGTCTGTCAGTCAAGATTAGTTATTAGAAGGTCAGCTGAGACTACAAGTAATGCAGTATTTGGGTAGGGTCTTAAGCAGGGATTGCTGCAGCCACTGCTAGGACGGAGCACCCCGACACTGACTCAAGAGCATCCCAAAGCCATAAGACTATGCACAAAGGAGAGGAAGAATAACATGCCCTGTGGTGGCTTCAGGAGCGGTTTAGACTCGTACAGGACTATTAGCAAAGCCAGAGACTAAAAAGTCCTAGAAAAACACACCCAGACCTTTCCCAACTCTTTCACAGTTCTTGTGAGAAGCTTTTTGCAGCTCAGCAAGTGCCTCCATAGCTCAGCCCTCCAGAGACAAGCTGAGACGCTGGCGCCAAGGCAACTGGGGAGGAGAACAGAGCCACGAACCATCCTGCAGGTCCAGGGACTGGGATGGGAGAGAGGCAGAGCAGGAATACAGGGTAGCAGCCCCAGGGGAAGCTCTAGGCTACAGCAAAGATCACCGCCTTCTTCAGAGAGACCCCCATCCCTGACCTCCCCTCGCTGGCTCACCCGTGATGGTGACGGAGGCGTGGGTCTCCTGCTGCAGCACTGGGTTTCGCACCAGGCAGGAGTAGGTGCTGCTTGGCTCCACCAACACCTGGAGGACGCTGTGCACATCAAAGAGACCCTCCTCGTTGGCCACCTGAGACGTGGTGACGTTTTCCGTGATGTTGCTGCCGTGGCTGTCTTGCCAAAGGACAGTGGCTTCAGGGTAGCCACGGGATGCATGGCAAGTCACTGCCACCAGATCCCCCGGCTTCAAGTTCTTGTTGGGCTCCAGGTTCAGATTGGGCTTGGAGTAGGGAGCTGAAAGGGAAAGGAGAGCCAGCACGAGGTGACAGAGATGACTGAACGATCATGCTCTGGAGCAACCAATGGTCCTTTTCTCCCTACTTCCTCAAGGCATCTACCCCTACCTCCATCACAGGAGCTGTTGGAGGACCAACAGCTCCATCCCCACACCAGGGAGATGCCTGTCACCTTCCTATACCCAAGAGCTCGAGGACACTGTTCTCACAGGGTGCTAGAAATCAGGTGGCCAGAGAAACAGTGTTTCCCAGGAGCAGGTTGAAAGTTGAGGATAGCTCAGGGGAGCCCCCGGCCCAGCTGGGAGAAAACGTGCCTCAGTCCTGCTCCATGCACGTCCCCATCCAATACATAGAGGAGGCACCCATATGGGACCTGAGGACAGGGCTGCTGGCATCTCACATATCCAGCTCAGCATTCGAGCAGCACAGGCCACAGCCAGGTTGCCTCTGCACCCAGCTGTGAGCCTCCTCATCATGACAGGGAAGGGACTAGACCCACCGGTAGCAATATTTGGGGGAGATGCAGGGCTAGTCTCTAACAGAGAGAACTGAATTCAAGGGGAGACCCTGGCAGGGAAGGAGAGAGAAAGAGATGCTCCACCACGGACAAAAGTATGATGGGAGACAATCCCACTCTTTGGGGAAGGGCGCAGGGACACCCCCACCCTCCGTCTCTCACCTGCCACTTGCAGCATCACAGCCGCGCTGCTGTAGTTGCTGACCCAGACGAAGCAGGTGAAGCTGCCTTCGTCGGAGATCTCCACACGCCGGAGCAGCAGGGAGACGTTGCCCTGGGCCAGCTGGTCGTAGAAGAGGGCCGTGCGGTTGGCGTAGCCTCCCCCCTGGTCAGCCAGCTGGTCCTTGCCACCAGAGAAGCTGTGGACCAAGCGCTTGGTGTCCGTCAGCTGCCAGATGAGGGTCAGGTCGTTCAGGCTGAAATTGGCCTCAGGGGAGAAGGCGCAGTGCAGGGTGGCATCTCGGCCAAACAGAGCCACCACTGGCTCATCCGGGACCTGGATATCCATGGCACCTGCAGGAGGGTGGCAAGAGAGCAAAAGCACATGTTGATGAGACCCCTAGAAACACTTCCCTCGCTCCTGGTTTATATCTCAGCAGAAAGGCCTGAGACGGGAGAGAACCTGCAAAAGATGGGTTAGCTTCCTCTTCTGCAGGAGCGGGGGGAAGAAGAGGGGAGCTCACACCCATCTCCAGGGCCTCAGAGCAGGACTTCCCACCCTCTCCCATCCCTGCTGAGGTTACACTCCTCCATCTGCACCAGCCCCGCTCTGCTGCACTGAGCTTTTTGCAGGATTGTTCTGCAGAGGCGGAGGACACCTGCAAAAGGCAGCTACCTCTGGGCAGGAGCAGCACAGCCTCCCAGAAGCACACAGCGACCGCTTACGGCAGGCGGGAAGAGCCAGGCTGCAGGAACGGATGACACGCCGCCGACCGAAGCTGCAAGGCGCCTGGGATTCCCGCTCTACGACGATGCCCGCAGAAGAGATCGGAGCGCAGCCAGCATCTCCAAACCCTTCCCCAGCATCGATTCCCAGAAAGGCTCATGCCGCTGCCATCCAGTCCTCACGCATACCGGCGGCCAGAGAAACCTGCACCCCGCGGGGAGCCTGGCCTCGCGGGGGAGCCCCGACCGGGGGGAGCCAGGCAGGCTGCATGGCACATCCCAAACCTTGGGTATTGCTGCCCTCAGCTGTCCAAGAGCAGCAACCGCTGCTTCTCGCGATCACAGCTCTGCAGACGGGGCTGGCAGGGAGCAGCCGGGGACACCCAAACCTGGAGCCACCCCGCAGCTCTGCTGAGGCTCGCCTGGCTGTTTACAGCTCTGACTCCCTACCTTGCTGACGTGCCCGCAGTTCGTGCCGCAGCCTTTCCCGTCGGCTCGGCAAAATCGTTAGCACCGTGCCCGGCAGCACACGAGCCGTCTCCCCACACGCTCCTGTCCCCAGAGGCGACGAGGGCACAGCCCCTCCTCAGCCCTGGCCCTCGGCAGCTGCAGATAGGTTATGCATTTCGGTAGGGCCTAGAGGCCACCCTGACAGCAGGCCACGCATCAGACTGAGATAAAGTAGGCAATCGCTGAGGTCTCCAGGTGACGGAGGGTCTAACCCCTGGGCTGGAAGACTTGGGACTGCCTCCACCGCGGCCCAGAGGCTGCTGCAAAGCGTGGTGGGCGCAAACGGGCAGAAAACACAGCGGAGGGAGGTTTCAGAGGAGGGAGAGTGCGGCGCGGGGACACCTTGGGGGTGGGCGCCGCGGGCGGCAGGAGTTCAGGGCAGGCCCGGGAGACGAGGCCGCCCGCGCCTGGACGTCGCACAAAGCTGGCTTCTCTGCAGGACGGGCAGGCAGCGTAGCGGCGTCAAGAGGGTGAGAACAGCAGCCCTCTGAAAGCCCCCTTACCCCACGAACCACAGCCCGGCCGGAGGGGTGGCTGCGGGGACCCGCTTCGCACAGAGACCAGCGTCCCGCAGAAAAGCCAGCTCTGGGTGCCACCACCGGTCTCGCAGGCGCTAGGTGGCACCAGCACTCCAGCGCGATGCCAACCTGCCGCTGCACCCGGACCCGACGCCAACCGCGCCGCGGTGCAACGCCAACCCCACCTCTGCGTCAAGGTGCGCACCGTGCCGCGGAGCGATGCCCACCACGCCGCTTTGTCAGGGCACGACGCCAGCTCCGCCACGCCGGGGCTGCACGCTGCGTCGCCTCCTGGGCCCTCTGCCCTCCGCACCGGCCTCGAACGGCTTACGCAGCCTGCGGCCAGCTCGCGCTGCGATGCGCCCCAGCCAGGCACCTCTGCCACCCGCAGCCAAGCCCCGCTGGTCCACCAGCGCCGCTCAGCCCAACGCGCAAGCTCCCCCTTGCGCCTGTGGCACTTGCTGAGCTGGCTACGGTTCACTGCGGAGGTGCAGATCTGACCCCCAGGCCCTCGCAGCCTCGCAGGATTTTCCCAGAGGATTTCGCTCTCCCCATCCCTGGGACCGGTCCGGGGGTCTCCCACAGGCAACGGGCACCAACGCCCTCCAAAGCAGAGCCAGGGAGAACATCAGTGCTTGTGTTCACCGGTTCCCTCCTAATCCCCCCCAAGCTGCTAACAAGGCAGGAGGAAAGGGCAAAAAGCTCGTTTCAGCCCAGGGGAGGAGGACTGTGGGTATATCCGCATCTAGGTTTCACACTCCGATCTCAACAACCTTTCCAGGATAGAGCAAAGCCACTACCTACAGCAAACACCTCACTAGGGACGAGGGCAGCGACATCCACCACGAGACACTTCGCACCCAAGGAGGGAAGATGAAGAGGAGCCGCGTGAAGGACGACAGTACGAGAGGAGCACAGGAGGGATGCGGGAAGGAGCTGGGTCAGATGAAACCTGCCAGCGAAGGCAGACAAGCAGACAAGTCCTTCGCAGAGTCCAGAACGGCTTTCGGGCAGCCAGCCTGGTTCCTGGCAGACTCGACAGCGCCGCGTTCACCTCCAGCTAATAATAAACGCCAGCCCGTTTCAGGAGCGTTATCTAGCCTGGCTGTAACTGCTGCCGGCTGGGGAACATCCCAAAAGGACTCAGTCCCCGCGCAGAGCGGACGTCACGCTCCCAGGCTGCGGCGTTACACGTGGGTGCTGCAGCCTCCCAGCGGTACGCCTCAGGCTCGCCGCATACGGTACTCAGGGAGACTGTGTTAGGGCCAGGGCCGAGAGCAAAATCCCCTCGGCACCAATCCACAGCCAGGCTGCAGGAACGGGCCGTCCCACCGCCGGTGGCCGCGAGCGGGTTGGGACGCGAGAGCCCACGCTCCCGAGGCACAAGCAAAGAGGTCTCCAGAGCTGCCGGCGATGGTGCTCGTCCCAGCGCCGCGGGCACGGGGATCGCGGCTCCGGGCAGCATCAGCACCGGCAGCACAGCGAAGGGCTCTGGGGGCCTGGCCAGGGCGCCGCGTCCCTCTCTGCAAGCGGTCACACGCTGCTGGTAGGTCCCAAGAGCTGCAATGCACGGGGACGGAGCCAGGAGCAGAGGCGATTAACAGACCGCGTTAATTTACCCGGCCGTGCCTTCGTCGTTCAGCTGCAACACGCGCCCGGTGGCGCCCCTTGCCGAGGGGCGAGCCGGCAGGCCGGGGCACCTGCGTGCAGCAGAAACCCAGCACGTACCCGAGACCGTGCCCGTCTCGCAGGGCGCTTGCGTGAGGCCGGAGGGCTGCGAAACTGCAAGGAAGGTCAGGCGCCCTCCCTCGCAAGCAGAAAGGCCTTGGGCACTGCCTCCCGGCGAGCCGGCCGCGGGTCTAAGGCAGCTCCTCGGGACGAACATCGCGTTGGGGACGGACGTCTCCTTCGGAGCGGCGACAGGCAGCCCAGGCTCCCAGGCCGACCCCAACGCCCCACTCACCCGCCAGGCTGAACGCCAGCGCTCCTAGGACGAGCGACGGGCAGAGCATCCTCGGTGCAAGCAAGGCCCCGGCGTCCCGGACGAGGGGAATCTCCTCTCTCGCGGCAGCTGCCCTGAGCTGAAGAAAAACAGAGCAAAACAGTGAAACGGCGAGCGATCCCAGCGGGAACGAGAGGCAGAGAGCACGAGGCCGGCAACCGGCATCCTGGAAGGGAAGAGGCCCGTGGGCCCGCCGGCCTGCCACCCTTCCTCTCCGCTTGCACCGAGCTGATTTCAAGGAAGCCTCCGGCCACCCCTGCGCTGCCAACGACCCCTCTCCCAGCGGCCGGGCGCCGCGGCCGCCCGGAGCAGCCGCCGCGGGCCGGCCTTCCTCCCGCCGGAGGGAGCCTGCTTCAGAGCCGGGCAGCTCTGCCGCCTGAACGGGGGCCGACCGCTCGGCGGGCGCCCGCGCTGCCTCCCAGAGCCGGGACGTCCCGGGCCCCAACTCGCCCCGCTCGGGCGCCCGGCCTCGGGAACGGCGGCCCCGCTGGCGCCCCGTCTCGCTCCCGCCAGCCGTTCGCCCTCCGGCTGCAAGGCCGCGGCCGGCCGAGGGTTGTTCGCCTCCAGCCGGGCTCCTCGGCCAGCCGAGGGGCGGTCGCTTAACGTGCATCAGCTGGAGCACGTCCGAGCGCTGCCTGCGGCGAGCCAGCGGGCTCGGAGCCGGCGCTCGTGCCAGAGCCGCTTGGCTGGTAGCCGAGGAGGAGGCCGGTCTCCGCGAGGCCGGCGCGCCTCCCGCCTCTCCGCTCCGCTTCTCCTCCCCGCTCGGTTTCCAGGAGGTGCCTCTCGGGGCTCTGCCCCGCAGCGTTTGCCGCTCGCCCTCTCCGTCCCGCGAGCGGCAGCGCCGACAAGCCCGCTCGCAGCGCCCCAAAACGGCTCGGAGCGTTGTCAGGTTTGCGGGTTCCCGGCTCCGGGCGCCCGCCACGCTCACCTCTCACGGCATGAAAACTTCCAGCCCGGCCTACGAAGGCTGAAGCTGCCTCCAAAGATGGGGAACGAAACGGGAGGGAGCGTCCCGCAGCCGGAGGAGGAGGAGGAGGAGGAGGAGAGGCGAGGGGCAGGCCGCCCGGCGCCGGCCGCCCCCCCCGCCGCGGCCCTCCCCGCTTGGCCGAGACGGCGCAGGACCCCGCGTGACCCGCGAGCGCGCGGCGGCTCCGCAAGAGGCTCCGGGCGGCAGCCAGCGCTCGCAGAGCCTCTCCCTGCAAAACCGGGGACGTCCCCACCAGCTCCGGCCTCCCGGAGGACCGCCGGCCCCGGCACCCCGGGGACTGCCAGGAGCTCCCGCGCCGCCGGGTGACAAACACCCTCGGAGGTCCCCGCACCCTCCCCAGGTCCCCGCAAGGCCCCTCCGCTGCTCCCCTGGAGTTCGGCATCTGCCCCCCGCCCTCGCCGGGGGCGCGGAAGGGTGCAACCCACCGCCGGGGTGCCCCAGCAGCACCCCAAATTGGCTACGTTCAGGAGATCCTCCTTCCGCGACGGCCGCTCAGCCACGGACGCCGGCGTTGGCGTGCTCCGGTCTCTCCCGCCGCCGGACCCTGCGAGGCGGCTCACCAGAGCAACGAGTTCGGAAGGTCTCAGCCCTCCCTCCCCATCAGGCCCAAGCGGCATGGAGCTGGAGCCAGCCCCACAGCGGGGGCCGCAAAGCCCCGTTGCAAAGGCCTGAGCGAAAACCAGAGGGGCAGAGGCTGCAAGCTCCGCTCCCCCCCACCCCTTCAACGCCAGATGCTTTTCCAGGCAGAAAACGGCTGCAGCCAGCGATTTCTTCCCCCGAAAAATTTCAGCTCCCTCCGAATGCACAGTCGCACCCCTCCTAAACGCAACACCGGCGGGCTCAGGCTCCGGGCGGGCGTCTCCGCGCGTCCCGGCGCCAGCGCCGGCCGGGAAGCGCTGAGCACAGGGGGCCCAGGCGCCGCTCCGCTCCCGTGAAAGGGGCTATTCACCCGGGCCGGCGGCGCTGCCAAGGCCCAGCTGCAGCCTGGCCGCTCGGCGGGTCGCGGCGCGGCACCCAGGCCCGGCGGGACGGGGCCCCCCGCGCCCGCCCCGGCGCTTCTCACCGTTTTCGGGCACGGCGCTCGACCGAAGGGACGCTTGCCGCTTGCTTCGCGCGCCCTGAGCGACGGGCGTCCGCCCGCCCCTCGCGGTCAGGCGAAAGCAGCCTCAACGCCTTCCCAGGGACCGGCATCCGACTGCGCTCGGTCCCCGGGAGGGAAGGCAGAAGGTCTTTGAAGGGCGGGCGCGAGCCCGGCGCGGAGAGGCGGGGGGCAGCCCCGCAGCCCGCGCGAACGGCGGCCACGGCGCCCGGGACAGCCGCTGCCCCCGGGGATCCACAGCTGGTCCCCAGCTGCCCCCAGCACCCAAAGACCTGGGCACCAGCCCCATACGGATAAAACGCCAATGCAAGACCCCAACAGACCTTCAAAGCTCCGGCTCCCCCCTTCCCGAGCTCAGGCCGCGACTCCCACCTAGCCGCCTTCGCTGCCCAGGCGGTGGGGAAGCCGAGCGGCAAGAGGATGGCAGGCGTGCGCTGGGCACGCGCGCAGCGCGGCACCCGGAGGCTCCAGCAACGCGTGGAGCATCTCCACTCCTGGGCCACCCAGCCTTGGAGCCCTCTCTCCCAATCAAACGTTACAGCCGAGGCAGGTTTGCCCAGGGGAAGAGGAGAAGCAACGCCTGAAGATCTCCAAGCACTCAACCAAAGGACCGTCGAGGGGAAACCGGGGCACGGACCGGCCACCCGATGCGCCTGACGTCACCCTGCGGTCTTCTAGAAATAGAAGCCGTCTCATTGCCCTCCTGAAGTCCTGGCCGCTCGCCCCCGCTGCCTCGTGCCCCGCAGCTGCCCCACTTTCCACCCATTACCTAGCAATTGTGGTTGCTGGGGGAGAGCGGAGCTGACCGTCTGCTCTCCTTCCTCTCGAAGCACGAGGCTCCTTGTGGGAAAGCAAATGGCCGGGTTGAGCTCTTTAATCACCTCCCTGCCTGCTGCTGAGGACAGCCTTTTCCTAAGCAGGCGAGCGGAGCGCCAGCCCCGGTGCCAAACCTCGAGCAGACAGGAAGGGAGGAAGTCACGGTGGGAGAGGGTGAGGGGGCACCCGAACGTCACGCTCGGCTGCCCCGGCAGCTCCGCGCAAGGGAAGGGAAACGGTGAGTCACCTCCCTCAAGCTTGCGCTTGGAGCTCTTTCCTTTTCCACAGATTTTCACCAGCGGATGCAGACGGCAAACGCTCCGGCTTGCAGAAGTGGGGCAGCATACCCACTTGGAGAGCTGGGAGCAACATGCTGGAGGCTAAACACGGGGATCAGCTGCAGGAGATCTGGTGCCTGTTCCCAGCTCTCCTCCTGGTTTGGGAAAGTCGCTATGCCTCCCCCGCCTCAGTTTCCCCACCTGGGGCTTTGAAACAGAGAAGACACAGTGGAATGGGGTCACTGGGGAGTCAAATCATCCCTAGAGTCCCTTTCCCAGCTCACTTCTCTGTTCACCAAGACAAAACCAGCTGAAGGAGCACCTTCACATAGGGTGGAGGTTTTTTTTTCTTGCAAACACGCTAGCATAAATTAATTCTGGTGCCGCTACGACCCACACACAACAGAACTCCAAACCAAACTACATTTTTTGGCTATATAGCCTAAAAGTCTTGCTGGGTCCTCGCAAAGGGGAGAGCAGCACAACTCCGTGCTGCCAAAAACCTGAGCAAGACAGAGCTCTGGAAGGGCAGCCCCTGGTGGGATTAGGATTGGGATTTCCCCTTTGAGATCTCTGGGAGCCTACAAGCCCCACGAGAGGGGACAGGGTCTCAGAAGGACGCGTGACAAGCTGCAGGGACCCTCCCTGCTCCCTTGATTCTGTTTGTGCTGCGCAGAAGACAACAGTCTGGCCCACAGTGGTTCCTTCAGGAGGTCCAACATAGCTTGAAAACCAAGCCCCAGAGGCTTCCGGCTGGACACCCAGAACTACAGTCACTGGAGAACCGTTTGCCATAAAGATGGAGAAGAAAACATGGCCCAAGCCTATACAGGACTACAATAAACACCCAAGGAAGGAAAGAGCCCTCCATGGCTGGAGCACAGCCCCTACCCTCTGATATGGGCCTGAGCACATAAGCCTTTCCCATGACGGGATCATGCTTCGATACACGACGGGGGTTGGCGGACACCTCTGCTCACCCAGTCAAGCACCCGCCTGCACTGGCGCTGCACAGGGTGACAGCTCTCCAGGGCACCAGCAGAGGTCTGCCGCCCACCAGGACCCGCGGGCTGAGCCAGGCAATGGACGTAGCCACCAAAGTCCACCCAGGCTTCACCCTGCCACAGAGAGCATACCCCAGCAGCGTCCCTAGACCTGCACGGCTCCCTCCCTGCTGCCGGGTGCAAAGCAAAGCCCCAGAGAGATCTACACGTTGGTCACGGCCAGGAGAGCGCAACCCCTGCTCTCGCGCCTAAAACAGAGGAGGAAGGAGCAGAGGAAGGAAAAGCGCGGGAGTGGCTGTGGGCTGGGGAACCGGGGTCCCTAACCCTGTCTCTGGTTCTAGAAAAGGCCAGTCTCACCCTTCTGCGACTCAGGTCCCCTACTCCTGCAGAAATACAGCCCCGTTTCACACGGGCTCACCAACTCACGCCTCCGAGATACCGTGAAGCTGCAAGGAGCTGCAAGATCTCGCCTTGCCTGCGCCATCGCTGTTTCTCACGGCACGAGACGTGAAGTTCACGTGTGCGTGTGTTAGGGTAATAAATTTCCAGCTTACGTATCCCGCATGTTGAAGGGTTTCCAGATGCACTACAGAGCGACACGCGATTTATTCTACACCAACACTCCCAGCCCGGAGGGGTACCCGCTCCAGCCTGCGGGATCTTCTGTGCTCTCAGCCACAGAGAGCACCCCCTCGGCCCGCGTGTGCAAGTCCACAGGCGCTTCAGCCCCGGGCGACATGGCCGAAAGCTGCGCCCTCCGCAAGGGGCTCTGCAGACCCTTGACCGGAGCGTCGGATGCAAGTGAAGGAGAAAAGGAAAAGGCCATTAGTGGCAACGCAGGGTAAATGAGAGAGGAATCGAGTCACTTAACCCCCAAAGACAAGTTTTCACATAGGTATTAAAAAAACCCTCCAAACAATCAGCAGGAGAGACCCCAGGCATCTCAGAGCCAGGCCACGACTGCTCCACGTCAAGTAGCAGCTAACGCTGGGAATGAACGACTCCCTTGGAAAAGCTGTAAGCCAGGAGGGCCGAATCTGATCCTACAGAAACACAATGACTAATTAAGTCACGTTACAAAGCATATGTAAACAATTAACAACCTGGGCAAGCAACATCTACAGAACATGTGACGGCTATTACAGAGGGACCGCAGGGAG
The DNA here is from genome assembly GCF_040807025.1 of Struthio camelus. Lineage (NCBI taxonomy): Eukaryota > Metazoa > Chordata > Aves > Struthioniformes > Struthionidae > Struthio > Struthio camelus. The sequence goes on from NC_090953.1 coordinate 24,096,156, forward strand.
CGTGCATCACTAATTCCTCACTCACTCTTCACCAACACACAGCAGAAAGGCCGCTTTTCAGAAACGTCCAGATGAGGAGCCGCCTCACAGTCCGAGAAGAGCTGAGGTGGAAGGAAAACCTCCAGAGGAACGGCATCCACAACATCCGGGGCACGTCAGCCAACCACGGAAGCTGGCAGCGAGGCGCTGCTGACACCCGGCAGGAGATGCACGGTCTCCAACAGAAATCCGGCACACAACGTATCTCAAGTAAGCGTGCCCCAAGAGCAGAAGGTCCACAACGTTCGAGCTCCATCTGCAACACTTATTGCTGCAACCAAGGGGGAAGAAGCTGTCCTCACGCCCAGGTCTGAAACGGACCCAGTTTTGGCAGGTCCCCAGGCAGAGGTCACTCACTGCTTGGCTTTCTCGCCACCGCCTCCCCAGGATTTACGCCAGTAAAGAGCCCCACGTTTGTTCTAGACCCAACAGTGATTTCACGCTCCAGAAAAAAAATCTTCCATCCATTTTTAGTTCCCACTCAACCTCTCACCAAGCAGCAGGAGAAGTGTTGGCAAGAAACATCCTGCTCCCAAACTGGAGCAAAGCGCATCCTAAAAGGAACGTGGCTCAGCAGAGGCACGTCCCGACTGTGCTTGAGAGGACGGGCGGAGAGACAGGGAGTGCAGGGATCTGGAAAGCTAATCTGTCCTCCGCCCAGGCTGGAGATATCAAGCACGATCTTTGGCAAAGGTGGCGGAACGGAAGGGACAAATTATCCTTTTGTTCATCCTGAGAAAAGGGGAACAATTATTTCCTCCGCTCTGAGCTAATTTTTTTTGTCTCATCCAGTTTCACGCTATGATTTTCTTAACTATACAAATTGAATACGGTGTTTAAAACTGGACATATTTATAAAGCAGACCCATCCAGGAAACCCCCCTGCCTTGCATCCGCCCCGCTCACCTCCGCCTTCGACCACCGCCTTCTCCCTACCCTCCCGCGGCGGCTCCCGAGCGCCTCCCGCTCTCCCGGCCCAGCCCCGCCGAAAGCGGCCTTTCCTCCCGGGCATCTCCAAGGTCTCCCACGGGGGCAGCCCCCCGCCTCGGGGACCGCGACGCCCCGTCCTCTCTCCCCCCTTCTCCGCAGGGGAGAGGGCGTGTGCCCCCATCTTTTGTTGCTTTGCTTGGCAGCCGGCCGGGGCGCCGCAGCGTCGAGCCAGCGCGCCGCCCCGAGGCGAGGGCAGGGAGAGCGGGACGGCTGCCCGCTCCCTGCTCGCGCAGCGCCCAGCACCGCGATGCGGCGCCAGCGCGCAGCCCCAGCGCTGGCAGTCGCTGACGTTTCCTGGAAGAGCCCCCCGGAGCCGTGGGCGAGGGCTGCGCGGGCAGGGCGAGGGCTGCGCGGGCAGGGCGAGGGCTGGCACGCTCCGGCAAGCCCGGGCTCGGGCAGCACGAGGCCGGGGAGCCGAGGGGGAGCCCGTCGCCCTCGCTCGCCGCCAGCCGCCACCCACGCGCGACGCCAGGCCGACCCCGCCCACGCGCTGCGCCGCTCCAGGGGGCGGAGCCTCCTCGACAGCGGGGGGGAGGTAGGCGGCGGCGGGGGGGGGGGGGGGGGAGCGCCGCACCCCAAATGGGGAATCGGCAGGATGTGAGGTTTCGAGGAGCCGGACCGGCACCCCCGCACCTCGGCTCTGAAACGGGGCGGGGTGGAGAATCTCGCCGGTCTCCCCGCCACGTCCGCAGCGCCTCCGCCGCCCACGGGGGGCAACTTACCGCGGCGCGGGGCCCCCTCGGCCCGGCCCGGCCCGGCCCGGCCCGGCCCGGCTGCTGCTGCTGCCGCCGGCGGGAGCGCCCGGCTCGCTGCGGCCTCGGCGCCGGCCCCGATTGGCTGCGGCCGCTTCCTGCCGGGGTCCCGCGGCGGAGGCGGGGCGGGCGCCGGGCAGCGCGGGGCCGGGGGGCGGGAGGCGCCGGCGGGGGCGGCCCCAGCGCGGGGGGGGGGGGGGGGGGGTCGGGGTGGCCCTGCCCGCTGGGTCGGGGTGGCGGGGGGGGGGTCGAGGTGGCCCTGCCCCCTGGGTCGGGGTGGCCGGGGGGGGGGTCGGGGTGGTCGGTGGGGGGGGGTCGGGGTGGCCCTGCCCCCTGGGTCGGGGTGGCCGGGGGGAGGGGGGGGTCGGGGTGGCCCTGCCCGCTGGGTCGGGGTGGCCGGGGGGGGGGGTCGGGGTGGCCCTGCCCGCTGGGTCGGGGTGGCGGGGGGGGGGTCGAGGTGGCCCTGCCCCCTGGGTCGGGGTGGCCGGGGGGGGGGTCGGGGTGGTCGGTGGGGGGGGGTCGGGGTGGCCCTGCCCCCTGGGTCGGGGTGGCCGGGGGGAGGGGGGGGTCGGGGTGGCGGGGGGGGGTCGGGGTGGCCCTGCCCCCTGGGTCGGGGTGGCCGGGGGGAGGGGGGAGCGGGGTGGCCGGGGGGGGGTCGGGGTGGCCCTGCCCGCTGGGTCGGGGTGGCCGGGGGGAGGGGGGGTCGGGGTGGCCGGGGGGGGGTCGGGGTGGCCCTGCCCCCTGGGTCGGGGTGGCCGGGGGGAGGGGGGAGCGGGGTGGCCGGGGGGGGGTCGGGGTGGCCCTGCCCGCTGGGTCGGGGTGGCCGGGGGGGGGGTCGGGGTGGCGGGGGGGGGTCGAGGTGGCCCTGCCCGCTGGGTCGGGGTGGCCGGGGGGGGGTCGGGGTGGCCCTGCCCGCTGGGTCGGGGTGGCCGGCGGGGGGGGGGGGTCGGGGTGGTGGGGGGCGCTGGTTTCGCCGGCCTTCCCCACCCCCCGAAGGAGCAAAGGAAGTCGCTCGCCTTTCTGCGGACGGAGGGGAGCTGGAGCCACCCGGCGCGCGGGGCTCAGCACTCAGCAGCAAATAAAAAAAACAACCTGAAAAGCGCTATATTTAAAACCATATTTTTTCTTGGTTTTGTTTTGTTTTCGTTCCCCCCCCCCCCCGCCCCCCTTCCCTGTGGGACCGAAGGTTTTGCAGCGAGGGACCCGGCGCGGAGGCTGCCCGGCCTGGCCCGGCCGCCGCGGCTGACAGCAGCCAGGTCCCCTCGGCCGGATGCTCCGAGCGCCGGCGGCTTCCCAGCCCCGGCCGGCTCCAGCTGGAGCCGAGCAGCTCCCAAAACCAGGAGCCGCGTCAACGCGCCCTCCCCTGCAAGCCCGGGGGAGCCGGTCGGGCCGTGCCGGCCCGGAAAGCCCGTCGCGGCACCCTCGGGTGCTCCCCGAGGCCAGCGCGGCCGCCAGTTGCAGCTCGGCAGCGCCAAAAACGCCGAGGGAGCCAAGGAGCTTGGCAAACGACGCGCAAAAAGCAGGGCTCGCTCCCTGTGCCTCGGTTTGCCCCGGCGACGGGCCTCACCCCGACGGCGCGGAGGGACGCGGGCTCTCGGCTTTTGCCCCTTGTCGCCAGCTCACGAGATAAACGCAGCGTCGCGGTTCTGCTCTCTGCAACTCCGGGCGCCGCGCTGCTCCTCTCCCTCTCTTGAAGGCGCAAAGCGAGCGCCTGAGCAGCGGCCGCTTTCTCCGGGTGGAAAAAAGCAAAAACCGAAAAAAGGTCCTTGGAAGCGAAGGCAGATTTTCAACATCAAGACTCAACTGAAAATTTTAAGTTACGATTCTTGCAAGCCTGTTCCTAATTAACAATGAAAGGGCTTCCAGCGAGGAACTGAAAATAGTGGACGTTCGCTATCGAAATGATTATTTTTGACTAATTTTCCCTCCTCAAACCCTGAAGTACCTAAGGTATGCGCGTGAGAAATGTGCATAATAATGAAGCTGGCAAAAAGAAAAAAAGTAGAGGCAAAGAAAAGGCTGCAATTTGCAAGTCTGATTTCACAGCCAGCCCGAATTTGATGGGGGAGAGGCGGGAGAGCTGGAGAGGATGGATGTGGGGTGCCCTGGGAATCGGGCTGCTGCCCATCCAGAGCCGCAGCGTGCAGGACGGGCACGGGCACGGGAGCCGGCTCCTCCACGCGGAGGTGGCTGCCGTACGGCTCTGGGTGCGCGAGAGCAGAGACACCGTCGCGTGCTGCAGGATCCTTGGTCGTCAGAGGGAAACAAGAAATAGCTCGGGCTCCTCTGCTGCAGACTTGCAGCTCGCAGCGCATCCGTCCCTGGCACGTGGCATCTGCCCGGCTCTCGGGCCGGCCGACCCCTGCCATAAATCACCGTTTTCCTGCACAGGGAGAGAGGAAGATGTAAAAGCGGCGAGTCCCAGGGGCAGAGCCGTTTCTAGGAGAGCAGACGTGACATCTGCACTCAGTGCTCCAAGCCCATTTTCAAGAAAACGGCCCATGGCTGGAAAAACCGACCCAGAAGCCAAGGAGAAGAGGAAGGCAGGCGCTAGCTGTCACGGATGAGCGAGGAGTGATGCACTTCACTCGTAAGAGAGAAGCAGCAGTATGTTTTATTGAAATAAGTTGGTGATTAAACAAAGTTCAATGGTAGATAAGACAGTGATTCAATAAGGGTCAATGGCAAGGTTCACTCAGTTATTTACTGCAACAGAGGACAGGGTCAGACAAAATCAGCAAGGAGACCCTCCCGTTGAGTCGTGAGGTTCAGAGTGGACTCCCCTTACTTTCCAAACTCCTTCTCAGAGGAGTCTAGGTGCGGCTGGATCCAATCTTAGTCCCAGACTTGGGTTTGGTCAATGGTTTATGTCTAAAGGATTATGTGCACAATCCATCCGAGGTACAACTTAGCCAAGTTTGCAAAGTTTTCAGCATGCTATTAGTCACTTACCGAGGACCTGTCATGGGTAAGGAGCCTCTCGACCTCGAGGAGCAACCTGGAGAGGTGTCCCAACTCCAGGGGAGATTCACCGCCGTGCAGCCAGCTGCCGTGCAGGAGAGCTCAGCGGGCTCTGGGCTGCAGCGCTCTTTATGGGCACGGAGTTTGACTCATGGTCATACGACATTTGGTGTGGAGATATACCCCAGGATGCAGGGTCAGGGCTAGGAAGGGTGAGTCACTCCCCGCTGGCCGCGTCCAGATGTTTCAGGTCTGGGCACGTGGCACGGTGGGAAGGAGGCTGCTTTGGAGAGAGCTCAGCTTTTTTTTTGCAGCAAACAACGGTCGTTCACCAGCGGGGAGCCCGGCAGCGGACTCGGGATGCACGAAACCACAGGGACGCTAGCGAAACCGCAGGACCCGAGCGCCAACCGCTGCGACAAGTTTGCGTTTTAGTGGGATCGGCGCCCCAAACCAACTCCCGTCGCAGGAGCACCAGCGCAGGGAAGGGCTGGGAGCGCGCGGCTGGGCTCCGGCGAGGCCGGGGCTGCCACGACTTGTGCTCAGATTGGCCCAAACCGCTGCGAAACTGCCCTGAAGGTCTGTAAGAGGTAGCTAGGGAGAGCAAGCATGGGGTTAATCCACTGCGCAGGGGTCTGCACCTCTACTGAGAAACGCTTATGGGAGCCTGCCAGTTGGCAGGGCTCTCCTGCTGCAGGAGGAGGAGGAGGAGGAGGAGGGCTCACTTGGCCCTCCTGCTGCCCGAGAGCCCTGGGAGGGAGCTCTCCTGCTTGCAGAGGCTTTTCTGCAGCCTTGGAAAAGCTTTTGCTGTCGGAGCAGACGCAGCAGGATGAAAAGCCTCCTTTCAGTTCTGCTGCGTTGCCTTTGAGGCGCGCAGGGATGAAGAGCAACGCTGTTCGGCTGAGCTGTGCACCCGGCTCCTTCAAGGAACTTCCCTCCCCCAACCGCAGAACATGATTTTTCTTTCCTTCTTTCCTCCGCCTGCATTTCCATATCCCTGCCAGGCTTCCCCCGGCCTCGCAGCTATCAGCATCTACCAGAAGCGGCTGTTTCCTTTGCCACCACCATCTCTGGTCTCCATCAACCCCAGCAACGTTAAGGGAGGCCGAGGTGCCTCGCTGCTGAGCTGCACAGCTGCCCCCTCCCGAATTTCCCGGCTCGGAGGCAGGAGGAATTTCACAGCGGGAGCATCTCGGGGGTCACATCGCGGCACTCGCTGTATCCCCCCCTTCTTACCCCAGGGACACTTTGTTCACCTCTATGGCTTCCGTGGCTTTCGGATCACAGCAACCAGACGCGTGCTTGCCAACCGCTGGCGCGCGGCCGCCCTCGGCCTCATCCCGAGCAAGACAGTCGAGCAGATTTCAGCAGGTGTCCCCACGTCCCTCCTGCGCGCTCGACAGTCACCTGCTGCCCCTCAGCGATGCGCCGGGCTCTGTAGCCAGCGCCGCTGCCGCGGGTTCGCCGGCTCCCGACGGCAGCGTGGGAAGTGCCTTGGGGCACCGCATGCGAGAGCACGGAGCCCTCTCGTCCTGCTACAAAGCATGCGCTGCATCTTCATTTCCCAGAAAATGAATTCAGTTCGGAGCCGTTAGCTACCTGTAAATATCGGTAACGTATTTTCTTATCTTTTTTCCAGTAACACTTCTGCAAGATTTCTTTCCGTATGGCTTTCACCAGTGCATGATGCGAAAAAAGTCATTTCCCTAAAGCCTTTCCTTAATGCGTTTTCTTCAGTCAACTCTGAAAACCACATTGCAACAATAAGCAAACCCCATTCAGGCAGCACAGCAGAGTGCTATTTCCAAGGCACCAGCGCCGTTCACTCCCCAAACACCTGAAAATCAGTGCAAAACAGCACGAGCGGCACAGCCAGGCTTGGAGCGCGTCCACACGGGAAATCAGGTGGACTAAAGATCCCGGCAGTGCCAAGGCGGAGCTGTAGCACTGCCTAGCAGGATCACCGTGGCCCAGGAAAAGGTGGTTACGCTACCGTCCGGCCACGCAGAACTTCAAAAGGTATCGCACTGGCGAAGAAAAAAAGTTGCACACAGAAAACAAGTTTGCCTCGGCCATTAGGTATTCGACCTAGTTGCACTCAAGATTTGCTGCAAAGGATACGTGCTGTTCACAGGTCACGTACACAGAGGCGTGAGACTTACCTAAAACCTGCACGGAGTGGTTAAATGCCGGCGCTCAGTCACGGACGTGACGCTTCTATTTACAATTTCAGGCATGTGAAGTTGGGGGCAGAGCCCTACAGCAAGGCGTGACCGAGCTTGTGCAAACCTCTAGGCTTTCTCCGCAAAGCAAACGCGTAACGTGACCTTGATGTGTTGGGCGAGCGGCTCTAGAGAGCTGGGCCTCTAAGGCTGCACTGCCTCCTGACGCCCCTTGGTCCTTGGCGCCTACCTCGGAAACGCCCCCCGGATGTCGCGCAGGACTCGGCGCGGCAGGTCGTGCTTGGCAGCCCGCGGCGCCCAGGCGTCGCTCACCGTCTGCTGCGTGAGCTGCCGAGCGTGCAGCCCGCGGCGCCGGAGGCGAGCGGTCCTCTCCTGCCCAACGCCTCCGCCTTTCCAGCAAAAGCCTCCACGGCCACGGGAGCGGGAGGGAAGCAGCGGCCCCTAAAGCCAAAAAAGGATCCACGAGGCCGTTAGGATCCCTGCTGTTAGGCACGCCAACGACCTTCCCTTTTAGACCCGACCTCCCAGGGAAACAAGGTGCGGATCCCACTGGCTGCCTTTCCATCTTCTCCCCCATCTTCTCCCCTAGCAAATTTTAAATCAAGTCTGAAATGAGGTGGAAGGCTACGGGGTGATTCAGTTCCCACCAATTTTGTGAGAAATTCAGCAGAGGAGGGAGCCCGAGGGCAAGGCAAGCTGTCCCAGCAGCCCTCCGCGCCCTTGGGAGCAGCCAGCTCGCATGGCGGCAAGCGCGTTGTCCACCCATCCCTCGGCCACCCTGCTCCATCCCTGCTATGGCGTGACCAGCAGGGTCACGGGGAGATGGAGTTAATACTATGTGGGAAAAGGGACAATTAGAGGGGGAAAAAAAGTGACGTAAGTGAGGGGGAGCCAGACAACTCCTGTGGTGCTGCTCACAGGGCAGCCGGCGTCAGGAAGCAGAGCACTGGGACGCAGACATCTCCAGACTCGCCCCACCGATGTGGGTCGATGGACCAGCAAGACCTAGAGCACGGGCCAAGGGATGCACACGTTCATGCCGGAGCGGTTCTTCTCCTGGTGAACCAGCCCTCGGGAGCAGGAGGCACTGCGCGCTCCCAGGTGGCGTCGACCGTGCGAGTCTCAGCAGAGGCAGGAGCTCCTCCGTTGCTTCTGCAAAGCGCCCTTGTTCCTCTGACGCCGTGCCGTCACCGCTAACCATACCCGGCCCGCCACCACATCCTCCTGCCAGCAGGCGAAGCTTATTTTTGGAGCCCACCTTGTGCTGCAGAGAACAGAGCTGATCCCAAAAAAGGCCCTTCCCAAAGCAGCAGCTCCATCTCAGCATCATCTTCCTCCTCGTTCTCCTCTTCCTCCGATGCGGTTGCCAGCAAGGGAGAATGGCAACTGCAAAAAAAAAAAAAAAACCCACCACCACTAAGCTCATCTGTGACTGATGCTTTAGGCTTATAAATTGCAGCTGTCCCATGGCAACGTGTCAAACGTATCGCGCACAAGTTGCTGCGTTCGCACCATTACCCACATCGCAGTCCTACCCGTAGCCATCTGTTTGGAGCCGGGCCTCTCGACAGGTGGCTAGTGGGATGGCAAGAGGAATCATGAGCTTCTTAGGAGATCTTACCGCATGGGATACACTGATTTTCTCCCAAATACCCTGCCACCTGCTTAGGAACAGTCCCACCAGGCGCTACCTGGTCTGCCCGACCGGAGCAAGGCGCCCACGCTAAACCCCGTCATGCTGACAAGTAGCCTCGGGACAGGTATTTGAGCTCGTGCAAACACGCTTCTCCAGCAGCTTTTTTTTAACCTTTAGCCTGTGGCTTGTTTGCGCTGTGCTGAAACCAGCCCTGAAGCAGGGCAGATGTCAGCAGAAAACTGCAGCACCCGCTTCCCTCCGCGCCGTCCCCGTCTCTCTCAGCTTTCTCTGGAGACCGCAGGTAGGAGTCCTGGGGGCTGCATCGTTTCCAAACCGCCGCTTCCCCCAAGCGCTGCAGCCCCGTTCCCGCGGAGGGGTCCAGCCGAAGGGTGACACGATGCTCCCCGTAGAGGGGCTGCTGCTCGCAGCTGCACAGTCCCCCCAGAGCACCCACCAACCCCGCTGCTCCTAGCACCCCGGGCTTGCTGGAGCAGCACATTGCCCCAGCACCCAGCCCCAGCAGCCACAAGTTCTGGCAAGGACCTCCAGGCGTGAGATTTCCAGCCTTCCTCCCACTCCTTGGAGCGACCCACTTCAGCCTTTCCCAAAAAACAGACGTGCCTTTTGCTGCCGGCAAGCTCAGGGCGGGTTTCCTCCCCGACGCATTTGCTCTCCAGGCTCAGCAGCCCCGACCCCCACCACAGCGTAACCCACTCGCATCGCAGGTTTTGCTGGGAGAACCAAATTGCTCAAGTGTTTTTTGTCCGTGAACTGTAGACCTGGAAGAGGAGACGTCACCGACTGACCGCTTGGCCCAGGAGGCCCCAGCCTGGCCCAGGTAGACCCCTGCCAGCTGGTTCGTCACACTCACAGACAGGTTTCCCCTCAGTGCTAAGCCTAAGTTTGCTTTTTTACAAATTAAGCTCTTTCTTGTCCCATTCCTGCTTTGCAAAAAACCCAAGTTCCCTTTCACGTGCTGGAAGGTGTCCATCCCTCTTCGGGCATCTCTTTTCTAGACTAGACCACCGCAGTCCCTTCACCCTTCCCTGGAGGCTGTGCTTTTTTAAAATCTCTGCTCTCTCCTGTTTCCTTCTGGATTTTCTCCAGTTTGACCGTGTCACGTCCAACATCCAAGACCAGGCACAAGATCTCAGCTGAGGGCCCATCGGCGTTGAGCAGAGCGCAGCCGCCACCTCCCACTTCAGTGGGGTCCCTCTTAACAACACCACCTTTCCTCTTCCTTAGGGGCTGCCCTGGCCAGTTTATCATCTTCTCCCACCCCCCCAAAAAAACTAGTTCTGCTCTCTAAGAGCGCATGGGAAGGAGGTTTCAGACTTTCCACTGGAACTGGCTCCCCCCCTCCCCACCACACTTCCCTAAAAGGGTAATTCAAACAACTGTAATTGTACATTATTTTCTTTCTGAATTGCCCCTCTGGATACTTTATCCTCTTTCAGCATAGCTCTGAGGAGTACAATCTTATCTTTCAGCTCCAGCAACGCTGACAATTTCCTATCTTCTGACACCTTCTGCTCATCACTACGTTAGGCCTTTGTTGTATGGTTGACTAAAGCAAAATTGCTTTTTGTTGCAATTTTTCTGCACCCTAACCCAGAAATGCCCAAAGAATCAGAGTCGCCTTTCACAAGGCTCATCTGTTGGCTGCTGTAAGAGTCGCCCCTGCTCCGTCTGAGGCTCCTCTAATTCTGTACCAGCCGTAATGTTTGCCAGCAATTAAGTCTCCCCTATTGACACTGTGCAGAGCTTTTGTAGGTGAGATACTAGAGATATTCAGCTGAGCCCATGGGCACTCCCCGCTGTCCCCTATTGTTTGTTTTCTCCTATTGAAAAAACTCTTCTGCAGAAATTGCTTTTCGGTACTTGCATCCAGAAGCTTTTCCCAGCTCGCTCCGCAGCAGCTTCCTCGCTCGCTTTTGTCTAAGGAGCGAAAAGCTCTGAAGCTCAGACTTTTCCCCCTACGATACACCACATCCCAAAACTCTCCCATGGGAGACATCCAGTCTGCCTTCTTCTCCCCATTTAGCCCAGCACCAGGCCTCAGCAGGTCACAGTACAGCCCAGCATGGTCCTAGCCCTCAATCCAGCTCCTGGGCCAAAGCCCAGTCCAGCAGCAGGGCAGGACCAGGCATAGGCTCACCTGCACAGCCCAGACCAGGGCCCCAGGCCTGAGCTTAAATGGAGCCCTGGAGCAATGGGCAGAGGGTGTGGGGGGGGGTCCCAGGTGAGGCTGCTCAGGCCATTAAGGGCCCTGACACTTAGAAAAGTTTGGGGCTGGACCCACAATCCCTCCTTCCTCATGGTCACTATTTATTTTTGGCATCACGTTCCCAAGGGAGAAGGGAGCCTCAGGTTGCATCAAATTGCTTTTGTTAAGCTGCTGCATCCCTAGTTAAAGTAAACGTGGCCTCTCCTCTGGAGATCCTCTGGCTCGGGCTCTGTCCTTCCCCCCTCTCCTTTGACTCCGCGTTTTCTATGAGCTGCTGCCTTGTTGCACCCTGAAGGGTGCTGGTTCCCGCTGAATTGCTCTTAAAAAGGTTTCTTACCCAGTTTGCACCTGCGACTGGGAGGGACGTCCTCCGTCCCCAAGCCAGCGCAGGCAGCCCCAGCTCAGAAAGCCTGATCCCGGCCCGAGGAAGCAACGGGAGCCGGGGATATTAAGGCTAGAAAAACCACACATCTAATCTGACCTCCTGCAGCACGCTGGAGGTTGAGCTGAGGGCAGGCTTAGCTAAGTGTATCGCTTACCGCACTGCACAGGCAGGCTGACACCTTTAATCTTGATTTGGCTGGTAAAGGCTGACCTGCAGGGGACGCTGAAAATCAGTATCTTTGCACGCGGGATACGTACAGTCGCCCGCCGCCCATCGCTGCAGGAGAGCTGGGCCGCCGTGGGCCGGGCTGCTTGCGAGCTCTGGGCTGATCTCCTGCCCGGCCTGTCCCCTCCGTCGGCCTCCGCATGATCCAGGCCTTATTGGCTTCATTTCACTGCAATTACAGGCGTTTAGTCGAACGTATTGGCGTTTCTGCCCGGCTGGCTCCGCGCAGGCGGCTGCCGGCGGGCAGCGGGAGCGCCGCCCTCGCCGGCAGCCCGGCCGCAGCCCCGCGGAGCTGCGCTCGCGCGGGCGACGCTTCCCAAAGCGCTGCGCGGCGCAGGGCACCCGGCGGGCGACGCAAGTCAAGGGTTGGCCCGTCCTCTCCTTCTCAGCAGGCCCAGGGGATGCCCGACGGCGAGCAGGGCCAAACCCAGCCCTGGCGAGGAGGTGAGGGACCGCGCGGCTCCCTTCGCCTCCTGGGCAGCCTCTGCCTGCGGGCTCAGCACCTCTGCGGCAACACCAGCGCCCGGAGGGCGCTAACGGGCATTAATAGCCCTGAGCTGCCTCCCCTGGGACCCCCACCCACCCCCTGCCCATGGCTCAGGAGCCCATTTAAGCTCAGCCTGGTCCTCTAGTCTCTTCTTGAGTTTTGCTGTAAGAGTGCTGGTCTCCAGCTTTGCTGTGGGTCCTACTGCTGCAGGCTCCCAACTCCTAGGCTGGCTTCCCAGCTTGACCTTGGACCTGTTTCATCGCTATGGACCTGGCTGATGATGCGGACTCTTGGCTGACCCTGGCTGCCTCCCCTGGTTTGCTTTGCTCAGGTACTGTGGGGCTGGACTGTGGCCAGCAAGACCCCTGCCCTGCTGCCCATGTTGTCCCCCCTTGGCTCCCCATCCCTCAGGGAGCAGCTAGCTCTCGCTGCTGCCTGACACAGCACCCCTGCTTTGTAGAGAGACCTCCACCATCAGTGGTTGGTGCCCTTTGCTCATTGCAAGGACCTCAGGCAAGCCTGATCTCCAGCTTAAAAACATCACAGATGGCTCTGGGGAAGAGCCTGAGGGATGAGGTGCCCCAGGTCACCGCGTGCAGGACAGAGAGCTGCAATGGAGAGCAGCTCCCCGGCACCCCCGTGCTTTTTACCTCCCAGGGAGATGCCGCGGCACTCGGCACGTCTGGGCAATGCGGAGGGCAACGGGCCGCCCTCGCTGCAGGAGCTGCCCCAGCCCGGCTCGCACCGCCGCACAGCCGGCCCTGCGCTAATCCATGGGTGCCACCTGCCGTCTGGTTTTGCCGGCATCATCCACAAATTCACCTTCAGGCAAATTGCTCCAGATGTTTGGGGTTTTCCCCCCTGCTTGCCCGTCACCCGGCCCCTCGCCGTGACCCGGGGTGGGAGAGAGCGAGGCCGGGCGCAGTCTGCCTTCGCCGGGATGGCAGGGCCGGGGCAGCTCGCGTGCGTTTGCTCCTGGAAATGAAGCTGTTGGACTCAGTTTAACCAAAAGTTGGGCGGGGGAAGAAAAACATTACCGTGTGAAGGAACCAGATGAAGAATTTGCAATTAAGAAAAACAATTTTTTTGGTTGGTTCAGAGAGAAGGCAAAAAAGCACTTTATTTTTTTCTTGTTCTTCCCCCTTTCCTGCAGAAAAATAAGTCGAGGTAAGAGACAGTTCAGGGTTTTTCTGGTATAACAAAGGCAATCCAAACATGCCAACGCTTCCTGTTTGAGCAGTTTTGTGTTTATATTGCACATCATTTTGACCAAAACTACACTTTCTGTCACAATGTTTGTTTTGCTTGAAAAGACATTTCTCCTCGGGAAAAAAAATAAGTTAAAACATTTTGACCAGTTCTGACAGGAACATTTGAACATGTAGGAGAACAGGGGGGCTGCTCGAAATAACCGAACTGCCATCACCGAGTGGAGTTGACGCGTGTAAAGCTAACTGTCTCCAAAAGAGGAAAGCACATCTACACCCATCTTCTCTAATTACTTTCCTGGGGTCTTTCCTCTCTTTCAGAAACACCATTTCTCTGCCTTTACAAGTTTTTTTATTCTCCTCATTCCTTAGAACATTTCTTTTTCCAGTTCAATCTTTTTTCCTCCTTTTAATTTCTTTCCTTTGGGATTTTCTCTTCCTCCTCTGTCTTTCCCCATGAATTTTGCAAAAACCTGTCCCCCTCACCTATTTTTTTCCTGTTGGCTTTTCCTCCAAGCTCCAATACTTCCATCAGCCAGCACCCGTTGACTTCCTAGCTGTGATTTTTGGCGTGGCAGCGTTAGGAGATGCTGAATGCTGGTAGCCGGACACAGGGGAGGCTGCTGCAGCTCTGCGTGCCCAGGTCCAGCCAGCAGCGATGTCCCAACAGGCACGCGTGCGTACTGCACATACGTACACAGACAGAAAACACAGCACTCATGCAAACAGAAGCAGCACCAACAGCCTCCTCATCTTCTCTCTGGCTGATCAGGACGAAATCCTGTTGGTGGAAAATCTATACAACGCGGATTCCTCTAGCGATTGGTTTTAGACACTCGATCCAGTTGCTGGCACCCCAGACACGCGGGTTCTGGGACTTGTGGTCTGACTCCCAGGGCTGGTGCTTAGACCTCCAAACAGACACACACACGAGGAAGAGCGAGCCCCTCACTCAGAAAAATAGTTATAAATGGAGTTTAACAAAAAATGTAGTAAGACTGTGGTGATCAGCTGCAGGCCAGACAAGCGTACTGGCAGCCCCGTTTACACACGACTGGCCCTTTTTATCCCCTTTTCCCTTTTACTTTCTCATGCTTTTTCCTCCCCAAACCACCTTGGTGCCTGCCTTTCCCTGCCCTGGGTCCTTCTCCTAAGCATCCCGTTACAAGTTTTGCACAACCCCGAGCTGTTCTTCCCCCGCGTCCCGTCAGGAGTCGTTCCCCTGTGGCTGTAAGGCGAGTGGGAGAGCCACCTCTGTTGACCCACCAGGAGATGAGCGGGACGGCGAGCTGCAGAGCGGCACCCCTCCAGCACTCTGCAAGGCAAGCAACGGCCGCTGAGGCCGAGGAGCCCAGCAGCTCGAATCGGAGTCTGGCTAGCCTCACGTAATGTGTGTGTGTTGCATTACGTGTTTGTTAACTCATCTGTCTCTCTCCCCCGCACATGCAAAACAAACACAACATATATCTCGATCACGCATTTAGCAATGCAGTCTTAGCGTGCAGAGGCATTTTGGCTTGCAAGTACACCGTATGTGTGTCTGGCTACAAGCTGATTTGAGTACAGATCTGTGTTTTCACTAGCTTGGCACCATCAAAGTATTAACCAATGTTATTCAGCATTTCTCAGCCCTGTAAGACCCCTGCAATAGCTAAGTTCCCTGCTAGATGTCACGCAACGTTTCACACTCTACCCTACGTTTTCAACTTTTCAGTAACAGATTCAAAAGAAGGTGACTGCAAGTGAGATCTCTAGCGGCAAAGCTTTCTTCAGGTGCCAAACTATATCAATAAATACACAGAAATAAATACACAGGTGTCTGTTAACCAGATAGAGTTGCAAGAAGACGGGCTCAAAGACGATGCACACATAGGGGCGATGCCTCTGCTGCTCTACAATGCAGAAATAACTGAAACTGTTTCCTGAATTTTCTTCTTCTTTGCTTGTTTTTAAGTGTGAAATATTCTACGCCACTTTTGCTGAAGACCTGAGAATAATCAAATGAAGGCATCCCAGGTGGTGAAAAGATGGGCTTTGACTGAGGGGGAGGAAATAAAGGGATTTTGAGTTACAGTATTTGGAAGTTTTGACATGTCCAACTTCCCCACCCACTCACAAGGCCAGGAATCACCAGCGCTGGGATCTGAACCCACACCAGCAAAATCGTCGCCCATAAGGCCCACACTTCAAAGATTCAGTCTGGTGGAATTTGTAATAAAAACTGTTCTTTCCTCACTATCAAGCCATTATGCTCAGTAAATATTACAGTGGGTCCAGGATTGGCAAATCCTGTTTTTCTACCCAGCAACTTCACTATAAGTACGATCTGTTGTAAGAGGAAAGGCTTTTGCAGATGAAAAGAGCAGGTTTTTATTCCTTACCAGCCACGGCAGCAGCGTATGGCAGAACACATCTTACTATCTATATATAGCCCGTGCACACTACAGGCCTGGTATTAACCCCATTGAAATCCCTCAAAAAACTCTTGAAGACAACAGCAGGCTTCAGATTGGGTCCGTCGCTGGCCCTCCTCTGTGGCAGGCCAGGGTAATCCTCCGCTTCGGTTCCTCACGTGCATTGGCAGGAGCTCTGTATCAACCATAGCCCGCAGGCGAGCTGAGTCTGCACTTCTTCATTAACGGCTCTGGGTAACCATCTCCTAGCAGAGCCTTCGAGGGAAGCCCCGGCGCCAGGGATCAGCGCTCCAGCTGGTCACAGCGCCTGGCAGGCACGTGCACCGGGGCGAAACCAGCAGAAAGCGGGGCAGTGCATCTGGGGATTGCCCCCAGGGCAGAGCCAGAGAAACCTGGCAGATGGGTTATGCAATTGCGCAGAGAAGATCTAGCAAAACTGCAGTGTGCTGAACCGGTAACGGGAAAAAAAAAGCCTGCTAACTTCGGCCCAAGACTCTGGCAGGATGACTCATTGCGAGCTACCATGGTTACGAAACAAGTATTACTGTGCAGATCCAAACCATGCTCAGAGGCAAGTGCATCACTAACTAGTTCCAAACTTGGAAAACATTCGCGTGTAGGTAAGGCCTAATACTGAGTGGGTGTTTGCAAAAATGAGAGTTACAGCAAAATCCACTGGTGCTAACGTTTGGCAAGCAAAATAGCAGGCCAAAAGCAGAAGGAAGGACACCATCACGTGAAGCCTTGCTTTCTGGTTCTTCTTGCCTATTCCTTCTGGTTTTCAAGTGCTACTGTCAGAAATGTTCCACAGCATCATAAATGAGGCGAAAAAGAGGATGTTTCTGCACCATGGCAAGAAAACAAATAGTAGTGTCACAGATGATTCAGCTGGCAAGAGCACTGAGTCATGGAAGCACACCATGGCACTTCCCAAGCGCAGGATACATGGCACAGTGGAATATCTGACGCGGATCAAATTTAGTACCGAGGCATCCTTGGAGAGCTAGGGACAACCCTGACTACATAAAGCACTAAACGCATGCCTAGCCACGTCTCCTGTGTGACCTCAGCCACTCGAAGCTGCAGCGGTAAGCCCATGGCCATCGCCAAAGTCCTGAAGCACTCAAGCAGCAATTTCATCGGCCTCAACTGAGTAGCGGGGTTTTCATGGAAAAGGTGTGTCAGCTTCTCCTTTTCAGTCTGGTTTCTGAGACACACGGACACTAAAAGGACACGGATTCTGCTCGCTAAGGATCCGCAGAGAATAACCAGGCCAGGCCTGGGAGAACGATCAGGGAGGTAAAGCCAAGCAGCCACCAGGAGCCTGCTAGGGAAGAGGGAGGGGAAGGCACAATTTGTGCAGCCGGTGCAGGCTGCGCCCTGGTCAAACAGGGTGAGAAGCTGTTACCCTTCTGGAGGCTACTACCACGGAGGTGAGCAGGTGCTGCATGCTCTTCCCCAGTCCACCGCGTTGCGGGTTCACTGACGCGGCCTTCAGGGCAGGGATGTCTGCAGACAAGGTAGAGAGCAGCAGAGAATTAAGACATTATTTTAACGGGATTTAATGGCAGGGAAGGTTTCCCTGCAAAGGGCAATACAGCTTCTAGCGGTGCTAGCACGCTCCCAGAGCCGCTTCTCCGGTTAGAGGAGAGGATAAGGAATATTAGACGCTCCTTGGACAACTACCGCAGGAGTCTGATCCTGTAGGGATTTCTAGATGGGAGCGGTGTTCCCAGCAGAAAGCAGAAAACGCGTTCTCGAGGGATTTTCCACTTCTGTGCTGGTGCCTCCCACAGTCTTCTGCGAATCTCGTCTCTCCCCGCCTCGGACGCTTGCTAGAGCGACGGGTTGGCGTTCGGCAGCGCGCTCCAACCGTTTGCGCCGTCCTGTGACTCAGAGCTGTCAGCAATCCGGCCTAAACGGCCAGCTAAACCGGGTTTACAACCGCCTGGGCTCGCCGGAGCGGTACAGAGGCAACCAGAGCGCAGGCCTGTCTGCCTTTTGCAGCCAGGGGAACGAAGAGGGGACTTAGGGGACCTGCCCAAATCGGGCGAGCCTAGAGGTGGGCGCAGCCAACGGGCGGCCGGTTCCCGCTTGGCCTGCGCCCGACTCTACTGCCCGCCCGGGGCAAGCTCCTCCGCGGCCTGGGCCTCAGCGCCCTGCCCTGGCAAAACACCCAGCCGCTGGGTATTTCTGCGGAGAGAGCGGTCTGCCGTGCTGCTGCGACGGCCGCCCACGGGGCCCGGCCACAAACGGGCTCCCCGCGGCGGGCAGCGCAGCGCAGCGGGGCCCGCCCGACCCCTCACCGCCCGACCCCTCACCGCCCGACCCCTCACCGCCCCTCACCGCCCCTCACCGCCCCTCAGAGCCCCGCGGCGGCGCCCGCCCGGCCCCGCCCCGCCCCGTCACGTGCCGCCGCCGCCCCGCCCCCGCCCGCCAAGTCTCGCGAGAGCCGGCGGCCGCGTCGCGAGAGCTGGCGCTGCGGTAGGAGGTCGGAGGCAGAAGGACGGAGCCGGAGCCGCCTCGCTCCCCGGTGCCTCCCCCGCCCGCCCGCCTCGCCCCCGCGGCGCCGGCCGGCCTGCCTGCCTGCCTGCCGCCCAACACAGGAGGATGCCGGGCTCCGGGCCGCTCCCCGTGGCGCTCTCGCTGCTGCTGGTCACGGCCAGCCTCCTCCCGGGACCCGCCGCGGCGCAGAGCGGTGAGGGCGGGCGGCGGCGGCGGGGGGCGGGCGAGCGGGCCGCGCTGGGGTGGGGGGGACACGTTGCTAGGGGGGCGGCTGGTTGCTAAGGGGGGGCGGCTACGGCGGGGGCGGAGGGTCAAGCGGCGGCGGCAGGGCGGCGCGCTGGGCGCGGCGGTGGCCCGGGCGGAGGGGCCGGCGGGCCCGGGGGCGGTGGTGCTCGGGCCGCCTCCCCCCCCGCCCACCTCGGCGGGCCCGGCCGGTGCGGCGCGCCGGTCCCCCCCGCTCGGAGCCGGCCGTTCAGGAGGCTCCCGCGTTGTTTGGGGGGGGGGGGAGCGGGGCCCTCGGGGAAGGGGCGGCTGCGGGGAGAGGGGGCGGCGGGGCTCGTCCCTCCTCGGGGGCCGGGGAGGCGCCCGGCGCTCCGAGCGGCGGCCTGCCCGGGGCCTCGCATAAGATGGAACATCTCTTCCCGCCTACTAAATCTGCATCTGCTGAGCGGCTTTAAATGATTTATAATGCAATAAAATTGTAGTTCCTTAGCAACTAAGGAGATCCTCTGATAGGACCGCAGAAGGAGGAAACCCACCCTGCTCTGTTCCTTATAGGACAGCATGGGCTAAATCTAGCCCAGCAGACCTCCTCCCTGATGAGTTTGCAGCCAAGTGCATGACAATTAGTGGCAGAATGAAGCGGGGCCAAGAGGCTGGCCTAAATGAGTGCGATCCTAGCACTCGCAAGGAAGATCCTGCGGAGCTTATAAAAATGCGTGTCTTAGCATGTGATCCTGAGGCCAGAGTGCATTGTAAAGTCAGTCCTGGGCGCTCCAGAAGCGCGGAAGCGCAGTCTTTCTGACGGGTGCTTTCTTGTGCAGCATCACGGTAGAAGCGCCAAAGGGAGCCCTTCGGCACGTAACGGCTATAAAGGTCAGGGATACTGACCTCACAAGAGACCGATTTACGTGCCCTGGGAAAACCTGTCTAGGTGGGAACAATACCTCCTTACTATAACGGTGGAACACAAGTTTTCATCGTTGCTCCTTTCTCCCTCCTTCCTTTCTGCTCTGGAGGTGCTATATAGACCTAGCAGTTACCTTCTCTTGAGGTGAGAATTTTGCATTGCAGCTCCATGGACTGCATGCTCTAGAATAACCAGGAGGCTTTCGGTGTGTTTGACGATTGTAATGCAGACATAGGTTAGAGTAATAATGGCCTGAAGATCCAAAATATGAATTATTGCCTTGGGATGTGCAGTGCGAACCAGAACTGAGCTTTATGTTAACCAAATAGAAGCAGCTTGAGTAGGTTCATTCACGCTACATGAATGAAAACTGTCGGCTTCCTGCAAGACCAGGGACTTTCTGAGGAGCCTAAAGGAGTCTGGGCAAATTCCGGGGACGTTCAGTGGGAACTGGGCATGTCAGTCCTGTGAGCTCCCAGGAACGCGCTAGTTGGATGGTGCTGCGGAGGAAGTCTGGTTCTGTGTTGCAGAGATGCTGCCTGGTTCCTGTGATAGTTCTGCTATCTGAGCACCATCTTGGCAGAGTTCATCTGCCGATGTTATGTTTCCAATTTCATTTGGGTGAAGGGAGGTGAGCAGTCTTCGGAAACACGAGCTAAGTGGGTCGTGTGCCCGAAGCTTGCTAACTCTACGCAGGAACAGCAGCGTGTCCAGGAACAGCAGGGTGTCAAATGCTGGCAGTTGGTATAGAAATTCTAAGTAGCCGGCTGATAGGCAGTGCAAACATTTGTTGTTTGACAGTAATTACAGGTCTGAAGGTCAAAAATGGAATAAATTTTGGGGGGTAGATGGAAGTCTTTAGCCTTTCTGTGCGTTAATCATGACTCCCATTGCTGATGTGAAGCTAGCCAAGCAGTACCAACTGTTAGCATGAGGTAAGACTGGAGACCCCAGATGTAGTCTGAAAGCTCGTTCGTTTTCATTTGGTTAGCTAGGGTCATCCTAGCGATTAAATGGTAGCAGAGACTGAGCTTCTGTGCTGAGCTAGAAGGAAATGCGCATAGGTGTGTGGAAGCCTTCTTGAAAAGGTGTAGAGCGCTTAAATTTTTGTAAAGCAAAGTGAAAGGTGGGAAATCCTTCTGAAAGAGGGTTTATTGCCGCTAGTTGAAGCGCTGCTCCAGCTTGAATATGAAAAGAAATATAAAGACTGTAGGCCCAGTCGTAGAGGAGCTGTTTTCTTTTGGCCAGCAGTGGCCAAGGAGACGCTTACCAAGGCAAAACAATTCCTTTTTGCTTTGGTGTAAAGGATGTGTACAGCCATTTAGTAAACTGTGTATACTTCTTGCGAGTCATTTGAAAAATAGTGTTCTTTGAATAGGTATGTCTGAATACGTTAGTGACACCTTGGTTAAAAATCCCTGCATAAATACTGACGGGTATGCTCTTCGAAGGATCCCAGAGCGTACACCCAAGAGTTGCACAATCTGTTATTGATACGTAGCCATCGCTGTAGTGAAAGGTGACACTCCAAAGTGTTTTTGGAATGCAGAGTAACACTATGCCAGCTTAGGATGAAAAATGAACAGTAACGTACCTGTTGAAACTGCAGGAGAGGTCACAGTGCTTGAGGAAACCACTCACTTCACCAAAAATTATGTGCTGTGGAATCCTGGCTTTTCTGTTTCTGATAAGAGATAACTGTTGAATTGCTAGTGATTTTTTTAATTAATGTAGTTAAGAATATTTGTAATTAAAATGACCTACAGATTTAAGCCTACTAAAACTGTAAGTTGGTTTTTTGACGTTTGTATGGATTCTTTTTAGAGCTTCTACATGAGCACCTGAAGATCACAGAACAAATTTACATGTCAGAAATTAAAACTTTTCCCAAGGAGTCTTCTGAGAAACTTGTCAGGTTCTGCAAGGCTGCACTTCTGATGCGTGCTAGTTTGTCACTTGTATGCAGAGCGTAGCTTAGATGAGGTGACAGAAAGGAGGGACAGAAGAAAGATGAGGAAGCATGAGGAGGAACAGCTGGAAAAAGTCAGTCTGCCAAGAAGATCAGTGTAAAACTGTAGCTTCCAACTGTGTTTTGTTGGAAAATTACTTTAGCACTTCAGACCAGATGGTATCCTCCTGATGGAATGATGCTTGACCTGGGTACTTGTTGTTAAATGACAAGCCTTTCTTTGGTTGCTGTTTTTTAACCATAGCAATATATTTGCCTCTCCAGCTGCTTCTTTAAAACTAAAGACTTCAGTGTACTAATACTTTCACCTTAGAGTGTTTGGATTTAAAGGAGCATGGCTGTATTTTTACTCAGGTCTAAAATAGATGCTTGGACTGACTCTGTTAAATCCCCAGTGCTTCTCCAGTACACCGACGTGTGAGCTGATTCACTGTTAATTTTTAAAGTTAGTGCTTCCCTTTTCAGAGCTCTGGTCTGGCAAAGCGCATTTGAAAACAAACTCGATCACGTTTTGTGTGGAGGAGTGAGTTCTTCAACATCATATTTTTTTAAGTTGTGAATGCTGATTTAGTAAAGCTACGTAGGATATTCAAAGCTAGACGTAAGGACAAATAAAGAAGTTAGCTGGCACTTGTGTTGCATCTGCTCTTCTCATCCTCTGGTTGGGTGAGTGAAAGGGATCTAGCTGGCTAAAAACATGATGTGGCTTTTCTCATGGCAGAAACCAGTACAGACGTGACCATAAAATCGAGGTGTAGTTGTCTCCCTTTAAAAAAAGCAAGCAGAAAACCTTCCTTTTATGCTTGTAATGCTTCTTCTGACTGCTGATTCTCATCCATTTTGCACTGATTGTATCCTCTGACAAATGATTTTAATGGTCCCTAGGTAAAACTTAGGAACAGTTTCATGCCGCATTTATGGAGACTGAGTGTGGGCTGAGCACGGAGGAAAATGTTCAAAGTTCTCTTCTCTTTCCCACTGTTTCTTTTCTTCTTCCTCCTCCAACTCCCCCATAGGAAGCTTAAATACAAGCAACATGACTAATGTGTCTACACTTGAAAATTGCACTGAATTCTAACAGATCTCTGCTGTCAGGTTAGGCAGGAATAAGCACTAGTACTAATATCTCAAACAATATTTTTAATTCTGGCAAAAACCAATTCAAACCCACAAACTCAATGAAACTAGTTTTAAAGGGTGACGTTTGCTCAGAGCTTTTTCGCATCCTTACAGTATGATACTTTACGGAGACTACTTGCTGTTACGTTCAGGATTAAGGAGCGTTGTCTCCCTCACAGTGAGCTGCTTCTCTCGCTGCAAGTTCTACTTTAGAGGAGGCAATTGTAAAACACAGCATTGTAAGGGGCAGTGCTAGCCTGTGAGGAGTCCTTCTGTTGTAAAGCCAGAGCAACTGTGTGTGTGTACTGTTCTTAACTTCTAGTGTTGGAGGTGCTCCAGCTCCCCTTTACAGATCTGTTAAGATTAAAGTTAGCTAATCTGTTTCTGCTTATCTGTTAGCTGGAAAGTTCTTCTGTAAATCTAACCTAAACCTGCTTTGCTATCGTTTTAGGCTTTGTATTCCTTATTCTAAGCTGCACAGCTATGGGGAGCAGTGTATTTCCTTGTCATCAGCAGCTACTTTCAGTGCTCCTCCAGGTTACTTATCATGGTCGTTCTTCCTGACCATTCCTGTTGCTTTTCTGTGGATTTTCTCCAGTCACGTTTCTTGGAGTGTGATATGTAAAACTGGACACAATTCCAGTTGGGACCAGACCAAAGTTCAGCAGAGTGGAAGGATCACTTAATGTGTCTTGCATATGGCGTTCCTGTTTGCATCATAATACAAATGCTTTTGTGCGATATAACGTTGTTGACTCGCGTCCAGTGGGATCCCTTATGGTGGTCAGATCTTACTGTGCAGAGCTGCTACTTTACGTTCTATTGCTGCCTAAACCAAGTAGTTCTTATATGTTCTTATTAAAAAGGCATCTTATCTACTTCTGATGTTTTCTCCCAGTTGTCAAAATTGTTCTAAAATCTTACTCTTTTCTTGAGCACCCACCGCTACTTCAGCTTGCTTCTAGCCCATCATTGGCCTTATTGCTCTGTTTTTCATCTACTTGTTTGCTTGTTATAACGTAGCTTCATGTACCGTGTGTGTGTTTTAAGAGATAGAGGTCTTATTTTTGGTTGTGAGACTCTTGTATGAGGCAATATTAAAAGCATTACCAAAATTAGGAAAAATATATCTATTCCTTTTCTGGAGTGACCTTGGTGGTTTTTGTTTTTGATTGGCTTTTTAAGCAGGAGACTGGATTGTCGTGGTCAAGCTGTAGCAAACCACTGACATGGTAATAAAGCTCTGGTTCCACCCCCGACCCTTCTGCTTTTTTGAGCGCTTACGAGTAGACTCGTTCTGTTGTCTTTCCAGAGAGTGGTATTGAATTGACTGATCCACGATTTCACGGTCTTTCCATTTTAAGCATAGGTGGTCTCTGCCCTTTTCTGTTCACCCACAAGTGCTGTAGGATGACTTTAATTAAACCCAGCAACTTGACAGCATCTAGCTTTCCCAAGTGATCTCTAATGTGTTCTTAGAGCTCTTCCCCAAGACCAAGTGTTTATCACTATAATACTTCTGCTCTGAATGGCAAATGTAATGGTAGAAGCTGCTTTCAGCCTTTTCTGTTCACCTCAGCCTTGTAAGCATGTCAATGCTGTTCAGCGGTTGTTGGCAGGAACCCGTTTGTGATTAGGCCGCTGCTTCTGTCTCGAAGCGAAAAACTAGATGTGCAGATTTAGAATCTGATTCTATACGCAGTGGACTAGTCCAGTCCATTAGATGCTTGAGGATGGCCTTCGTGTATTTGGTAAGACTTTTAAAGGAGCTGTTCTTATTTGTATTTCAGAAAGATTGTGGTGACTTGCGTTTTTTTTGTGGTGGTGGGGTTAATGCGCAAATATGAAACTGGACTTGCATAAAGTTGGGGGAGGGTAGAATGGCTGTTAAAACCTAACTCAGAAATTATCAAAAGTCTATATTAAAAATTAGATCAGTTACTTAAGTATGTTTCACATAATTATCACATTTTATGTGCCTTCAAAAATCTTACTTGATATGTTAAATGGAATTTTACTCTAGGAGTTAAATACTCTTTTATGGTCTTGTACTGCATTGTCTTTTTTTAAATGTATTTAGACTGGATCTTTTAAGACAGTGAAGTATAATTTCAGCCTTGACTGAATATCTTTATTTGTGTCAAAACTTGAGAGTGTTTTCCCCCCTAGTAAGATAAATACTGTAGACTCCTAAAAAGTTATTCTGTGTTGATAAGCTTGAAGCTTTTCTGGGTCATCTGTGTGGTTGAAGTCACAACTTCTGTGCTGACGCAAACTCATTCAAGGAAAAAGGACAATAGCTTTTGAAGCTGTGAAAGGTTCTTCATCATATGGCGTCAGAAGCTTTAAAGCTCTGCCATAATTCAGAATTGGAAATATTTTGAGTGAGAGCTATAAAGTGGGAGTGAGGTGCTGATCTAATGATGGAGCCTCCAGAGAAGGCTTGGGGATGCAATGTTTTTATAGACTGTTAACTACCGATAACAGATCGGAAGCCTTTATATATGTGTGTGTGTGTACACACACGTGTGTGTGTGTGTATATATATACATATACACAAATAAAAGACAGTTTGGGTGTGACTTTAAAAGTACACATTTTCCAAGCGATAGCATCCAAAACAGATTGACAGCAGCTAACTAATTAAACAAATTTGCCTTTTGAGGCGAGTCTGTATAGAACAGGACATTATGATCTTATTTTTCTGCCTTGAATAAGGAAAAAAGCAACTTTTAGAATCCTTTAAACTTGTATAGGCTTGTTTTACATCAAATGTTTTAAAATATTGCACTAATGAATCCATTAAGACAAAGTACTCCTAAGCTTGTTGCCTGCAACTGCACTGTTTTGTGAACAGTGCCGTGTGGGTTTGAGGATGTGTAGGGATCGCAGTGGTTCTCCGTAGAGCAGATGCACTTCTCTGGAAACCTGAACTACGTGCATTCTCCAAGAAGCATATTGAAAGCATGAGAAAAATAAAAGGAAGGAGAATATTCTAGACTAGCAAAGGGAAGACTTGAAAAGATCCCGTGAGTCCGTAATTCTACACATCTGTTATGCTACAATAGTAGCATAACTGGAAAAGAACTTAATCCTGAGAGGTTGGTAAGACTGTGACAAAAAGAACATGTTTGGAACTAAGAAAGAAAAAAATGAACTAGAAAAAAGCTAGAAAGAGTTTGACAATGAGTTGGTCAGTGCAATAAGCTCCCAAAGGACATGATAGCAGAGCAAAGGCAGTTTGAAATAATTCCGAGAAGGCATACAGCAGGCGTTATTTTAAAAAAACAAAACCAAACCATACTTGAGTGATTAAAAAAAAAAAAAAAAAAAAAGCACACACACACAAATAGATATGATGCTGGCTGATAGCGTCTACATTTTTTTGACCTAGTTTATGTTAGAAAACCTCTGCAATAGTTAAATAAACTAGCTTAACAGGTTCAACCTGTGAATGTAAAAACCTTTTAATTGTTTTAGACTATAGTTGAAGTGGCTAAACTCATACCCATGATTTAAGTAGTACTGAACTGGTTTAAATGCAATTCCAAACTAGAGTTCAGCTTGTTTCTTTTAGTCTCATTCAACTCATGCACGTCTCCTAAGGTGTGTCTTTCTGTAGTGCCAAACGCAGTACATAACGACTGACCTAAGTTTGCAAAATATTAGATGATGCCTCACTTCAGTGAAATCTGAAATTAGTATTACAGTCCGGAACTTGAAAGAGCAATGAAGGTGGCTTTAGTCATGGTTGTATCGGTTTGGGTCACTTGTCTTGGAAAGGGAAAGAAGGTGTCTTGACACAGGATCTAAGATTGTGAAAGACGTTACGTGGGTCTCTTGCATGCTATTTTGAATTCGGTAAGGGATAATTAATAGAATTTTGGTTAAGAAGTTGAGGAAAAACCAAAAACTTGATGGGTAACTGTCATCAGAGGAGGAATTAAATACTGCTTTTGAACCACTTTGGTTAGGGATAACATGTAGCTCTCCATGGGGGCTTCTTGCCTTAAGGGATATGTTACGTTCAGTGTTTGCACACGGTAAAAAGGGTTTGGCAGCAAACTTTTTTCCCTGTTATGACTGCAAGGCTCCGTAAACGAAGCGTTCAGCAGTCAGTTGCTGTTGCGGCTTACCGCCTCACTACGAGAGGTGCCTTGGGGAAGCACGTTCAAAATCCTCAAGTAGCTGAACCTGTATCTTTAGTGACTCAGAAGCGGTCCACGCTTGGTCTTTGGCAGTCTCCTCTGGATGGACTCCTCTCCCATGTTTATGTATCTTGGGAAGCCGAGGCTTGCTCGGTCTGACAGCAGGGTTTTTTATTTTTATTTTTTTTTTCATTTTCATGCTGTAAGAAAATCTAACAAGTGTCAGAGCTGTTATGGGCTGCCAAGTTGTATAATATGACCAGTCACGTTAGAAACAACTGTTTCTAATTAACCTAAGAGTAAAAGCTGAGCATGTTTCAGGTATGCTGAGGGAATTGGTATAGAAGTTTCCAGCGGGTAGATGAGAAAACTGCCTTTGCCAGTTGGTTGAACAAATAGCCGCTTCAGTCCTAGTTGCTCTGTAACTGCTGTTAATTGTCAGTACTAAGAGGGAAATCCGTTCCCGTCTTTGCTGGCAATGGGGGAAAGATGAGACTGCTGCTCCCTTTGGGCGCCATGCAGTTTGCTTTAAGAAGCAATGTATTTGGTGCCCATCGGTCCCTGTAATCTAGAGAAGACAACTGCCAGTGATTTCGGTTTGTCTTGTTTCCTTTGGGTACTTGCCCTCCTCTCACAAGCGTCACCCCCTTGCGTAGGCTCGGGGGTGACCATTCGTCTCCGGTCTGGCACCGGTGTTTGCAGAATCGCCTTCTCGTGCTATTCCACAAAACTGCCTTCTCTCCTTGAACTACGTTTGGGTTTTATGATGCTTTAGACTGCCTTCACCTTTGGATTTTCTCTTTTTTCCTTTCTTCCCCCCACTGCAACTTAAGTGCTATCAGCTCTGACCTGTGTACTTTCAGAAGTGTTTGAGCTTTACCCTGTTTACGCCGCGTCTTTCTTTATGCGAAAGGGTTGAGAAGGTGACACTTGAGTCCCTGATGGTAGCTGTTCTGTACTGCGAGAGCTTTTCTGCTTGCTGTCGACATGACACTAGTATAAATGTTTCCATTTCCTTCTCCTAGGAGTGAAGTCATTGTATTATTTGTTTAGATTGGTTACAGTGTAACTGTTCATATATATGTATATATTTTAGTTTTGCGTCCCCTTCTAGAGTGTCCAGTGGCTTTCTCTTCACAGTAACAATTACCTTTGCAAGTATTTCAAGTTCTGCAAGTATGGATTTTGCTGATATTTGCTGTGAAGCCAAAAGCGTAGGATTTTAGGTGTTAATAAAGGAAGGTTTTGAAGGCTGCAGTGACAGAGCGGGAGTGCGAAATAGTGCAACTGCCTCTTCCTGGCTGTTTGCTTTCTGAAACAACTGCTCCAAGTAATGGGATAGTTCACGGCTCCCCTCAGTTCGAAGGGTGCCGAACTTAACATCGGACTAAGGTATTACAGTATTGATGATTCGCTTTCACACTTGTTTTGTTAAAATTAAATTTTTAATTGGCAAGGTTTTGAGCAATTTGCTGCAAGGTCTGTAGTGCTCTGTAGTAATTTACGGTCTCATTTAAAGGTAAAAGATAGGTTTATGCACAGGTGCCTGTTTGGGGTCTAAGAGTCTCAGTTCCTATCTCTAGAGCTATCGGGACCAATTTAACAACCCCAGTGTTGAGCCATGAAGATGAAAGTAAGCCATGTAAGATGGGAGTCGTTTTAGGTTCCTAGGAAGGGAGCTAGTTGGGAAAAGAGCAAAAGGGGCAGGGGGAAATAGCTGTGAAGCAGCTATAAAGGACGACCAAGACGGGAACGGCGGGAGGGGATGGATGAGCACAGTCCTGCTTACAGTGTTCTTCACGTGCTTTTCCCGTTTCTTCATCTTCCCCAATCTTACCTTCAGCAGATACAATAGGGACTGGGTGTGTTTTTTATTATAACTATACAGGCAGTCAGCAATAATGAGTTACAACTGTTTTACAGAAAAAATTGAATGTAGACCACTGGTAAACATTATCATTCAGTTTTTCTTTTTGTTCATTACCCCTTTATTTGTGCTTCTTCAACTACTTTGGAGGTGATTATCCTTTTCTTATGGCACCTATCGCACGTTAACCTGGCGGTGGCCGCTGAGTCAGTAGCGCAGTACGAACGAGCATGCCTCGTCCTGCGTTGCTGCTGTCCTGTTTTGTGGCTTCGGTGTGACAAAAAGGTGGATTTATTTCCCAAAGCGTTTTCCGAATACCATGCTCTAGTCCTCCTTCGCGAACTGAAACGAGATGGAAAATTTAGTAATTTTCCATTTTCTTTGTGGATGACTAAATTTGCTCTAAGGCGGCTATAAAAGCATCGCCTCTGGCTTAGGAAATCCCTCAGTAGCAAACTTTTGAAGGCAGCAGAGTGCACTGGGAGAGCATCACTGAACGTTTGAGCTGTTCTTATGTTCTTCCCCAGCCCATCACTGTTAAAGGCCAGGCGTAGGATCAGTTCTTTTGGTGCTTTGGTCTGACCTCTGATAAGGTATTTGAAAAATACCTTTTAATGCTATTGTGAAATACTGTACTATTTGAATGTGGTCTTTGATTTAAGAGCATGTGGAAGACTATTTAGTGCAGTTATATTCAACAGCTCTTTAGCAATGTTTTGCAGTCCTGTGGTATACAATAGGTGAATAAGTACCTTTCAATTTTAGCTCGGTTCAGAGAGACAATTCCAAAATACTACAATAAGAAATTAAGAATGGTGATCTAAATTTGGTTATTTTTCTCAAATGCTACAGAATCTCTAAAATGTAGTTAATCTAACATTCTTGTAAATAAATCTCGCTCATGCAGCAGCATGATGGTTCAGTGTCCCATAGGACAGGTACATACTGACTGCATAGGTGCTCATCCCATTCAGTAATGCGGTTTAAGCCTGGCAGGCGATTCTAGTGAGCTTTTCTTGGGCCTAAAATGAGGAAGAGGTAAAATGTGGTGAACAGGTTCTTAAGCTTGTTGTATCGATGAGGCAAGGCAAGTAGTTAGTGGTAGCTCTTGCTTTTGGGTGCTCTCAAGCTGGCTCTTGGACCAGGGGACCCAACCGCAGCTATCTTAAGCAGGCCAGACTTGAGTTCTTCTAACTGTGCAGGCACCCGAGATCTTGCAGATAACTTCTGTCTAGTATTTTTTTCTTCTTCTTTCATAGCTCATGAATTTTTATTACGAT
Source organism: Struthio camelus (assembly GCF_040807025.1). Taxonomy (NCBI): domain Eukaryota; kingdom Metazoa; phylum Chordata; class Aves; order Struthioniformes; family Struthionidae; genus Struthio; species Struthio camelus. The sequence goes on from NC_090953.1 coordinate 24,125,680, forward strand.
GTCATCTTAAACCTTGCCTCTCAAGCTTCTAGTTTTTACTCCCATCAAGCTATCTGCATGATATGTTGTATTAGAGATGTGACGATATTGCTACCAAATTCAAAAAATCAGAAGACTCTCTGAACGAAGGAGTGTTTAACTACTGCTTACTGAACTGTTGGCAGGCTTCCGTCGTTCTCCCAGAAGCGTTCTAGCACATCCGGTTATTTTTCTTCTGGAAGTAGTATTGGTCAAGTGATGTTGCTATTTGGGAAATATTCATCCATACACTGAGCAAAGGAACAGGTTTCTGTCAGTATTTTATATCGTCTCTGTTTTCCTCAGCCCGTTTGAAGAGTCTGGATGTGCGTATCCCTTAGTTGAATTGCGGCTTTTGTCATAAACAGGAGCAGGGGGTAGTCTTTGGGTAATCATGGCAGAAACATCAGCAGAGAGAGAATTCCAATCTGCCTCTAATATTGTAAGGTTATCTTTTTTTAGCTAGAGAACCCAGAATGGACGTTAAGTGTTGCGAGACAGCTCAGTGTGGACACCTGAGTTAGCAATGACTTCCTGTGGTCAAAGGCGTGTTATTAGAGTAACAGGTATGTCAGAACGGGGCGAAGCTGAACAGCATCGTAGAAACAGTTTAGGGGGGAAATATTGAAGAATGCAACTTTAAACCAAAATTTGCAAAAGCAGTGTAGATCTGGCAACTGAAAAGAACTTGAGTGTCCTCACTCTTTTTGAGTTAATTTCCTTCCTGCCTTCCTCGCTCTCGTAACTGGAGCGCTGTCTAGCAGTCTCCCTGCCTTTGGGTTGTCCGTTGCTGCTTGTGTGTACGCTGCACCTCATTTGACCAGGAAGCTCAAGACTTGACCTCTTAGAGAGATGTTTCTCTGGAGTTAATGGGTGGTGATTCTCTCCAATTGTGGAGAGCATAAACTTTTGATATAAATAAAGAATCTCTCCTCTAACTTTCACCCTCAGGTGTGGGGGCAGTTTTACGTATTGTCATTAGGCAGATCCTGCTCTGTTGAAAGTTGAACACTCAGATTTGCTTTTTAAAACGTGGTGCACCTTTTTCTCATCACATCTCTTGTGCACATATATTTTTGCTGAATGACTTGTTCTCGAGCCTGCCTCGGATTGCGTGACCTGTTACATAATCCAACGTTTCTGCAAAGGGCAATTCTTTAAAAAGATCTATGCATTAAAATGTCCTGCTTCCTCATCACAGACGAGACTGAGAGCAGCTCATACTTCTGCAGAATGCCTAAAAGGGGAAAAATAGGTTTGCCGTTCAGTATGCGCTTCCTTCGTAGTAAAGAAAAGTGTAATCAGTCTCCTTTCCAACACACAGTTGTTGGATAAGGAAAGGTCAAAGCAGAACTGGAAAGTACTTTAAACCTTTAGCTCTCTCATGGAATAGTCTGAGGATTTTAAATAACTAATCTGAACCCAATATATTTTTTGTTATCCTCATCAGCCTTTTATAGGATGCAAATCTGTTTGTTGTTAATATTCCTGAGTTCCTTCTTCAGCGTGCAGAGTTTAGTTGCTCTACTGCCTTTAAACGCTGGACACACTTGAATTGCTGTCTTCTGTAAGAAACAATAGCAGCTGAGCTGTTGGTAGCTCTGCTCATCTGTGGAACCCTGGTTTTCTGTGTTTTGCAGCTGAATCTATTCCTGCTTATTCCAGTGGAACGTGGGTTCCTAGTTGTTCAGCCTTTTTTTTTTTAGCAGTGAACAGGAGGAGCTGTGTCTCTGTTTTGGAGAAATTCTTGTATGTTTTCTAGCTACAAAAAATATTTCTGTAGTGACCCCCAAAAAGGGAGTTAAAACTAATAAATGCTGGCTTTTTTTTTTTTCCTTTGTCTAAGTCTTGTCCCTGACTTCCGTCAGAGAGAAGCATAAATGGAAAGAACTGGAGAATAATGCCTACCTTTTCTAAGGACGATGCAGGCTTAATCTTTGGAAAAAGGCTTTTTGAGAAACTAGTCTGTAGATCCTCTATGGAAGGAAAACTCTTGTTTTGTGAAATGCTTCTCGGTGGGTTCAAGCCGGCCTGCTGACAAGGAGCACTCTCTTGAATGAGCAGGAACTTGAACGCACGTAAAAGCGTGGTTTGTTACACAATTATCTAATTTTTAAAAGGTTTGGCATGACATCCTGTACTACACCAGCATCAGGAAAAGGACAAACAGTCTCACCTCATTGAGGTGATTAGATTGCATGTCTGATACCCAGAGTGAGTTTGTGTTTATTCTCTAAGTGTCTGTGGATAAGAGGTCTTTTTGCCTTCAGGCTAGAATACTAATAGCTCAAGGTTTTACTAGAGGGAGAGTGTGAATACTTAGTAAACTTGATTACAACTTACAAATGTGTCTTTTGAATCCTTACTCAGCTGATTGCAGGATGAAAACTGCCGTGAAGTCACTTGACTCTTGAATGGGTGCTGAGCCCTTCAATTCATAGTCAACCTTGGGCAACATTTGTAGCTCATACATACAGCATTCAGGGACTTGATGAAGACAAACCACTGTGGGACTTGCATATTTTGGTTTTAAACCTGGTTTGCATTCTGATGGCACTGTCCAGAATTCAGCCATGTGTCCTCTGCGAGGAGTGACTTGCCATTTTTCTGGGACCTGGGAAATGGCTTTGTCGTTCACGTTTGTTTAGCTGCTGTTATGCAAGTTGTTGGTCTGCAGAAACTGCCCAATGAAGTTAACCGGTCTCACCTATTTTTTAAGCATGCAATTGAAACATCCCATAGCTAAATATAATCCTAATGAAAGAAGTAGCCTTCTCTCATTACTTAGGATTTGTCCATTGTCTTCAGCTGTGGTATTTATAGTGTATGTGAGCTGCTCTAAAAACTTCTATGAGTAGTTCTTGGCTGATATCCTCTAACGTTTTCTTTTGACATGTGAAGCAATATGGTTTCTAAGGTGCTGAATATCTGTATGAACTTACTGTTGATCTGGATACCGTTAAGTGTACCGCAGACAAGGTAACGTATACTTCAGACTGATCAGAGCTAGCTTAATAGTGTCGCTGTTAGATAATCTCTTGTTTCTTTGGAGAGCGTTGATCCTAGCGTTATAAAGAAGCAAGGAATTTTCTATACTTCCTGCAGAAGTGAATGAACGCTTTATCGTGTGTGAAGTGATATCCAAAATATCTGTAATAGCATACGGTCCTCACTTTAACCGCATAAAAGGACATTAATAAACTCACATGACAGCAAAGCTTGGAGTTCTCTACGTTGCCCTTCCCTGCCTCCAATGAAAAAAATTGGGTTTAAATAGCAAACAGGCTTTCTTAAGGAAGAGCTTATAAACTGAAAATAGGGCTTGCGCTTAGCAGAAAATGAACTGTGTTAGGAACTTCAAAATGCTCTTTAGGGATGTGCCTATGTAAAAGCAGCATCCTTTTACCCCATATTGCTCCTTGTGTCTCTTCTGAGTGCTTAATTTATTCAGCTCAGAGACTGCATTAGTTATTGGCACTTTTGAGCCCTTCTCAGAAAAATACAGGAATCGGCATGTTATATATCCTTAGCAAAATTAGCAATTAAATATGGATGTCAATGTTTCTTCCTGCTTGAAGTGGAACATGTTTCAGTTTTGTTTCCCCACTTGTACAGTAACTGAGTGAGCTATCAAGTTTCTCTGTCCTTTGTCAATGACGTAAGCTGGTGTTCCAGTTAGATCTGCGGTCTCTGGCCTCTTACAGTAGAAGAGGTTCAGAATAAGGTTGTGCTTTAAGTGGAAAGAACAAAGATTTGCAGTCTAATAACGCTTCAGAATGTGACTGTAGCCTGCAAGCTGACGTCAATATGGAGCCAAAATGAGGGAGTAGATATTAATTTCTTGTCCTGAATATTTTTCACTTGCTAAGGTATTCCAGACTTGAATGTATTTTCAGTTCACCTACCTTATGCCATCAGAGATATACAGGCATAGGATTGCTGCAAAACAAGAACTTTCCAACTCATGAAAGCGCGTATGTATATGGAAAAAGGTGCCTAGAGAAGGTTTTTGGACCCAAAAAGATTATTTAATTAGAATTTATTTGGGGTGGAAGTAGCTTCCTAAAATTGGAAAGACATGGCTATAATTCCTACTGCATGCCGGTTTCTTCTCTAACCAGTAGCGTGTCTGTGAACAGTGTTTTGACGAGTTTTTCAGTGAATTATATCTAGCAAGATCAGTTCATGCACAATACAATGTGTGGTATCGGTGACCATAAAGTAGCAGTTATGCTTGGAAGCATTCGCTATGTGAAATAAAGTATTGTTGTTTATTAGGAGGAAACTCTTAAATAAGCGATGAAACAGTGGGATTTTTATGGGAGAACGTGAATGAACACCTTGTGTCGTAGGCCTCGGAGGTCCTCAGCCTGATCTAAGTGGGTTTTTCCTTGGGGGCGGAGGTTGGACCAGACGACCTTCTGAAATCTTTTCCAGTCTGATCTGCTTCTAGGTTAGAATCGGGGAATTCAATGTGTCCTTTCTCTGCATAGATGCAGGGAGAAAGGAAGCGTGGGTATGTGGGACCTATTCCCAGGATGCTCTTGCCACAGAGAAGGCTCTGAAGGATTTACTTCAGTCTCTCTGAATTTTACTTCAGTAAATAAGATATTAGTTTGTCCATAACTCTTCTTGTATGTCAAACTGAGCAAGATTTTTCAAATGCACAGAGAAATTGGTCTGAATCCAGGAAATGTTAATCCTTATGTCTGTGGACTTGGATAAAGTAACCCTCCGGTTTCCCCTCTCTGAAATGGATATAATGCTACATCACGGGCTTACGTGTTTTTGTATGATACTCTCCATATAATATTTTCCTTCACAACAAGGCGTAACCTACCTTTGTCTATATAAAGCTGTAGGAATTAGGTTCTTGTATTGCTTCAATTCTGAGTATTCTTGTAGGCCAATGTATGCTGCTTTTGAAACGTCTGTAGTTGGATAAAGAAGGGACAGTAGCAAAGGAAGTGGAGGCAACCTCTCGGTGCAGGGATCGGATGCCGTGCACCTGGGAGACGGTTGCAGACGCCTGCCTGGTGCAGCGCACGAGGTGTGCTGCGGCACCTCGGGGGTTAAACTCGCGTGGCTCTACAGCAAAGAGGACATTGAGTGCACTGGAAAATTAAACCAATCTCTTATCAGTGAAGTGATAAAAGAACTCCTTCTCCTTGCTGAATGGATGGGACACCTTTAAACCTGCTAGATGATAGGTGAAAACAAGCAGCATGTTTCAGTATCTCCCAGGGAATTTAAGGATCTTTCTCTCTCTCTCTCTCTCTCTCTCTCTCTCTCTCTCTCTCTCTCCTCTAGCCAGAATGTCAGCTGTCTCTTTTTTGGTAAATGTTTGACTAATTTGAAATACTTTCTTCTAGGAAAGGTCAGCATTGGAAAGAAAGCACATATTAATTAGGCTGGCTTTTTTCCCTCCTAAGTGAAATAAAAATGCAATGCTTTGTCAAAGTGATGGTGTCTTTATTTTGCTGGAAAATTTGTCACTTAATTAACATCTTTCACTGGAGAAGAAAAAAGCCTTAATTACGCCGAGTACCAGGTTAAGTAGCAGGTATTCAGGCTTTCAAAGCCCAGAGGATGAGTGAAGTGGGAAAATTGGGCAGGGGTAGGGTAGGAGGGCATCTTCTTCTTGTAGTTTTCTTTTGAAATTCTGAGGCAAGTTGCAAGCGAAATTGTTACCATGCAGTAAAGGTAAAAATGGGCTAAAGTGAGTGAGCGCTGAGCAAATCCAGCTGAGAAGCACTTGGTAGACTATCTGAGAATGTCCCTGCTTTTGTGTTTTTAATGAAGTCTTTAAAGTTACTACTAAGCTTCATCCCCTTTCCTGAAAAAGGAATCCCTCTGGTCATTCACCCAGTGCTCCGAGCATACTTTGAACCCATAAATACTGATGTCGGGATCAGACCTCCCTCAGAAAGAGGCAGTTGTTTCCAATTCTTTATGCAAGTGCAGCTGTTTGCAAGCATGTTAAGTGTTTGCAGCTGGTATTTTCTTCACTTTTGAATCCTCGTAACAGCATTTTTTTTATGGTACCAAGACAAAGGATCAAATGATTTGTCGTCCAGTCGTTTTGAAGCGTACGCCGGTGGTCGTAATGCTTCGCTTCGCTTTTCCTGTGCAGAGCCTTGGGGTACTTGGAAAGGTTTTGAATTTTTTTTTTTCCCCAAAAAACGTTCTGCTGAGAGTTGATGATCCAAAATAACAGTTAGGAAAAGGATATGAAAACAGTTTAATAAGGAGATCTCACTGAAAGCTGCAACCTGCATGCCTATTCTTGGCAGCAGAATCTCAATATAAAACGTGATGGCTTTTCCTAGAATAACGTATCTGTATCTCATCGGGGACGCTTTGGGTAGCGCCTGAAACTTCGCTTTGGCAAAGGTATTTGGGATTTTATTATTCTGCTCAGGAAAGGCTTTTCTGAAATCAGGTATTTACAGAAATGTATTGCAGTATGTGAATAACAATTTTTTTTTAAATGGCTGTTCAGAGACGAGGGGGACAGAAAAATGGGCTAGACTAAATCTACTTTATTCAGTGTCTAAACACAGGGAATTCCAGGCGAAGCTATCAACCAATACATACATATATATATATATATATATATATTTATTTATATAAACAAAACCTTCTGAGCTGTGCTAAAGGCCTGAGGGCTGTAGGGAAGCAGAGAAATGTGGGCATATGGCAGGATAATAGGACAAATATGAAGCCTCAGCCCTGTTGCTGTTTACATTATGGTTTTGATTGTAAATATACACAATCTGTAAAGCATTCAGTCCCTAAGCAGTCTACGTTTTAGCTGTGTATTGCAGGGTCATACTCTAAATCGGCTGTGTTTTTGCCCCAGCCTTGCAAACGCTTTTTTTTCTTTGAGCTTTGATTTCTCTTTTCTTTCTTCATCGTATAAGTGGAATCCACCATATGATAGAGGCAAGAGGAGCATTATCATGCATGACAGCTACACCCTGCCTTGCCTCTCACTGCAAAATTGCTTTGGCATAGCTGTATTCCTTGCGATTGAAAAACACTTTTGGAAATGCAATGCGATTCCTTAATTTGGGTCACCTTGGCACATTTGTGTGCACGCGTCCTTCTTTGAACTGTTCTAATCAGTCCTTTGCGTTCCTGAGCTACATAGTGCTCTTGTTTTTCTGTCTTTGCAGCGTCCATTGTTAAGACTTTCCTATTCCTCTTTGATGGATTTGCACTTTTTTCAATTCTAATCTTCATCTCTGTTACAGGCAATACATCTAGAGAAATTATAGCCTGGTCTACGTCTTATTTGGGCTTTTTGCAATCCTTGTATCTCATTTACTCCTGGCTGCTGTGTCTTTTTGCTGGGACTGATTTAATGCTTTTGCCAATTAGCATTTATCTGCATTTTCTTTTCTGAAGGGAAAACCTGGTGGAGTGTTAGGACTTTTTTTTCCCCCTTTTTGTTAATTTTTAGCACCTTCCTTTAGACTGGACTTGAACTTAAAAGGATTAATATTCCCCTGCTTTGACTTTCCAGCACTGTTGACGTTGATGCTCTTGCAGCCTAGTGCATCCTGTGTGAAGCTTTGATAACCAAAGGACTATCTAAATCAATAGCGTAGTCATGTTTGCAAATGAAGGGTGATTTTTGGCAGATACTGTCTTCTGGCTGTTCTTAGATTGGTAGATAACTGTTTGTGTGTTTTGTGCTAACTGTTGACCTCTGTCCAGCTCCTTTTTTGTGTGTTCATGCTAGCAGGTAAGGAAGTGGAGAAGCTCTTTGGCCTTTATGATACTCTCTTTAAGCTATTAAGGAATCATCTTCTATATAGTTTCTAAATTTGGGCTCCAGCCAAGACGCAATGCAAGCCGCTTTACGTGCTTTAGAAGCTAGGCTTGGCTTGAATTACAATTAAATATTTTTCTCTGCACTTCTAATATTACTATGTATAGATTCCTCGCTGTGTGCTGTATTTAACGCTACAGTCGCATGATCCCATCTGCGAGTGGTAAGCTCTGTTCCCTCTCTCTGCCATGAGTTTCCATAGGTGACAGGTTACTACTGACTGTCCCTGGCGCTGTCAGCAAGGGAACTAGCTGAGTTGGAAAGGGTGCTGCTACAATGTGACGTTGGAAAGGGTATCTGCTAGTGTGTAAAGCTGTGACTTAATTTCTGTGCCAAAGCTGGAACGTAGCTTAGCTTGGCATCGCTTGCTTTTGGCCTACAGGTAGCTCATAACTATTGGCAGAAGAAAAATTCATCTGAAAAGATGTCTTTCATTGATAAAGCCTCATGAATGAAAGCGGTTTGCCCAAGAGCAGCGAAGCTAGGCTTTTACACTTATTTAGACTCTCAGTCTTCAGGCTTCTCGTCCACTCCTCTCTTCTGAGCCCTAGGATTGCTTAACATGGAGCTTTCCGAGCTTTCTGGCTCTCGGTGTCTGCTGCACACGTTCCTCTTGCTGCATATGGAAACTTTTGGCTGCCCTTTCAATTAGCTCTTAGCTTCTCTCCGCTCCCAGTTCAAGTCCACCTGTCTACTTCAGAATACATATTTTTTCCTTAGGCTGGATCTTAATGATTCTTCACTGCAGTACAAACTGTAGCTTGCAGATCTAACAAATGAAGAGCCTTTGCCTGTGCACTGGAATTCATGTGCCCGTGGCAGAACTTTATGTTGAGACTAACCTGTTTCTCTAGTTTTAGAGCTTTCTCTCTTCAGAGCGTTAGTCTTTTGCTTTCCTTTCTGTCGTTACCCTCCCAATTGGTGGGAGAAGATCAAAACTTCAATAAGCAAACACTGCTGTAGAAGCAATTTAGTAAAGCTGTCACTTGTTCTTCACTTTGTCCTGCAGGCAGATAACAGTAAATTTATTTTTTTAAAAACATATCAAATTGTTTGAAAACAGTGTACACGTGAATAGATATACCTTCTGGACCATCTTGCATTACTTTCCTTGCACTCTGGTATATTGTGAAGGCATTGCAGGATTTAGGGATATTTAACGATAGATTTTTCCCTTGTTCTTTTATACATAATAAAAATTAGCCTTAAAAAAAAGAAAAACTTTTAGTGAAGAAAACTGACTGTATGCCTAATAAAACAGAATAAGTTATTGATGATAATGAAAGAAATACAACTGTCACTGATACTTCTTATCAAATCTCAATAAGAATTTTTTTTCTTGTAGGCACTTGAAAGTGTTTATTGCTGCTCTACTGAACAAGAAGGATTCAAATAAGGGTTGGGCGATTCCGCCACTTCCAGTGGGTCTATATGGTTTTATGGAGTGGTGTATTAATTAAAGTCTCCTGCCCAAACTGCTTACCTTTGCCAGCCTTTGAATGTCGGCCCCCGTTTTGCTCTGCTGTTCCATGCTGGACTGACACTCGCACGCTGAAGCGCAGGCAGCGGAGCCCTTGCATCGAGGCCCTTTAAAAATCATTCTTGCAACCAGTGCTTCCTGCAGCTTACACTTTGAAAATTACAGACAGCCATAAAACATGAATGAGGGCAGTTTTTCAGTTTTAAACTGATAATATTATAATCCCCTTAACAAAACCTTGACCCGATGCCTTAATCCATTTGTATTTTGGTTACGCGCTTGTTCATTTTCTTGGGTGCCTTTTGATGTTCATCTCTCTAGAGTTGTGCAGCACGCGATAATAACAAAGCAGCGAGTCCTGGGCTGTAGAGACGACCAAGTAAGGAAACTGCTGGGCTTCAAAAGCCTCTTATATAAGCAACGAAATCTGTGTAGTGTCGTTCTCTGGTTATGAACGATTATGGAAAGCGCCGACAGAACTGCCAAAAAGCAGGAGTACTCAGATCGGTTTCTGGACCTCTGTTGTATTACAGAGGGCGTTCTGTGTATTTTTTCTCTTTTAATACGTCTGCTTGGCACTGACAGATTTTTAGCTCGGTTTGCAGCTTCCGGCAGGATATCTTAATCAGAAATGGCCCTCTGGCAGATGTACAGTAGCTGGAAGCATGGCCTCAACTCACTGGTGCTGTTTGATGTATATTGCCTTGCCGTTTCTGTACTGCTGAAAATGCAAAACACTGACCTGAGATTCTGGAGTAGGGTTTTAAATAGCACTGCCAGTCCTTTGTAACGCTAAGGTTTTATTAATCTGCATGTGGAGGCTTTGCTACCATCTTCGTTCACATTTTTCCTTCCAGAATTGTATCCTAGTTCTCCATACTGAAAACAGTTATTCCAATCGATAGAGAGTATTGCGTTGAAATTTATGACAATCTGAGACTGCTTTTTCAAGAGGATTTGCAAGTGATGGAAACCTAGGGTTTAAAACTTAAGCTCAGAAAATGTGTGCTAAACAGGCTTTTTGATGCAATTGTCCAGTTTAATCTCGTTTTTTGACTTTTAAGCTTTGTCCGTGCACAACTTCAAACATTTTAGCAGCTTAGCTGATACAAAATGAGCTTGACAGTCAAAATTGTCAAAAACTGAAAGGTTTTGACAGCTTGCACTCTTCAAATCACAGATGTTCCTTTTAACAAGAGAATTTACCATACCCCTTCAGACTACATGTGTCTGTTGTGTAGCCCGAATAGCAGTTCAGCTAATGGTCGTTTTAAAATATACGTGCTGCTGAGCAGTATTATGTTGACTGTGGAAAATACTGGTGATGTCTTTCTACTGCTCTTTTGTCTTCTAAACCCCCTTTCATCCCTGCCGTGAAGGCTAGGTGAGATGCCTTTGATGCAGACATGGTGTCCACATAGTCTGGACAGCTGGAGAAGTAGGATCGGATGGTAGCTTCAGGGCTTTGAGTTGCTTGGCCTTTGACTTCGGTGACCCATTTTATGATGGGGCAGTTCACCTTCCTTGTGCATCAGCGTTTAATGGAAACTGGGAATCTGTAGCATTGTGGTTGTTTTCTCAGCAGCCTTCCCTGGGGTACTGTCAACTCTCTGACTGTGAGTGGTGTTTCCGTATTATGGTGGTAGGTAGGAAAACAAGACTATCGTATCCAGGGGAGGGGTTCAATAATTAAGATTTGGGGAGAAACTAGGTTATGCCACATGCTACTGCTTTAGCCTTTTGCTGCTTGTAAACCACGTTCAAATAGATCCAGGTCTTGCTGCTAAATATATGCCACCATGGGAATACAAGGTCCTCGTTCAGTGTCCCTTGAAATGAGGACAGTCCAGCAGAGCGAGATCATAACCTGGTCTCTGTCCATACCCCAAGCAGCAGTGTAAAAACAGTGTGATCCCTGTTAACCTCAAGGAACAACAATGGTGGTCTTAGCGGGGTTTGCAGCCGCTAGCAATTAAGGCTCTTCTAGTGGAATAGCTTTTCCTCGCTATCGCTGCAGCGGTGGTTTGTTTGCAGTGGTATTTCCCCTGAGCCTGAAGCTCACCTGCCATTAATGCTGGAGTCACAGGCTAGGGAATCCATGTCAAGTGAGTTTGTAATTCAAAGGACTTCGGGCATTGATCCAACTCTTTGAGCGGTTGTTCTTGTAGCTGTTACCTGCAGCCAAGGCGCAGTCGCTCTGCATGCAGCACCATGCCAGCAAGGGGTGATTTCTGCTCGTGCTTTAGAGGCTCTTGCTCTTTGTTTTGTTGCTCAAACGATTCTTTAGTGAGGCTTCTATAGTGTAAGTTCCCGAGTAATCGGCTTGTCAACGTTACAACTGTGTTTTACTGTTTCATGTGTCCTCTAATAAATGAGGCATGGGCAAACGATTTTGGGAGGGAGGGGGACACTATTCAATGAGCGTACGCTAGAAGTGTTACTAGTGCTTTAAATCCACATTTCCTTGTTTAAAACAAACAAACAAAAAAAAACAACAACCTTGAATCGTCTTCCAGCCCGCTTCCTGCAAGTAAAGAATGAATTTGAGCAGAGGGATGAAACAATCTGGGTTTTATCAGCTCTGTGGCACTCTTAACGCTGCTTGCTGGTGATAACTCCTGCTGCCCAGAGAGCACAGCAGTACAGCAGGTTTTGCTGCCTAATCTGTCTGGCCAGCTGTAGTCTAATCTTTTCATTTATTGGGAGGAGGGGAGAGGGAAAGAGGCTAGCTTTAAAAGGACCTTTTTTTCAGTAGATACCTTTGAAAATGGGATTGAAGGGCAGTTTATTATCTGTGTGCACGTGTGACACTGTGCTCAGCCTGGTAAGTACTGAAGAAATTCATGTCATGAAAAGGGTTCCTTTGGCCTGATATTGAATATCAGCACCGCATCTTTCTTCCAAAAGCAAATATCACTTGTGCTCTTGAAGCTCACTTGGTGCCGTCGGTTTCCCAAGTAACAAAGTGATCTTTTTGCCTGTGTATGTTATATACCCCTAAACTCCCTTTCGTCTTAGGAGGTTGTGAGACTCTTGCAGCTGTGGTGATCTAGCGACTTCAGGAAAGTAGGTCACTTGTATCTTGGGGAATTCCCTGCCTCCTAAGTCCAAAATAGATGGAAGAAAAGGTCAGAGCAGAGTTAGCTATTGAGAGCTGTGTAGGGCAGAAGCTTGAGGGGTTTTTTGGTTTTGTTTCTCTGTAGCTAGGCTGTATAAAACTAGCAAATTCATCTGAGAAAGACGTCTGACCTTGAACACTTAACGCTTGCCAATGACATGGTTTGCACTACTGAAAAGATTGAAAACCCATCAGTTGGCTCTGTGTCGTGGTGTTATCCCCTAACCCGGGGGGTGCGTTGCAGCGTGTGGCTGCCCTGCTTTGCCCCTCCGGAGTTGTGCGGACGAGCGTTTAATGCTGCGAAGCCATGCCTCCGGGAGCTCTCCGCTCTCAGAATAACAACCTGCAGTCGCAAGGGCTCTGTGGTGTGCTTTTTTTTTTTCCTATAAAAGTTATGTTAACAGCTGTTATTGTGGATGCTAATGTCTTATCTGATTCTTTGTTTTCTGCAACTCATTGCTTTGTTCTTTATAAGCTCTTTTGTTTTCTGCTGGTCTGTCACTGCGTTTCTGCTGCCCCTCCCTCTAGCTGGGTTTGTCAAGTCGCCCATGTCAGAAACTAAACTCACGGGGGACGCCTTTGAACTGTACTGTGATGTGGTTGGGAACCCCACTCCAGAGATCCAGTGGTGGTATGCTGAAGTCAACCGGGCTGAGTCTTTCAAACAGCTGTGGGATGGCGCTCGGAAGCGCCGGGTCACCATTAACACCGCCTACGGGGCGAATGGGGTGAGTGTGCTGAGAATAACCCGCCTTACGCTGGAAGACTCTGGGACTTACGAGTGCAGGGCCAGCAACGATCCCAGGAGGAATGACTTGAGGCAAAACCCCTCCATAACGTGGATTCGAGCCCAGGCTACTATAAGCGTCCTTCAGAGTGAGTTCGGCACCCTGCAGTAGTGGTACAGTAGTAACTAGAGGCAGTCTGGTGACCCTTACCCTCCCGTTACCCTTGCTACAACCCTCTTCTACCTTGTCTTGTTTTGCACCCAAAACTGTCCCTCCACTTGTAGAGCTGAAGTGTCTGCCGTCTGTGTCTCTTCTCCTTAGGATCAAAGGACTTGGGAAAACCTCTGGATCTGTTTTACAGCTTTTGTGTGAAAACAAGCCCACTGTTGGTTTTCTGTTTCTTCCCTACCCCCTTTAGTTTTGTAGTAGGTTTCCAGCCATCCTAATGCTGGCTTCTCCATGAGTGCCTTCCTATTTGATTTATGTATTCTTCCCAGATCTAACCGTTTTATTTTTATTTCTTCTGTTCTCTTGGGATTTCTCTGAATGCCTTCTGCCACGTGGCTTTGGCTGCCTATATACTTCTGCACAAATCTTTCCCTTTCAGTTACATGTGACCTTTAATGTGTAGATTTTTCCATAAAGTCATGGTGTTTCTTTTCCTTTCTGAGCAGCAGCGTGCTTCCTGATGAGTTCTCTGATGCGGCAGCACCGAACGGATGCAGAGCTATCTTAAACTAGGCTATGAAAGGGGAGGAAAAAAAATTCCTTCCCTAGTATTAAACTTAACTTTAGCTGAATGACGTTCATCTGAGAATGCAACTTTTGGCAACTGAAAAGCTTTCAGAAGCAGAGAATATGGTTGACCCAGAATTGCTTTTTATTCTCTGTTTTAACAAGCCTTTTATGCATCCTGCTGGCTTTTTAAGCAGTCCTCGACATGTTTGGACATTTATTCTATCAGAGTTGGTATAGAACCACCCTATTTCTTTTTTTGTAAGATGATTGCATTGTAAGATCTCTCGCATTTGCTAACAAGTTGAAGTAAATGCATAATGAGTTATAGGCAGTGTCACTTAAGTTTGCAATATGAGACTGCTGTGTGGAAGGTTTGGGAGAACTTGCTTTCTTGGTGATTTTTCAATGCCCTAAGGTGGAATAGCAGGGGGGTAGATGTTGTCTTGCCACTGCACTCTGTTCCACGTTTTATGTACGACTCTGACGCTTTTGTACCTAGATAAAAATCAAACTTTGTAATTATGTCTCGGTGATATTTTTGGGATACCTAGACAGGTGTCTCTCTAAGCACATCCACCTCTGGCTACTGTTCTACTGGGCGTTTGCTCTCTAGACTGCCTGGTGCCGTGATGGAGCTGTGTGGCAATGTTGCCAGGGCTGAGCTGGAAGAGAGCAGTCTGCTGCGGTCGGCGCTGGCGGATCAGAGAACCTCTCTCCGGGAAACGGGAAGAACATTGACATGTGTGGAAAAATAAGTAGAGAATGAACCCAATGGTGTGGATTTACTTAAAAATTTAAGTAGCATTGGGTTGTTAGGTTCAAGCCTGCTCAGCTTTCAGCCCGAATGCTCAATCCCTCCCTCATCCTTTGAGGTCCCCAAGGACTCAGATCTGTAGGCTGTTTGCAATACCTACAATAGCGAGAGTCATACAATTTTAGGAAACGATACTACCTTAAGACAAAGATTTAAAAAAAAAAAAAATGTTCTGCAGGAAGTAACATCTCCTGGATATCCCCCCTCTCCATGCCCTGCGAAGACCTTTGGCTTCTCTTGCATATGGAGATATCTGTGGTGTTTCTGTTCTCCTCTCCTTGTCCACTCAATTTGAGTAGCCTGCTGCAGAAGAAAATCCTTTTCACATGAAAAGTCAGTAACGTGTTCATATGGCATGATTTTGGGAGTGAATTACTGTGAAGGTATCTCCATGTGGAAAGCTGAGTTTTTTCCCTCCTCCCTCACCATTGCCACTAACCTGTTCTGGGGGTTGGAGTTTAACCTTTCATCTTCGTCCTCAGTTGAAGGCTTCTTGTCATATCTGCATTCAGCTCTACTAATTCTGGAGTGTGTATCATGACTCATTACTAAGTGCCTTGTACCCCGGACAATTCTTCTGGTTTTGTTTTTAATTCATGTTGATAGGAGCGACAATGTCCAGCTAATACTACAGAGCAAAAGCATAAATGTTCTGCATACATTAAGAGATCTGACCAACTACCGTTTGGGAAACGGAGCACTCGATATGCTTCTGCATGACAATCCTGGAAATAGAGATAAGCGGGGAAAGCAGACTTCCAAGCGGTCCCTGCAGCGTTGGGGGCATCTTATCTGAAGCCGCACAGAATGTCTATGCGGCTGCTTTGGGTGTGCAAACTCCAATTTGTATTAGAAATGGGAATTTTCTGATTAAACAGGGTTGACATTTCTTGCTGCTGGTGGCCATTTTGCTGCTGGCCTTATTTGACATCAGCACCATGGAAAAGGAACATCAACTGCATCAAGAGTCCAACCTCTTTTCGCTGTTGTTTTAAATCGTTGTGTCCGGGATCAAAAATAGAATGCAAAGAGATCAAGTGCAACTACTGATTTTAAAAATTAACACCTGAGAACTGGGATCTGGTATCTGTATCTATCTCATTACTAATATGGGTGATGGATTTCAGTTATGAATGTCTTTTTTTTAATAAAAAAACAAAACAAAACTGATCTTGCATAAAATTGACAGTTTAAATGAAGTACAGAAAATTTGAGCATCCCGCTCCTTCAGCGGGGCGTCTTTGGATGTCCCTGTCCCAGGAACGTTCCATTGGCAGTTTGTCTTCCCGAGTTAAACCAGGCTAGAATTGCCTACTTGTTCTTTTTTTATAGATTAAAATACAGTAAATGCAGGTAAAAGGTGTAAATGAGATTGAAGTTGCCTCTAATCGCCTTTCATTTTTGTTAATCCTAAAACTTACTTCAAAAAGTTGCAAGTCAGGCACAAAAGCCCCAGCAAGCTCCAGAAAAAGCTTTGTTACCAGTTGCCTTTATTTCAGTGTGTTACAAACCTGTGACAGATGTAAATTTTCAGACATTGCAGCTTAGCAGATAAGTGTTAGCAGAAGTAGTCATTGAAGCTCCAGGCAGCTTTTTATTTTTATGTTTAGGCTCATCAATGGGAGGAGC